>NC_041384.1:94543696-94586731 GCF_002162155.2 Triticum dicoccoides
GGTGCGGCGGCGGGGCGGCGGCACGGCGGCGGGGTGGTGCGGCGCGCGAGGCGGCGGCGCGATGCGGCGGCGGCAGCGGCAAAGGCGGCGGGGCGACGGGGCGCTAGGGTTTGGGGTCGGCTGGGCTCCTTCCCGGCTTATAAGGCCGGCCGGGCCAGGTGTCCGGGTCGGACACAGCCTGTTAGGTCGGTTTGCGTTTTTTCAAATAGTTACGCTTAGAAAAAACAAAAGTAATACTAAACAGACACCAAAAATCCCAAAATAAATTTTCCCCGGCTTCTAAAATCAAGACGCACAGGATGAACATTTATTTGGGGCCTAAATGCAATTTTGAAAAACGCGCATTTTTCCTAAATTCAAATAAAATAGCAAATAAAACCAAAATAAAATCTTATTTGATTTTATTATTAAATTCTTGATATTTCTTTATTTTGGGACAGTCATTTTATTCCCTCTCTCATATTTTTGTAATAGAAATAATTGAAGATAAATTAATAAAATCAAATGACCCTATTTTTTCAAAATTCGAGAAACCTCAAATATGAAAATAACGAAGTCCCCAACTCTCTCCGAGGGTCCTTGAGTTGCGTAGAATTTCCTAGGATGAACCAAAATGCAATAATATATGATATGCAATGATGATCTATTGTATAACATTCCAAATTGAAAATTTGGGATGTTACATTTTCGTTGTTGGTTTTCCAACAACTCCGTTTGAGCCTTCTCCTAAAGATGCTTTTTCAAGCTCAGCTGAGGTAGAAGATGTTGTTTTCTTCTCCATTCTTTCATTCCAATGATCTATCTTCTATTCTTGCTTCCAGAGGCGTTGTGTAGTTGCTCTCTTCTCTCATCATCTCGAATGGTGAGGATCGTGTTCTTTTCGTGCTTATCCATTTAACCGGATGTTGTGTCCTCTGCTTCAAGGTCTTTTCATCTTACCAAGTCTTGCATCTCTTTTCAACTGAAGTGTTGTCCGAATTTGTTCTTCTTTGTTCCTCTTTCCTAACGGAGTGCTTTCAACTTCGATAATCTCCGTTGTATTCTTTCTTTCAAGTTGTTCAACCTTTCAGGGTTCTTTGGTTTCACTCGTTTGTCAAATAAGCAACTTAGTTTTACCTCTCCTCTTCCTCTTCCGTTTTCCCTCCGGTGCCATCCTAGATCTCGGGACGAGATCCTCTCGTAGTGGTGGAGTATTGTAACACCCCGGATACAACTTACCATATTTGTAACTCCGACTCTTGCCTTTTCTGGACGTGCGATACGATATTTCTTCGTGGTTGGGTTTTGTTTTCGTTTTGCATTTTGTCCATGTGATGCATTTCATATCATGTCATCATGTGCATCGCATTTGCATACATGTTCGTCTCATGCATCCGAGCATTTTCCCCGTTGTCCGTTTCTCAATCTGACACTCCCTCTTGCACCCGGCGCACCCCTTTTGCCTCTTTTCGTGAACGGGTGTTAAACATTCTCGGAATGGACCGAGATTTGCCAAGCGGCCTTGGCACCACCGGTAGACCGCCTATCAAATTTCGTGCCATTTTGAGTCTGTTTGATACTCCAACGGTTAACCGGGGAACCGCAAAGACCTCGTGTGTGTTGCAGCCCAACACCCCTCCAAAGTGGCCCAATAACCCATCCAAACCCCCTTCATCCTCTCGGCCGTTCGATCACGATCGCGTGGACGAAAACCGCACTCCATTTGGATTCTCCTAGCTCCCTCTACCTATAAATATGTGCCTCCCCCCGAAATTTCACGGTGCAAACCCTAGATCTTCCTCCTCCGCGCGTGCGCATCGCCACCGCGCCCGCTCGCCGAGATCACCGCTCGCCATTGTCAGAATCGCCCTCCACGCCTCCAGCCACCGACAACACCGTCCCTGCCACCCGGCGACCCGCGCCGCCGCCTCCTTTCTCCGCCCCGCGCCGCAAGGGCCTCCCGAGTCCCTGCTCGACGCGTGCAGCCGCCATGGTGCCCGGGCCGCGGCAGGAGCTCGCGCCACCACCGCCGGCCTCCTCTGGCCGATCCAGGCCCCGGCGACCTGCGCCACCAGTTACCCGCGCTGCCTCCTCGCCGGAGGTGCCCCTCCGTCGACGCCTGCCCCGGATCTAGGCGGGATCCGGCCTGATCCGTCCCCTCGCCGCCGCTCGCGAGTTCGTCGGAGTTGCGCCGATGCCGGTCGTCGCTGGCCCGACCGCTCCCAACTGCTGGGACGGCCCCGTCCCGGATGCTCTCACCTATCCAAGCCAAATGCACAACTGCACCGCACCATCCCGAACCACGAGATCCAACTTTTCCCCGAGGTCCAAATTTTTACCAAGTCCCTGAAGTTTCCAATATCATGTGTGCATCTTGTCATGTGCATAACTTGTTGCATACTGCTCCGTTTCATGCGCATAATATATCAAAATGTTCATCATGATGTGCTCTTCATTTTGTTCCATTGTGACATGCCTTTTTGAGTCCATCTTGATGCCCAAGTTGTTGATGCAAGAGTGATATAAAATGTTAGGTGCTGATTATTAGAAGAGTATGAGCATTTGCCATTTTTGTTACATTTATTGTGTGCCTCATATGGGCATGAGCTATACATGTGTTTTGGGCTATGCCATGTCATCTTTACAGGGGTGTATGCCATGTATTTTTGCAATCTTTGTGGTGACTAGCACAAGCATGCAAAGTAGCTCTCGTGATATTGCTGATTTCAGAGACTTAGAATTTCACTAAGTCTTTTCCCTGCTGTTATTTTTTATGCCATGTATTCATGTTGCTATAGTGAGATCCGTGCTTCTTTTGAGTATGTTCAGTAAGGATGATTTGGGCATATGGTCATGCTCTAGCCATCCATGTCCCTGTTTGCATTTATGGAGTGCCCTAGCATGACTCAATCTTGTTCTACTTTTGCTATAAAATGTTCCTGTCAGATTGTTTACGTGTTAATCAATTTTGCCAAGGTTGTTGTAGTTGATCCATGCATGCTATGAGATTGTTCTTGCCATGGTTAGTTTCTTGATCATGTCTTCTTGCTGTTAGTATGCTTATCTTGTCATGCAATTCCTTGTGGTGAGTGAATCGAGCTCGCAAACATGCCTTCATAATTCTGTTGATGCCATGTCCAGTTTTCTGCTAAGCCTGAATCTGTTAACGAAACTTGCTATGTTTACATGGGTGCCATCATATCTTCTGGTCCTTTTTGGCGGTTAGTAAGGGACTTTTGTTCTATGCTTTGAGTAGATTCATGCCATGCCTTTGTTTTCTATGTCCTGTTCCTGTACCATGTTGTTAGCTTGCTCTAAACATGTCTTCCTAATGTTAATTCCTGGCATGTTGTTATTTTCACTAAGTCTGTGATGCTGATATCTTTTGAATTTTTGCCATGCTTGTTTGAACCTGCTCTCGTGTGATTTAGCTGTAGCTCAGTGTTCAACTTTTGTCAAGCATCTTGAGTAGATCACTGCCATGTGCCTTGTTGCTATGTTAGAGCGCAGTATCTTAGTTTCTTGTTGCATTCTAGATGGCATCATGATGTTAATCGCAGAATTGTGCCATTCTTGTTTTGCTTGCCGTTTGCAAACCGTGCATCCGATTCTAGTGATTTTTATATCGATTTCCACCGAAATCAACTCATCTTTCCAGAGGCACACTTGGTTTGCCAAGTTTATGCCTTGAAAAATCTTTTCCTTCCAGAGCACGCATATGCATTGCATATCACATCCCGCATATCATGCCATGTTTTGCATCATGTTGCTTGCGCATTGCCCCGTGGTTGATAGTGGGTTCCTTTGCTTGTGTTCTTGACTTGGGTAGAACCGGGAGACGAGTTCGTGATCGAGGAACCCGTTGAGTACGCTTACGAGGATCAAGCTTTCGTCAACTCGGAGAACTTTGCAGGCAAGATGACCATACCCTCGAAATCACTTCTATCTTTGCTTGGTAGTTGTTCGCTCTTTTTCTATGCCACAATACCTACCAGTTGCTATATCATGCCTCCCATATTGCCATGTCAAGCCTCTAACCCACCTTTCCTAGCAAACCGTTGTTTGGCTATGTTACCGGTTTGCTCAGCCTCTCTTATAGCGTTGCTAGTTTCAGGTGAAGATGGAGTTTGTTCCATGTTGGAACATGGTTATTGTTGGGATATCACAATATCTCTTATTTAATTAATGCATCTATATACTTGGTAAAGGGTGGAAGGCTCGGCCTTATGCCTGGTGTTTTGTTCCACTCTTGCTGCCCTAGTTTCCGTCATACCGGTGTCATGTTCCTTAATTTTGCGTTCCTTACGCGGTTGGGTTATAACGGGAACCCTCGACAGTTCGCTTTGAATAAAACTCCTCCAGCAAGGCCCAACCTTGGTTTTACCATTTGCCACCTAAGCCTTTTTCCCTTGGGTTCTGCAGACTCAAGGGTCATCTTTATTTTAAACCCCCGGGCCAGTGCTCCTCTGAGTCTTGGTCCAAACTAGAGCACCGTGCAGGGCTGTCCCTTGCCAACTTGGGTTACGTTGGCTCCTGTACGCTTAGCATATCCGGTGTGCCCTGAGAACGAGATATGTGAACCTCCTATCGGGATATGTCGGCACAACAGGTGGTCTTGCTGGTCTTGTTTTACCATTGTCGAAATGTCTTGTAATCAGGATACCGAGTCTGATCGGGTCTTCCTGGGAGAAGGAATATCCTTCGTTGACCGTGAGAGCTTATGATGGGCTAAGTTGGGACACCCCTGCAGGGTTTTGAACTTTCGAAAGCCGTGCCTGCGGTTATGGGCAGATGGGAATTTGTTAATATCCGGTTGTAGAAAGCTTGACACTTAAATTAATTAAAATACATCAACCGCGTGTGTAGCCGTGATGGTCTCTTTTTGGTGGAGTCCGGGAAGAGAACACGGTCTCGTGTTATGCTTGAACGTAAGTAGTTTCAGGATCACTTCTAGTTCACGACCGTGCTTTGCTCCTCTTCTCGCTCTCATTTGCGTAACTTAGCCACCATATATGCTAGTGCTTGCTGCAGCTCCACCTCACTACCTTTTCCTACCCATAAGCTTAAATAGTATTGATCTCGCGGGTGTGGGATTGCTGATTTCTCGTGATTCACAAATTACTTCAAAAACCAGATGCAGGTGCCGATGATGCCAGTGCAGGGGATGCGACCGAACTGAAGTGGGAGTTCGACAAGGATTCGGGACGTTACTATGTTTCCTTTCCAGACGATCAGTAGAGGAGCCCAGTTGGGGTGATCGGGGATCTTTTGCATTAGGGGTTGTCTTTCTTTATTTGGTTCCGTAGTCGGACCTTGATTGTATTTGGATGATGTAATGCTATGTTTATGTATTGTGTGAGGTGGCGATTGTAAGCCACCTCTTTATCTCTTTCTTATTCAGTACATGGGATGTGTAAAGATTACCCCTCTTGCGACATGCCTACTATGCGGTTATGCCTCTAAGTCATGCTCCGACACATGGGAGATATAGCCGCATCGTGGGTGTTACAAGTTGGTATCAGAGCCTTCCCCGACTTAGGAGCCACCTGCTTGATCGAATCGCTGACGTTGTTGAGTCTAGAACAAAATGTTTTGAGTCTTAGGATTATATATATCGGAGAATAGGATTATTTTTACTCCTCAGTCCCTTCATCGCTCTGGTGAGGCTTCCTGACATAGAGTTTTGACACTTCTCTTCTCAAATTTCACTAAAAAAATTTAGGATCACGCGGGTATCTTGGAATCGTTCCGATGGTTTTGTGACGAGAAAATTGTTCTTGGTGCCTCCTGACATTTAGGGGTGTGGCAGTGTCCCGGGGAGTTGAGCTCCGAGGTGTTGTCGTCACAATTTTATCACCGCAGTTCTGGAATACCTGAGTTCGCCGACATCGAAAATCTCTTTTATGCAGTTGTTGGTGAGATAACCTCGACGCCACCCAGTACTGGGGCAGGAGTTCGGGAGTATTGCCATAACTCGTATAACGGATGCTTTTCGAAGGTTGAGGTAAATGATTTACGAAGGTTTCTTGGTTATGTGTTGAAGGATGGATACAGCTGGATGTAGGATTTGCTAGTTTTGGGTGAGATATTATGCTTTCCCTATATCCCCAACACCTGATTGCATAACCAGAAAGTTTCGGGAGTTTTATAGGTGGGAATTCAAGTAGCTCCTAGAAATATCTTTCCAACAGACACATGATACAATATGGGATCTTTCATATGTTTGTTCCGGCTTATTTTGCAAGTCAATCCTTTGTTTTGTTTTGAGTTGTGGTATTTGAGTTGCTTCAATGTCAAGTGTTGATTCCATACCTTTCCTAAGCGGTGTTATCATATTTCTATGTGAGTACTAATCCTTCATGATAATCGAGATTGTCATGTCAATCCTTTTCAACCGACGTGCTTCTCGTCAAGTGGATCCGATCATTTCAACATTTGCAAGATCCAATCTCAGTTTTCGTCAACGGTGTTTGTTTCATCCGTCTCCAAGTTGTCTTTGTTTTCCCGCCCACCCACCCTTTTTCTTCAAGGACTCAAATTTCTGATTCAAGTATCCATTTTATTCATGTGAAGTCTCTCCATTCTTTTCCATCAATATTCTTACCTGGTGATTCTCAGGAAGATTCTAATGGAGCTTCAAGTTCCTCATTCTTCATTCTTTTCCTTTTTCGGTGGTTCCAACTCAAGCCTTTCAGGGTTGATCGTATTCTTTTCCTCGTTTCAAATGCTTTTCCATGCCGTTGCACCTCTTAATTTTTTTTCACCTCTCGCTATTCATTTGTTCGGGAGTCCTGAAGATATCTCAGAAGGCTCGTATTTTCATTGAAGACCCGTTCAACCTATTTCGAGGTTGTTATCCCTTTCAAGCCATTTAATTCAACCGGTGCAATCTCTCTTTTCAAGCAATCCTTCAACGGTGTTTCTTTTGAGTGGGCCCTAACCCATAGGCCTTTTCCTAGGATCTTACCTGACTCTTCTAATCTTCCCGGAGTTACTCTCAAATTATTTTCCAAGTTTGATGTAAGTATGAACTGTCATTAGTCAAATGTCTTTCACCAAAATCTTTCAAATTCATTCGTTGTTGATTCAACCTTTATATTCTTCATTATTCCAGACTGTCTCAACGATTCATGGTGGTGTTTCTCGTTGTCATTCTTGGATTTTGAAGACCGAAGAAGACTTTTTTCCTCCAAATCTTATCCGTTTCTCTCAAAGATTCGTGGTTCTAGCTTATTGCCATCCTCTCATAATTGTTTTCGATTGTGAGAATTCTTTTCAACCATCCGGAGCAATTTAGGAGTCTTTTCTGTTTGATTCTATGAAGGCCATCATTTCAGATTTATTCATTCTCAGCTTTCAGCTCTCGTTCTCCCAATCTTGCCGGTGCATCGCTCAAATATCCTCTAATCAGCTCATGATCTATTTGTTCACATGTATCTAAATTCCTTCAAGTATCTTCATTCCTTTTTCAATTCTTCTTGGTGAATTTGTGCTTTTGCTATTTTCTTGTTCAATTCTTACGGTGGTTCTTCCAAGATTCTTCTTCCTTCGTTTATCATATCAATGGATTCGTGCTTTCCAAATTCTACCGGTGGATCACTGAAGACCTTCTCAAGTTGTGCTATATCTATCTTCATCCTTGCTACGAGAAAAAGTAGTGTGCCAAATCCGTTGCTTGTCATCAATTTAAATTGGTGAAGGATACACATAACATAATTCTTATTCTAGCTTCATCCAAGCAATAGATTCATCTTCCAGAGTTTGTTCATGATGAATAAATTCTCGGTTTCAATTGTTTCATCTTTCCTTTCCGGAGTTCCAAGTTATTCGTTTTATCTCGTCGCGAAGCTTCATCTAAATCATTGCAAGGATTCACCTTGTGTTTTCAACCTCTCTTTCTTTTTATCATCATTTTGTTACCGGAGTTCTTCATGGAGGCACTACATGATGGTTCACCAAGGATTTAATCCCTTCTCGAAGTGTTAATCGAGATTCTTTTCAGAGGAGTTCAAGTATTCTTCATCTTGCATTCCGAAGTGCAATTCTTTCTACCTTATCTCTTGAGATGGTGTTATGTCATTCTTGTTAATTTCCCTTTGTGTTTCATGATTCACAAGTTGTCTGGAATGACATATTTTAAACCCATCATTTTTCAATTCATTCTTGAGATCCTTTGCAACCAATCAATCTCTTCATTGGAGTTCTCTTGGGTTATATTTCACCTAAAGCTTTCCCTAAGGATTGTTGCTATTAATGGTGCTTATAAATGATCCAAGTTCTTCATTTATCCAACCGGTGAGATAAGTTTCTCGTCTCCTTGTTCATATCAATCCAAATCCATTGTTTCCGTTAGTGGCAGAATTTCACCTCATAATTTTGGGATGTTTTCCATAAGCCCACATCAAGCTTATCCTTTTCTGTAGCGACCAGACCTCAAACGGTCCAATCTCTGTGCTCAGGTGTCATCCCTGGATCAGTAAGGCTGACACCACACAGTACTTGAAGGATTTATAACAGAGTAGCAATCACACACTTATTACATCGAGTGTCCCAACAATTGGCCCCAGGTTGACTTTGAACTTCGTTCTTTGTCAATCTTCAATACTTAGACAAAAATCCATCTTCTTATCCTCACAGAAGTTTTTGTAACCTGCCGTGACGTCATCTTTTGAAAATGCAAAAAACTCTTATGACATCATCTCCCAACGGATCTTCATCTTTAATGTCTCCCGAGAATCGAGGCATCTGTGTAGTTGGATAACCATTATTTGGCTATCATATCCCTCGATTTTCGCGCCCGTCTATTCACATTTTCCTCATAAATAGGCACGCTTCGGCCTTCCTCATTCTTCTCTCTCCCTCTCCGTCTTCTTCCTCTCGCAACCCTCCTGATGCTCGAGCCTCACCGCCGTCGTGCTTCTCCTTCATCTCCATCGACCTTGGCCGCTGCATCAACCCGAATCGGTCCAGAGAAATGGTGGCGACCTCTGCAGAAGACCTGCGACTATAAGTGTTCTTCCTTTTGTTTCTCAGATCTGCATTAGGGTTTCCAGGCTCCTGTGTGTTCTTCATAGTTCATCGTAGTTCATCATAGTTCTTCCACCGCAAGCCTCTTCTTGATCCAAAAAGACATATATGCTTGTGCGGTAGCGTTTTTGTGCCTACTCTTGATGCCCACGGATCCCTTTCTTTGGTTCAAAGGTCCCAGTAGAACCCACAAACTTATCTACGCTAAACTTTTTAGGTCTAGAATTTTTTTCATTTTGAATAACCATTTGATCTGGAATAACACCAAGCAGTTGGGAAACCTGTTTGTCTCAACACTTAGCTGATTTCGCTTTTCTCAAATATCTGTGGTCATGGCGGCTTACTGTGCTGGCTTACTTTTACTTATATAGCATTAGCCCTTAACTAAGCTGCCATTACTTCCCTGTATTATCATCATTTAACTGTTAATTTCATCATTGAATTGAACCGACATGTTGCCTTTCTTTTCAGTTCGTATTTGAACATCATGCCGTCAAAAGCACCAACCATCTGTAACTGGGTTCCCTCAACTATAACTGAGGAACATTTGAAGGAGTTCTTCATGATAGGATTTCTGCCAGGAAAAGACGTCATGTCTTACCGTGCCCCTAACCTGGACGAAGAACGACCCAATCCAAGGGCTGGTGAAGTGATTGTTTTTACTGACCATATGAACCGTGGCTTCTCACCGCCCGGCTCAAAGTTCTTCAGAGAGGTCCTCCACTTTTTAAAACTCCACCCTCAAGATATTGGGCCCAATTCCATATCTAACATCTGTAACTTCCAAGTTCTCTGTGAGGTGTATCTTCAACAAGAGCCGGCCGTGGAGCTGTTTAGAGAATACTTTTATCTGAACCGACAGAACGAGTGCACCAACGACCTTAGCTTAGAGCCTGGAGGCATCTCAATTCAACACCTACAGGGCACTGTCTTCCCCCTCATAGTCTTGCTGAGTCATCCAAAAGACTAGAATTAGACTTTGTTCTACTGCCAAGACACTTCACCGGCAAACGAGAGGACACTGTCGGGTTATCGCCCCGAACGTCTTGACTCCATGTTCGCGCTCCCTGACAGGCTCACTACCGCTGAACACAGAAAGCTGATACCATCCATCAAAAGGATTAATGCTCTATTAAGAACGAGTTAACTGGAGTTGATCTGACCCACTGCTGGATGTCATGGCGGGTTATCCCTCTAAGCCGTCGGTCAAAGCTGATGTATGAGTATGGTGGAGGCCCGGATGACTGTCTTCGTCACATCCCGACTCAATTAACAGAAGAAGATATTGTTTCAATGTCAACCCTTCTGGTGAACGGGAAATACAAAGATTGCAGTATTGTCGGGTTAAACCCCTTCTGCAAGCTTAACCCGGTGCCAGAGGTAAGGATATTCTGATCTCTTCTCCTTTGTATTTTTCCCAGCCACATTGTTTAATACTTGCCTGATCTTTTCATCGTGTTTTTACCTGTCTGCAGGCCAACTCTGACTTCTGGAAAGTTAAATATGACCACGAGGCTGCCAAGAAAGCAAGAGCCGCCGCCATAAATGCCAAGAAAACGACTCGGAGGTCGGAAAAGAAGAAGAAGAACACTGCTGAAGATTGGATCAAGCTTGACGATACATCTGAGTCGGAGGTAGCCCTTGATCCCCTTGGCCAATTTTTTAATAATCTTATTAACACTGATCATTACCAGGATGACACTGGGGCCAGTCAGGCCGTGGAAGAAGAGGTAACTATCATTTCCTCCGACTCAGAGCCCTTGCCAAGACAAAAAATTCGACGAGTGATCCGTAAAGTAAGGTTTTCTAACCCTTTAGCTCACTTGGATCCCAACTTTATTTTGAAAAAGCAGCAACATGAGAGCCGCCATCAAGCCCAGACTGAAGACGAACCGGCTGTTGTTCTTCAACAAACTCCTTAGAAGCGCCGGAATGAGGTTTACTTCTTTTGTCCTTAACTCTGTTTATTGGATCCTTTCCCTTGCATTACTTTAACTTTATTTTATCTTTTCAAGAGGTGTCTCGCTCTTCTGGTGACTCATCGCAGACTCAATTTCCGGCCTTCAAGACTGCCCCTGGGTAATGAAAAATCCTCCTTTTTTACGGGTTGTTCAAATTGTATTTTTATACTGACAGCCCTGCAACATTTCTCTTAGTGGCCAAGCTAAGTCCAAGAAGGCAAAGGCAGGTAAACCGGCGGAAGACCCGGCAATGCTTGAATCTGACCCGGCCAGGCCATCTTCTCCTCCATTAACTGACGCTCCAGAAGACGCGTCTGTCGTTGCAGAAGCAAATCCTCCTGAGCCGTCGTTTGATGAGACCACTGTGAACCCTTCCGCAACTGGACCATCAAGTTCAGCCAACCCGCCATCACCGTCTGCACAAGATGTTTTGATCACCGGGAGCCGTTTTATTGAGCCGGGGAATCCAACTATGCTGGCTCGCCACACGGCGAAACAAGAGGCATTGGAGAGGCAGAAAGTGCGCTTTGACGTTGCCAATTATGATCATCTTAACGCCAACGATATTTTATCCGGCTATCTCAGCCATGTGCACTCCAGTCGCGACTCTGAGATCGAAATGGTCAAATAGTTGCAGTTGAAATACGAGGTATGTTCTTCCGGCTTACCTTTACCTTTGAAACTTTTCCTGAATTCACTAAAATAGAACAAAGCTTCACCTATAGTCCCCAAGGGCCGGTTCCTTTTGATCATAAATGAGCCGGTACTTTAAATTGTTTTGTACCATATTCAAAGGACTTAATACTCCAGCTTAACCTTGAGAAACTTGTTGAACTACATACATTAGCCCCCAAGTGCCAAGTGATGTTACTTTGTAAAGTACTTGGGACTTAAAGTATGTGTTTACAGTCATAAAAATTTGTTTTGGCATACATTAGACCCCAAGTTTAGTGGTTTTTTGTAAAGTACTTGGGACTTGAATCTTGATTTTTGAACTTTAAGCAAAATCTTGACTCATCTGAGTGTTTTTTGCAGAATGCCTTATCTGAACTGAACTCGTAATTGACTGATGCGAAGACCCGGCTAGCGAGTCAGGAGGCGGAAATCAAATATGCTAACTCCAAACTGCAAATAAGTCTCTCTGAGACAGAAAATTTAAAGACCAGCTTCACCGCCAAGAAGAAAACCTAGGCAGAGGAAAAAACGCTTCTGACACAACGTGCCGAAAAGGCCGAAGCAGCCCTTGAAGAGGTTGCAACATAACTGAATGGTTTAAAGGGCCAGGTGTCTCAAATGGTGGCCGCCATCTTTGGTAAGCCGTCTGTCTTTAATCTTGTGTACTTTTTACTGATCCGGAATATAAGCCGCTAGCTGACTTTGTGTATAAAATATGTGCAGGCCCACGAAGCAAAAACCTGAGCCAAGATCCTTTGATTAAACTGAAGGCAGTGTATACCTTAGTAGAACAACTATATATTGGTACACAACGGGCACTTGCCGCCATCTCTCCTGCCAATCAAGGACCCAACCGGCTCAGCGACGTCTTGAAGAATCTGTCAATCCTGCCTGCCAGATTTCAAGAAGTGAAGCGCTCCTGTGCGTGAGCCGGAGCTTTGACTGCCCTGAGCCGCTCCAAGGCTTGGGTGCCAGACCTAGACCCGGCGGATGTGGCCAGAGGCACGGATCTCTCTTTGAGCAAGATGACTTCATGGCTTGCATGCGCGGAGTCCGACCTCAGGCAACTACCCTTGGAGATGACACCAACATCGACAAATACCAGCCGGGTTTTGATGTTGAAAATAAGAAGATGGTGACTCCCTTGTACAAGGTGACATATTTGATCCCGCCTGTAAGAGAAAATACATTTGCCCCGGAAGTTGACCCGACCGGCCTGATCGACGAAGAAGCCGAATTTGTCGCCGTGAATGGTTTTGACTGGTCAAAACCCAGCTTCCAGCCAACAAAGGGCGGTGAACCGACGAGGGAGGAGCAATAATCATCTTCATGGGTTTATAAAAACCTTGTAATAGTTTAGCTATGAAAACACTATGCTATGCCCTCACGCATAAAACACTTATACGTGATTCTGTGTTTCCTGATGTCAATATGTGCATCATACTAATGGTTGTCCCTGTAATATTTCAGCTCTGTTCCTGTAGATACTAGGGAAAAGACTGGCTTGGCGGCTTAGTACCGAACAGGTTTGAACACCCGGCTTATAGCCAATATGTTTACTATAATAAAAAACAGAAACAGAAAAAAGAGAATGAGGCTGAAACTAACCTGTTGGTTAATGTAGCAGGCAATTGCGTATAAACAATAACCATACGTGTACCTTTGATCCTTAGACCATCGGTTTAAATGACCCGGGTAATGAAGTTGATAACTCAAATATTTTTGAGAAGTCAATGCTTCTGAATACTCAATGATCATCAAACCTTGGTGGCTGTGTTGTCAAATAGTCTAGCCGGCGAAGAAGACCAGGCTAATTATTTGTAATATTGAGACAACAAAATATTAAAATGCAAACAACATATAATAAGTATAATTTAACCTTGTACTGAAAAGGTTGGGGGCTTCTGATTTGAATACGATCAGTAAACCGGACCAAAGGGGTTAAGCTAAGGTTCGAATACGACCATATAGCCCCCAGTGGCTTTGGCGTTGCGCCGATCAAGAGGGTGCCGACAGCTATGCTCTCTTTGGTTCGAATACGACCTATGTTTGAACAGGAAGCCCCCAAATGATCTTGAGAGGTTTTTAACGACCCTGATTCGAATACGATCCAAGTCGGACCCAAAAGGGGTTAAGCTATGATTCAGATACGATCATGAAGCCCCCAAGTGAGTTTGGCCTTGAGCCGATCAAGAGGGTTATGACAGCTATATTCTCTTTGGTTCGAATACGACCTATGTTTGAACAGGAAGCCCCAAGTGACCATGATATTGCAGCTAGATTCAAATACGATTATAAGCTGGACCACAAAAGGTTAGACTTGATTCAAATATGATCAGCTCCTTAATAGTCAGTTGAAAATAAAACATAACAAAGATATGTAATCTTTTGAAAAGAAAAGAGACCGATGGTCCTGCTTTATTACTTGTCATGGTATATACAATGTTAAAGTACGTACATGATGAGAGCCGGTGGCTCAGGTGTAGTATGGCCGAAGTTGAACAATGTTCCACGGCCGACGGGTCTCCTCCTCCGACTTACGTGAGTCTTTGTGCTCTCTAACGTCAATGAGGTAATATGACCCATTGTTTAAGTTCTTGCTGACCACAAAGGGTCCTTCCCAAGGTGGGGATAACTTGTATGCATCTGACAGATCCTGGATGAGCCGGAGCACCAGGTCGCCTTCCTGAAAAGTTCTGGACTTAACCCGACGGCTGTGATAACGGCGCAGGTCATGTCGATAAATTGCTGATCGAGCCGCTGCTAACTCTCTTTCTTCATCTAACAAGTCGCGTGCATCCTGTCTGGCTTGTTCATTATTAGCTTCAACATAATCCGCCACGCGGGGCGAGTCATGACGGATGTCACTAGCCAACACTGCTTCTGCTCCATACACCATGAAAAAAGGTGTGTAACCTGTAGACCTGTTAGGTGTGGTGTTGATACTCCACAACACCGATGGTAATTCGTCTACCCAAGAACCCGGTGTTCGCTGTAAGGGAACCATAAGCCGGGGCTTGAGACCTTTTAAAATTTCATGATTTTCTCTCTCAGCTTGACCATTAGATTGAGCATGAGCTACAAAAGAAACATCAAGCCGAATATGTTCACGTTGACAAAACTCCTCCATAGCCCCTTGGGATAAATTAGTGCCATTGTCCGTGATAATGCTGTGTGGAAAACCAAAACGGAAGATCTCCTTTTTCATGAACTGAACCGCCGTGGCCGCGTCACACTTACTTACTGGCTCCGCCTGAACCCACTTAGTGAATTTATCAACTGCCACCAAGAGATGTGTCTTTTTATCCTTAGACCTTTTTTAAGGTCCCACCATGTCAAGCCCCCACACCGCAAACGGCCAAGTGATTGGAATCATCCGGAGCTCTTGAGCCGGCACATGTGCTTGTCGTGCAAACTTTTGACATCTATCACATCTGCTGGCCAAATCCTCTGCATCAGCGTGAGCCGTCAACCAGTAAAAACCATGACAAAAAGCCTTGGGCACCAGAGATTTTGACCCGGCGTGATGACCACAATCGCCTTCATGGATCTCATGAAGTATTTCTTGGCCTTCTTTGAGGGAAACACACCGCAGAAACGCTCCAGAGACGCTGCGATGGTATAGTTCTCCATCTGAAATCGTCATTGACTTAGACCGCTGGGTTATCTGTTGAGCCAGAGTCTCATCCGCTGGCAACTCTCCCTGGGTCATGTAAGCCAAGAATGGCACTGTCCAATCTGGGATGACATGAAGAGCCGCCACCAACTGCGCCTCTGGGTCAGGAACAGCTAAATCTTCTTCTGTGGGCAACTTGACAGACGGGTTATGCAAAACATCCAAAAAGGTGTTAGGTGGTACCGGCTTGTGCTGAGACCCCAACCGGCTTAAAGCATCAGCCGATTTGTTCTTCCTTCGGTCAATGTGCTCCACCTGATAACCTTTAAAATGCCCTGCAACAGCATCACCCTCCCGGCGATAAGCCGCCATGAGAGGATCCTTGGAATCCCACTTGCTTGATACCTGTTGAGCCACTAAATCTGAGTCGCCAAGACATCTGACCTGACTCAAACTCATCTATTTTGCCACTCGAAGACCATGGAGCAAAGCTTCATACTCCGTTGCATTGTTAGTGCAAGGAAACATCAGCCGTAACACATAACAAAATTTGTCACCTCGAGGAGAGGTTAAAACAACTCCAGCCCCCGAGCCTTCCAACTGTCTAGACCCATCGAAATGAATAGTCCAATACGTGTTGTCTAGTTTCTCTTCTGGCATCTGCATCCCTGTCCAGTCATTAATGAAGTCAACCAGTGCTTGAGATTTGATCGCAGTATGTGGTACATACTTCAACCCATGAGACCCAAGCTCAATGGCCTATTTGGCGACTCGTCCAGTGGCTTCTCTGTTTTGAATGATGTCTCCCAAAGGAGCAGAGCTGACCACAGTGATTGGATGACCCTGAAAATAATGTTTAAGCTTCCGGCTTGCCATAAACACCCCATATACGAGCTTCTGCCAATGTGGATATCGTTGCTTGGATTCAATT
Organism: Triticum dicoccoides; assembly: GCF_002162155.2. NCBI lineage: Eukaryota > Viridiplantae > Streptophyta > Magnoliopsida > Poales > Poaceae > Triticum > Triticum dicoccoides. The sequence goes on from NC_041384.1 coordinate 94,559,886, forward strand.
AACACCTCACCAACATAGTAAACCGGCCGTTGAACCAGATGTTCCTTGCCAGCCTCCTTGCGCTCCACCACAATAGCCACACTAACAACTCGTGAGTTGGCGGCCACGTATAACAACAATGGCTCTTTCTCAACTGGAGCAACAAGGACCGGCGGCTCAGCAAGCTGTGACTTCAGATCTTCAAAACCAGAGTTTGCAGCATAGCTCCAAACAAAATCACCTGTTTTCTTCATCATCTGATACAAAGGCATTGCCTTCTCCCCTAACCGGCTTATGAACCAGCTCAAAGCAGCAACACGACCTGCCAACTGTTGAATGTCATTGATGCATGTTGGTTTGGCCAGGGAGGTCATTGCCTTGATTTTCTCCGGGTTAGCTTCAATACCTCGGTTGGACACCAAAAAACCCAAGAGCTTGCCGGCTGGGACTCCAAAAACACACTTAGCCGGGTTAAGCATCATTTTGTAGACCCGGAGATTATCAAAGGTCTCTTTCAGATCCGCAACCAAGGATTCCTCTTTCCTGGATTTTACCATTATATCATCCACATAGGCATGAACATTACGCCCAATCTGATTATGAAGACAATTCTGCACACACCGTTGATAAGTCGCCTGGGCACTCTTAAGCCCAAAAGGAATAGATACATAGCAGAAAGCTCCAAAGGGAGTAATAAAAGCCGTCTTCTCCTGATCTTTGACCGCCATCTTGATTTGATGGTAACCTGAATAAGCATCCAAGAAACTCAAACGTGCGCAACCCGTCGTAGCATCAATGATCTGATCAAGACGGGGAGGGTAAAAGGATCAGCCGGACAATCCACACACATACGCCAGGTGCCATTCTTTTTCAGTACAAGCACCGGGTTGGCTAACCACTCTGGGTGAAAGACTTCTACGATGAACCCGGCCGCCAAGAGCCGGGCCACCTCTTCTCCAATGGCCTTGCGCCTTTCTTCATTGAACCGTCAGAGAAACTGTCTGATGGGTTTAAACTTTGGATTAATATTGAGAGTGCGCTCAGCGAGTTCCCTCGGGACACCCGGCATGTCTGAAGGTTTCCATGCAAAGATGTCCCAGTTCTCACGGATGAAATCGATGAGCGCACTTTCCTATTTTGGATCCAAGTTTGCACTGATGATGAACTGCTTGGATGAGTCGCTAGGCACAAAGTCAACCATCTTGGTGTCATCAGTTGATTTGAATTTCAACACTGGCTCATGCTCTGTTGTTGGTTTCTTTAATGACGTCATGTTTGCCGGGTTAATATGATCCTTGTAAAACTTTAACTCCTCTGTTGCACAAATAGATTCAGCATAGGCAGCATCACCTTCTTCACACTCCAAAGCTATTTTCCGGCTCCCATGTACTGTGATGGTGCCCTTATAGCCCGGCATCTTGAGCTACAAATATACATAACACGGCCGAGCTATGAACTTGGCATAAGCCGGCCGTCCAAATAGAGCATGATATGGGCTTTTGATCTTCACCACCTCAAAGGTTAATTTTTCTGCTCTGGAATCATACTCATCCCCAAAGGCTACTTCCAGTTCAATCTTACCCACTGGGTACGCCGACTTGCCAGGAACCACACCGTGAAAAATGATGTTGGATTGTTTAAGACTCTTATCAGTCAACCCCATCCGGCAGAACGTCTCATAGTAGAGGATGTTGATGCTGCTGCCTCCATCCATGAGTACCTTAGTGAATTTGTATCCACCAACCTGAGGCGCCACTACCAAAGCTAAGTGACCCGGATTATCGACCCGGGGTGGGTGATCCTCTCTGCTCCACACAATAGGCTGCTCTGACCAACGTAAGTAACATGGAATCGCCGGCTCAACGGCATTGACAGCCCTCTTGTGAAGCTTCTGGTCCCTCTTACATAAACTAGTGGTGAATACATGGTATTGCCCACTATTTAGTTGTTTTGGGTTGCTCTGATATCTGGACTGTTGCTGCTGATTACCTTGGCCGGGTTGTGGATTATATCCTCCTTGGTTACGAGGACGGCCCTGACCGTGAAATCCTCCTCCACCTGAACCGACGCCCGGGCCTTGGAAACTGCCTCCACCTGAACCGCCACCTGAGCTGTGACCTCCATCAAATGCGTTTGAATTTTAAATGCCTTCATGCTCATACAATTTTTCCATAGGTGGGTGGCTGGCTTCTCCCGGGTGTCGTGCCTTGGACAAGGTTCATTCAATAGTTTCTCAAGGGTGGGACCTAACCCACCCGACCGAGGGGGTTGTCTGCCCTTACGCCGTTGATTTCTGCCCTGTGCATTGGTGTTAGCAACAAACTCATCAGCCTTACGTTTATTACCTCCTTGATTTGTCGTGTTATGCTGGTGACCCTTGACGTTGCTGTTCTTCTTTCCCTTCGCTGTCTTTTCTTCGTAAGACACCGGGTCTTTGGTACTATCAGAATCAGCATACTTGACGAGAGCTGCCATCAACTGGCCCATGTCATTACAGTCACACTTGAGCCGCCCCAACTTCTGCTTCAGAGGTTCAAAACGGCAATTTTTCTCCAACATCAAAACTGTTGAGCCGGCATCCATCTTATTAGACGAATGTATTATCTCCTTGAGCTGGGGCACCCAATGGGTTGTACACTCACTGTCCTCTTCCTTACAATTAGTTAGGTACACAATCGACATAGGCTGCTTACACATGTCTTTGAAGTTCTGGATGAACCGGGCCTTTAACTCCTCCCATGAGCCGATAGAATTAGGCGTCAACCCCTTCAACCAAGTACGAGTTGTCCCATCCAACATCATAGTGAAATACTTGGCCATTGCTGCGTTGCTGACCTCCAACAACTCCATAGCCATATCATAACTCTCAATCCAAGCCCCGGGCTGTAAGTCAGCCATGTAATTAGGCACCTTACGGGGCCCCTTAAAGTCCTTTGGCAAACGCTCATTACGTATGGCTGGCACCAAGCAAGGGACGCCTCCGGTTCTTGTGGCCACTCCTGCCTCGACTGAGGTTGCTGGATAAGTCGGAAAAGTTTGATGAGCCGCCTGATCTGCTGCCATTTGAACTGCTCGTTCCGCCTCTTGTCGGATCCTTTCCTGATCCGCCAAGTTAAGGGCTCTAGCCCGCACCGGCTCATGCCTGTGCGGCCGGTTGCGGCGTTGAGCATTGCTTGACATGTCTGCGGATTCCATATGCCTACTTTAGATCGGGCTCCGGCTTGGGCGAGGAGTTGAATGGATCTTGTCTCGACTGTAGGAGTACGCATCCTGCTGTGCCAGAGCTGTTTGAATAAGTTCTCTTACCCTCCGTGTTTCAACCACCGCCGGCGAGTCGCCTTCCATCGGGAGAGCCGCCAAATGAGCCGACGCTGCGATGAGCTTTTCCAAGGGGTTGGAGAAGTGACCCGGAGGTGTTGGTATGTAATGAGGCGGAGCGGTAACGATACGAGGTGGTCCCATGGCACATGGCTGGACTGGCGCGCCGAGTGTCGTGATCCGGTGTGCCTTCGGCAGGTTGCTTCCCCTAGCTCCGGGTGTGTGGAATAGGTTCCTAGGATCAAGCGTCAGAGGTAGACGTGACTGAGTTTTCTGATGCCTTCTCCTCATGACCTCGTTTGACGCGTTCAGATCCACCGAGAGCCGAAAGGTCTCTACTTGAAGCTGTTGAGCACGAACATCTAGAGCCGCCCGTTTCGCTGCCATCCTGGCTTCCTCTGCATCCAGATTTTCCTTAGCTTGCACCATCTCTTCACGTACGCGTGCCACCTCTGCGTCATGCTGGGCTTTATCCGACGGTTCTACCACAGCAGTCAAAAGAGTCGTCAGTTTATCCATGAGGTCCATTAGAATCTGAGCCGGGGGGTGCACGGGGTCTTTTGACCCGGCTGCGGCTGACCCAGTAGCTGTCGCCGCTGCTGCTGTGGATTTCTTCCCGGGCTGTGTCCCTGCCATGAAGACTTTGGTCCAATTCGGCAGCTCAAGGGGGTCCGGAATACTGCTGCCATCGGAACAACCCCCGAGCATGCCATCCTGCAGCTGGTACAAAGAGTCTGTCTCGCCCGTTGATGATGCAGTGTCAGAATAGATAACCGTCTCACCGCCCTCCACCGATCTTTTAGAGTATTCACCACTATGGACGCAACCTACGAAGGCATGCTTCACGACAGATTGAACACGGGTGGTCCTTGCGCGCTGAGCCATTTCGATGAGGTTGGTGTGGACGTCCGGCTCAGGGCCTGACTCGCCGATCCGGCCGATGAAGACATGAATTCCGCCAAAGGGGACCCGGTACCCGTACTCAATTGAGCCGGCCTCGGGGCCCCAGCCTTCGTCGTTGCTGTAGAGCTTGCCGCGACGACTCTTGGTCATCTGGCCCACAGCATATCCCTTGAGCCCTTCGAAGTTGCCCTTCAAGAACTCAAATCCACCATGCGCTGGCCCCACGGTGGGCGCCAACTGTCGTGGAATTGTCACGGCAGATGTCCTAGAGAAAGGACTTAGTCGTAGGGCCATCGCAACTAGGAAGCTTAAAGGAGTTAATCGGGATAAGGACATGAGAGGTTTTATACTAGTTCAGCCCCTTACGATGAAGGTAAAAGCCTACGTCTAGTTGTGTTGGTATTGCTGGGGGTTTCGATCACCAAGAGGCTTAACTCGTCGGCTTGGTTATCGATCTCTTGTTTCTGGCCCTAAGCCGCCACCTGGTCATCCCCTTATATACATGGGTTGACGCCTGGTGGTCTACAGAGTCCCGGCCGGCTCATAATCGTGTCCGGCTCGGTGACTTTCTTTACATGCCTTTCTTTACAAGTCTTTCCGTATATACTGCGGTTCACAATACCGGGCCTTAAGCCGCCTCCAGGCCTTTGGGCCTTCTATAAGATTTGACAATCTATCGTCTTGAATGTTTACTAGGCTTTTTGTGTAACCCGCCATTGGGGCTGACCCAACCCCTCCTGGGCGGGTCATAACTGATAGCTACATCCCCAACAGGAGTGATGTCCGAATTTGTTCTTCCTTGTTCCTCTTTCCTAACAGAGTGCTTTCAACTTTGATCATCTCCGTTGTATTCTTTGTTTCAAGTTGTTCAACCTTTCAGGGTTCTTTGGTTTCACTCGTTTCTCAAAGAAGCAACTTAGTTTTACCTCTCCTCTTCCTCTTCCATTTTCCCTCCGGTGCCATCCTAGATCTCGGGACGAGATCCTCTCGTAGTGGTGGAGAGTTGTAACACCCCGGATACAACTTTCCATATTTGTGTCAGGACCCCGATTCTAAGTCACACCGATCTAGCCTGTAACACCTCATATCACTTTGCGGCCTCACGCACGGTATTCCCACGGGTGTCGCCTTACCATGGCCCGGGACCATTTGCGCCTTTTGGCTCACGTATATGATAGTGTCGCTAGCATCCATATGACAAAGAACCTAGGCCGACATGACTAGTCGTGAACCCAAAGTGGCACTAACTTATGGGGACAAGCATACATGAATCAACATCAAGCATGTCAGTCAGCAGCGTGTGAATCCGGGCTGTAGCACTAGGCTAACAGGACTCCAGTGAACCGGGCTGTAGCAGGCTAGGCAGGACTCCGGATGTCACCGCGTGACATTTCCCCGAAGGGACAGACACAGGAATGAAGTGAATCACATGCCGGCCAGTCAAGTGTTCCGGAGCAGTAGTGCTGGGCTAGCAGGACTCCGGTGAACCGGGCTGTAGCGGACTACTATGGCTCATGGAAGCACAAACTACATTTCCCCATAAGAGAGGCTACCAAGGATAAACAACTACGTTGTCGGATCCCACACATACCAAGCATTTCAATCATACACACAATATGCTCAATATGTGCAATACAACATGGCATCACAACAAGACTCTACGACTCAGAGTATTTATTCATTAGGCTCCGAGGAACGAGATATTACAAACACGGGTCTCATGACCCAACAATCATAGCATACAATCAAAGCACATGCGGAAGCTTAACATGTCTGAGTACAGACATCTATAAATGAAAAAGGCTGAGAAGCCTAACTATCTACCAGATCCTGCCGAGGGCACAAGATCGTAGCCGAGGTATCAAGCTAAACGTTGAAGTCCACACAGAACTACTAGCGAGACTGACGTCTCTGCAAAACATAAAATAGGCAAATGTGAGTAAAAATGTACCCAGCAAGACTTACATCAGAACTATTTACATATGCATCGGTATCAACAAAGGGGTGGTGGACTTTAACTGCAGCAAGCCAGCTTTGACTCGGTGGCTATCCTGAACTATGACTGCAAGTAACTCTTTTGAGGTGGCGCACACGAGTCCACATATTCACCATACCAATACACCACTATGGATCCGCTCCCGTCTCCCTACGAGAACGCCATCCATAGCACTCACGCTTATCTTGCGCATTTTAGAGTATCCACTTTCACTTGTCTATGAACTATGCAAGGGTCCAAGTTTCCATATCCGAGGAATCCGGCTATTCGAATAGATAATGATAACCCTGTAGGGGTGTACTTCTTCACACACGCTCTCGCCACTTATCGCCCTGTACACGTCATGTACCTCGGCAACCTTCAAGCGGAAGCCGGGAAAGGGAGTCGGCCATGACCTGACTAACCAACAAGTCTCTAGTCTTGGTTTATCGCATGTTCGGGTTCCATCCGCAAGGAGATCCGGCCGGGGTGTCGCTCACTGCCCCAAACAATGTGTGCAGGGTTCCCAAGCCCACCATCCGGGTGCCACTTGGTACACCATGCCACTGTGCCTAGTCTGTCCCAAGCCCACCTATACTGGGTGCCACTTGGTAGACTACTAACACTACCTACAAACACCAGAAACTAGTTGCAACTCCTGGACAGAGATCGAGTTGATTAGTAAGCCGAGAGGGGTCGAGTTACCGGAACCCAATGTGTGGTAGTAACTGTTCATGGATCACAAACACAGAACTCAGTTCCTGAGGACGGCTGCAATGAGACAACCCACCATGTACTCCTACATGGCCTCTCACCGCTACCTTTACCAAATCGTGTTCACACACTTAGCTCTCAACAGTAGGACATGTTCACAACTTTCCAATTCACCCCGATGAATCAGACCTGACACAACTCTAAGCAATAGCAAGCGTGACAAACAAGCATGAATGAGTAGGCACATCAGGGCTCAAACAAATCCTACTCATGCTAGTGGGTTTCATCTATTTACTATGGCAATGACAGGTCATGCAGAGGAAAGGGGTTCAGCTACCGCATCATGTAATAGTTGAAGCGCTATTGTCCTAATGCAGTAAAAGAGAGCAGGAGCGAGAGAGTGGGATTGTATCGGAATGAACAAGGGGGTTTTGCTTGCCTGGCACTTCTGAAGATAGTATAGTTCTTCATCGGTGTCATCGATCTCATCGTCGGAACGTCGTCTACTGAGAGGGGACAATCACCGGCAACTGAGAAAGAACACAATCAATGCAATGCCACAATATGATGCATGATCATGACATGGCAATATGCTGTGATTTGAGCTAATGCATCTAGCTATGATTTAAATGAAGTTGGTTTGAATACATGATTCAAATTCCAACTCCATATATGATTATTTAAATGCCCTTTATTATTTTGTCCAAAACAGAGGACAAACATTGTTCAAACATGCATGAAAATGGTACAGATGGATTCCTTAAATTTTTCTGATTATTTTTCATATATAAATCTTTTCATTTGGAGTTATGGTTGAAATTCTATGAATTTTAGAAGTTTTGGATATTTTCTGAAATAAATAAATCATTTCTGATTTATTTTAAAATCCCATAAAATAATTACTGCATCAGCCTGATGTCATAATGATGTCAGCAAGTCAACAGGGTTGGTCTGGGTCAAACCTGACTAGTGGGGCCCACTGGTCAGTGACCCAAGGCTTGTTTGTGTGGCTGACAGGTGGGCCTGGTCAACTGCCGCGTCAGCAAAGTCAATGCTGACGTGTGGGTCCCTCTAGGTTATAACTAATCTAAGCAGGAAAGTAAACCCAGGGTTAATTTGGGGTGGGGTCCATCCGTCAGTGAGCTAGGGGTTAGTTTAGTGGCGTCATTTGCCACTAATGATGGTGCCACGTTGGCACGGCCAGAGTTAAGCCGCCGACGACCTTCCCACGTGGCGGAGTCCACAGGGGGCGGTGCTATATGGGGTGGCTGGGCGAGCGAAGGGCACCAGGAGGAGGCCCACACTCGCGCGCATCCAACGGTGGCCTCGGGTGCCACGGGGACGGCCGGGAACGTCGACGGCGACGACCTCCTGCGGCAGCGGAGCCACGGCTTCGAGCGGGATGGCACTGTGGTGCACGGCGAAGCAAGCTAGGCATACGGTTGGGTCGTCAGGATCTGCAGGATCTCAACGACACGCTCGGGTGTGGCTTAAACAGGCCCTGCTCACGGCAGCGACTTGGCAGGCGGCGGGGAGCTCTCGGGTGCGGCAACAGGCAGGGCTAGAGCTCGAGCGCGAGGGGGGAAACATGGGAGAAAGAATGCGGGGCTCACGGTGATTGCGGAGGCATCGACGGTGAGGTCGGGGAGGCCCTCATGGCGACGAAATCGACGGCGGCATCCGACAGTCGAAGGTGGAAGACGGTGACAAGCCCGTCATTGTGGCACTTCCCTGCTTGTGGCCGTTGACTAGGTGATGCGGAGGAGCTCGGTGGAGTCGAGGAACACGGTAGGAGACCTCGGGTGGGCGGTTGCTGTGGCGGTGCACGACGGTGAGCTGCGGCGATTCTCGGGGTTGCTTGGGGCTACGAGAGAGCGAGATCCAGAGGAGAGGGAGAGGGCTAGACAGCGAGGGGAGAGGCAGGGGAGGTCGGGGACGTCTCCTGGCGTCACGAGAAGGACCAGGGGGGATGAAGCAGGAGGTGGCGTCCGGTGCATGCATGGGCGACACGCCTCTGCCTACTGGCAGAGGTTGAAGACGCCACTTCCGCCTGGTGGGCTGGGCCAGTTATAGAGACGGGCCAAGTAAGCGCGCCAGGTAAGTTTCTATCCTTTCTACTTCTTTCTATTTTTGTTTTCTATTTTTGTTTTTCTGTTTTGATTTAGTTTCTAGACCAAAACATTTTGTAGCTTCTGAAAATTATTATGTAGCCTGATACAAAATATTAAGAGCCACTCACAAGTTTTCAGAATTGTTGGAGTTATAAAAGTATTTATAGGAATTTATATCTCCAATTCAAATACTATTGATTTAATTCAAAGGCCCAAAATAAATATTTCTGAGACACAAAAAATATTGGTTTGGATTTTAACCCTTGTCAATATTTCCAGAGGATAATAGGAACATTTTCTTGGACTTGTTTGAAGCAGTTTTTAATGTTGATCATTTTTAAAAGGTTTCGGAGGCTTTGAAAATTCCTTCAATTCAATTTCCTTGAAATTTAAACATGATGCATGCTCACTAATGCAACTATTACACTCAGATATTCTAGGGCTGTGACAACTTGTAACTCTGACTCTTGCCTTTGTCAGAGGTGCGATACGATATTTCTTCGTGGTTGGGTTTTGTTTTCGTTTTGCATTTTTTCCATTTCATGCATTTCATATCATGTCATCATGTGCATCGCATTTGCATACGTGTTCGTCGCATGCATCCGAGCATTTTCCCCGTTGTCTGTTTCTCAATCCGACACTCCCTCTTGCACCCGGCGCACCCTTTTTACCTCTTTTTGTGAACGGGTGTTAAACATTCTCGGAATGGACCGAGATTTGCCAAGCGGCCTTGGTACACCACCGGTAGACCGCCTATCAAATTTCGTGCCATTTGGAGTCCGTTTGATACTCCAACGGTTAACCGGGGAACCGCAAAGGCCTTGTGTGTGTTGCAGCCCAACACCCCTCCAAAGTGGCCCAATAACACATCCAAACCCCCTCCATCCTCTCAGCTGTTCGATCACCATCGTGTGGCCGAAAACCGCACTCCATTTCGACTCTCCTAGCTCACTCTACCTATAAATATGTGCCTCCCCGTGAAATTTCACGGTGCAAACCCTAGATCTTCCTCCTCCGAGCGCCGTACATGTCCACTCCGCCGCCGGACATGTCCGCCTCCGCCCCCTCGCCCAATCGCAGCGCACCACATGTCGCCGCCGCCTCCCACCACCGCGCGGCCTGCCGAGCCCATCGCGGGCCCACGCGAGCCCGACCGCGCCCGCTGTCGCGCCCCGCCGCCGCCTGCGCGCATCACCGACCGCGCCCACTTGCCGGGTTCGCCGCTCACCGTCGGCGGAATCGCCGTCCGCGCCTCCAACTGCTGACACTGCCGTCCCCACCGCTCGGCGACCCGCGCCGCCGCCTCCTTTCTCCGCCCCGCGCCGCAAGGTCCTCCCTTGTTCCTGCTCGACGCGCGCAGCCGCCATGGCGCTCGGGCTGCGGCAGGAGCTCGCGCCACCACCGCCGGCCTCCTCTGGCCGATCCAGGCCCCGATGACCTACGCCACTGGTTACCCGCGCCGCCTCCTCGCCGGAGGTGCCCCTCCGTCGATGCCTGCCCCAGATCCAGGCGGGATCCGGCCCGATCCGTCCCCTCGACGCCGCTCGCGTGTTCACCAGAGTTGCGCCGACGCCGGTCGTCGCTGGCCTGACCCCGCCCAACCACCGGGACGGCTCCGTCCCGGATGCTCTCACCTATCTGAGCCAAATGCGCGACTGCACTGCACCGTGCCGAACCACGAGATCCAGCTTTTCGCCGAGGTCCAAATTTTGACTAAGTCCCTGAAGTTTCCAATATCATGTGTGCATCTTGTCATGTCCATAACTTGTTGCATACTGCTCCGTTTCGCGCGCATAATATATCAAAATGTTCACCATGATGTTCTCTTCATTTTGTTCCATTGTGACATGCTTTTTTGAGTCCATCTTGATGCCCAAATTATTGATGCAACAGTGCTATAAAATGTTAGGTGCTGATTATTAGCAGAGTATGAGCATTTGTCATTTTTGTTACATTTATTGTGTGCTTCATATGGGCATGAGCTCTACATGTGTTTTGGGCTATGCCACACCATCTTTACAGGGGTGTATGCCATGTATTTTTGCGATCTTTGTGGTGACTAGAACAAGCATGCAAAGTAGCTCTCGTGATATTGCTAATTTCAGAGACTTATAATTTCACTAAGTCTTTTCCCTGCTGTTATTTTTTATGCCATGTATTCATGTTGCTACAGTGAGAGCCATCATTCTTTTGAGTACGTTCAGTAAGGATGATTTGGGCATATGGTCATGCTCTAGCCATCCATGTCCCTGTTTGCATTTATGGAGTGCCCTAGCATGACTCAATCTTGTTCTACTTTTGCTATAAAATGTTCCTGGCAAATTGTTTACGTGTTAATCAATTTTGCCAAGGTTGTTGTAGTTGATCCATGCATGCTATGAGATTGTTCTTGCCATGGTTAGTTTCTTGATCATGTCTTCTTGCTGGTAGTATGCTTATCTTGTCATGTAGTTCTTTGTGGTGAGTGAATCGAGCTCGCAAACATGATGTCGGTGTCAAAATCGGCGGATCTCGGGTAGGGGGTCCCGAACTGTGCGTCAAGGCCGGATGGTAACAAGAGACAAGGGACACGATGTTTTTTACCCAGGTTCGGGCCCTCTCGATGGAGCTAATACCCTACTCCTGCTTGATTAATATTGATGATATGGGTAGTACAAGAGTAGATCTACCACGAGATCAAGGAGGCTAAACCCTAGAAGCTAGCCTATGGTATGATTGTTGTGTATGGAGTTGATTGCCTACGGACTACAACCCTCCAGTTTATATAGACACCAGATAGGGTTAGGGTTACATAAAGTCGGTTACAATGGTAGGAGATCTTGAATATCCACATCGCCAAGCTTGCCTTCCACGCCAAGGAAAGTCCTATCCGGACACGGGACGAAGTCTTCAATCTTGTATCTTCATAGTCCAGGAGTCTAGCTGAAGGTATAGTCCGACTACCCGAACACCCCCTAATCCAGGACTCCCTCAGTAGCCCCTAAAACAGGCTTCAATGACGACGAGTCCGGCGCGCAAATTGTCTTCGGCATTGCAAGGTGGGTTCCTCCTCCAAGTCCTTCGTAGAAGATTGTAAACACCAAGAGTAGTGTCCGGCTCTGCAAAATAAGTTTCCACACATTGCCATAGAGAGAATAATATTGACACAAATCAAATCTACCGACGTATTCTGCAGTGCGTCATCACACTACGGCCAAGTCCTTTACTCGAATCGTTTTTACTTTTCCACCTCAGCATGTTTTGCGAGGCGGTTTCCTTGGCACGTCTTGTCAAAGCAGAGATCGTGTACCCCCTTTACGGGATTCTCATCAATACAGACGTGGGTAACCCAACCGTGCCATTTATCACAGCACTTGGGAGGCAAGCGAGTTTTACTAGGCTGGTGGGGACGCACAACCGCATCCGCCCATATAAGGGGATAAGGATCCACCCTTTTACCTACGCCTTCTTCCTCTTTTGCCTATTCATCTCCTGCGCACTCAAGATCCAGCGCCCAAGCCCGCACTTCCCACCTCAACCTTCTCCAGCAATGTCCGGAGCGGGAGGCAAGTGGATGGTCTCCTCCGTCACGGAGGGCCATGTCAAAAAGCTAAGGAAGGCCGGATACTTGTCCAAAGACATCGCGCACCGGCTTCCCTAGGAGGGGCAGCTTCTCCCCACCCCAAGGCCCCATGAGAGGGTAGTATTCCTTCCCCACTTCCTCCGCGGACTGGGTTTTCCACTCCACCCATTTGTCCGGGGGCTCATGTTTTACTATGGCCTGGATTTCCACGATCTGGCCCCAAACTTCGTCCTCAACATCTCGGCGTTTATCATCGTGTGCGAGGCCTTCCTCCGCATCCGCCCCCATTTCGGCCTTTGGCTCAAGACCTTCAATGTCAAGCCCAAGGTGGTGCGCGGCCGCCAGGCGGAATGCGGAGGTGCCATGGCGGGCAAGATGGCCAGCGTCCTATGGCTCGAGGGCTCCTTCGTGGAGACCCTGAAGGGGTGGCAATCGTGGTGGTTTTACATCACCGAGCCGCACGATCCGAAATGGATCGCAACCCCCGAGTTTCGATCCGGACCCCCCACGCGGCTTATGTCCTGGAAAGAGACGGGCCTATCGTGGGGCGACGAAAAAGAGGTGACCGGACTGCAGACATGCATCCAGTCCCTGGTGAGCAAGCCGATCAAGCTCGTCAATGTAGTCCAGGTTATGCTCGTCCGCCGGATCCTCCCGTGTCAACAACGGGGCTTTAATCTGTGGGAGTTCAACCCAGCGCAGCACCAAACCCTTAACAGGCTCTTCGACACGATGTATGAAGATGTCTGAAAGGTGCTAACCAAAGGCGCCGAGGCTCCCACATCCGCTTCCGAGGACCGCGGATACAGCTCGCAGCATCACGCTAGCGAGGTAAGCTATTTTCACCTTTTATAGGATGTTAAGTTTTTTCATAGTTTGACTCTATGCGGGATCTAATCTCCCTTACCTTTGACAGGCTTGGCGGGCGAAGTCCGGATCGATTGACTGTTTGGCTCCCTTGCCCGAAGACCCAGCCCCCGCTCTACTAGCGAAGCTGCTGGTTCTGGCACCTTATGTGGTGCCGGAGAAGAAGGCGACGGGGACTCGAAAGAGTTCCCGGCATATGGTGGTGTCGGACTCGTCGTCCGACGAGTCCGAGACGCACTCCCCCCGTGAAGATGAGGAGGAGGAAGAAGAAACCTCTCCCCCCCAGCGGGGGGAGGAGAGAAGAGGAAGGCCGCCCCAACGGGGGAGGCTGAGGGGTCTAGGAAAAGGAAGACCCCTCCACCGGACTACGCCCTCAACACCGAAGAGGGCAAAGAGGAGTGGCCAAATAGGGCCAAGCGTCCGACAAAATCGTAAGTTCGGATATCAAGACCCCCCAGGGCTCCAAGTCCGGCTTTGTACCGGACACCGTGCCGGAATCTTCAACAGTTCCGGACCGCGGTAGGTGAACTCCTTCCAAGAGGAGCAAGCCTTCTGAGCCGGTGGCCTACATCCAACCGGAGGTGCTGGACAATCTGCTCGAGGTGCTTGATGGCGCCTCCATCGACGAGGAGCACCGTACTATTATGAGTACGATGATCCAGAAGGTTCAGTCCGCCAAGAGCGGACTGAGTGAAGCTTGCGCTAGCCTCCAAACGGGCTTCGAGGTAAGTAAAAATATGTAAAAATATAACCGCATAGACAGTAGCCCCTGATGCTCTGTTTGGCGTTCGGAAAGAAAAGCCGAATAGAGGATCTAGTAAATTTCGCAGCAGTCTAACAATAAAGAGTCAATATGCGTGTGCAGGCTTTGCTGCTATCCACCGCCACACTGACTGCAGAGGTGGGTGTCCTGAAACAGGATCTCAAGCGGACCGAGCAAGAGCTCGGCCTTGCCAAGCGGCAGCTCGAGGAAAAAGAAGGTAGGAAATACCTTACAGAAAAAGTGCCTATAGAGAGGCGTGATTGCAAAAAATAACAGGATTCCACTGCTTATTATAGGGGCCACGACTGAGGTGGCGACCCTCAAGCAGGCGCTGTCTGAGGCCGAAAAGAAAACGGCCGCGGAGCCACCGAGCGAGAGAAACTGGGGGCTCGGGTCGGTGAGGTGCAGCAAGAGCTTCAGGCTCTCATGAAAAAACATGAGAGTTTGGAGCTTGAGTCAAAGACCAAAGCGTCCGAGCTCGCGGCGGCCCTTGAGACTGCCAAGTCTGCCAAGGCCGAAGCCCAAAAGGCCCTCCAAGAGTTGGAGGAGATTAAGAAGATAGCAGCGGGTAAGGCATTCTTTATGCAAAGCAGAAATATAAAAGTAAACTACTTGTTACTTACCCAAATCCGGAGTTCTCCAGGGGCATTCGCAGATCTTCCCCGCAGCGTATCCGACGCCACCGCATTCTACCGAGCTGAAGAGGGCAGCTCGACGGAGAAGGTGTTCTAGTCTCAGTATGCTGAGGCCGGACACCCTGTGCCCTTGAGCGACCAGCTAAAATAGCTGGTCGAGCTCCACAAGGCGGCCGAACAGGCCATGAAGGGCTTCATAGTTCGGCTGTGGCCCGGAGAGACCCTGCCTGGGAGCTACTTCGGGATGGTGCGGCGGCTGGTGGAGGCCTGTCCAAGGCTCGAGGTCATCAAGTGCTCCGTCTGCATCGAAGGTGCCCGTCAGGCCCTTGCCCATGCAAAGGTGCACTGGGGTAAGCTGGACGGTGAGAAGCTTGTGAAGGACGGGCCACCGCCGGGGAAGGAGCATCGCAAGCCCGAGAACTATTACAAGGATGTTCTTGCGGGTGCCCGCCTTGTGGCGGATGAATGTACCAAGGATGTAATTTTTGAATAAACTCGCTCATTTTTATCCTGTGCGCTGAAAACTTGTTCATAGGCGCTTAAGCAATTCTTGTTGAATTTAAAATATTATTTTCTGTGCGGGCGTTTCTCAAAAAATTGAGAGATGGCCAGTCGTCGGCTTCTGCCCCCATGCCACTAGTGCTGGGGTGTTCGGGATAAACCTGAGCGCTCTTTTTCCCATTGTTGGGTCCTTCAAGGGAGGCGCTCAGCACAACGAACCAGGCAATCGGACTATAATGCTTGAACACTCTCACTTAGCCATAGAACTTTATAATTTTAAATTTCGGCGCAGCCCCTAGTTCGGAAGACCGAGTTCGGGGCGCTATCCACGCCTTGGCCGGACAAATCCGGCTCCTCGCTCGAAGTAGCATAAGTCTTTAGGGACTCGAAAAAACCTCTCGAACAGCGACCGGTCTCTCGCCTCATCATGACAGTCAGTTTTAGCTTTCTCCACTGAGGTGCTTAACCCAGCTCAACCGGGGCACAATCGCAGTGGTTCTCCTAGTGCTACCTTAGCCGATATAGCGCAACGTAAGGCACCAAAACATAGGAGCTGGGCAAACCCAACTATTGACCCAAATCATGATTCGGAGCCGATGCATATAGTGCTATAAGTTCGGGGTGCCGCACTTGTGAAAGTGTACGGACTTCTCACACCATATTAAAGGGTACTGAAGCCCCTGGCGTACTTGTCGTACCACAGTGTACGGGTGCAACATGTCATTAATGAACATATATAAAAGAGAGTAATGCAAAAAATAGACAAAAGATATGCATTGTTTATATAAAGGCTATTTATCAAAGCCGAACGATACAAATAGTGCGGTAAGCAAAAGATATTGGACTATTCAGTATGTCCTGACCGGGGGCAGGCCGCGGAATTGTATTTAAAACAGGTATACCGCTCGTAACAGAGACCACCTGGGAGTTCCATAGTGCGGCATGGCTTGTCTGCCTCCCTGGATCTTGCATCGTTTGTGCGGCAGTCGAATTGCTGAACAGGTCGTCCGAAGTATGGAGTCCTGAAGGTAAGAAAAAATTAAAAAGAGAATCCGGCAGCCCCTAGTACGTTTTAAGCCGTATTCTGGGCGTGCCGTTATTGTGCCCCTTCCGCTGTGCCCATGGTATTTCAAGGGCGTAGTTATGTACGCGAGGTACTGGTTTCGCTATGTCGCGATAGCTGGGGTTGGGGCCGCATTGATATGCTTTCTCAGAGTGTGCCAGGCGGTCCTGCTGTGGGTTACTCCGGGCGCGCTTGGCAGTGTCTGGCTTTTTAATGGCCGGACTGGAGAATTGCCTGAGAAGGCTACTTCGTACCTCTGCTGCACGAGCCGCCGTATGCTCCTCCGTACGGAGGGAGCGTTCGGTGTTTCCGTTGACCATAATTACTCCTTGAGGGCCTGGCATCTTGAGCTTGAGATATGCGTAGTGCGGCACCACATTGAACTTTGCAAATGCGGTTCGTCCGAGCAGGGCGTGATAGCCACTGCGAAACGGGACTATATCGAAGATTAACTCTTCGCTTCGGAAATTGTCCTGGGATCCGAAGACCACGTCAAGTGTTACTGAGCCTGTACAGTTGGCTTCTACACCTGGTATAACGCCTTTAAAGGTCGTTCTTGTGGGCTTAATCCTTGAGGGATCTATGCCCATTTTCCGCATTGTATCCTGATAAAGCAGGTTCAGGCTACTACCGCCGTCCATGAGGACTCTTGTGAGATGAAATCCATCGATGATTGGGTCGAGAACCAATGCGGCAAAGCCGCCATGACGGATGCTAATGGGATGGTCCTTCGATTAAAAGTGATCGGGCAGGAGGACCATGGGTTGAACTTTGGGGTGACTGGCGCGTATACGTCCCGTAGCGCACGCTTCCGCTCCCGCTTGGGAATGTGGGTTGCGTATATCATGTTCACCGTCCGCACTTTTGGGGGAAAGCCCTTCTGTCCATTGTTGTTCGGCGGCTTGGGCTCCTCGTCGTCGCTGTGCATCCCCTTGTCTCTGTTTTTGGCCCTTAACTTGCCTGCCTGCTTGAACACCCAACAATCCCTGTTAGTGTGATTGGCTGGCCTTTCGGGGGTGCCATGTATCTGGCACAAGGGATCGAGTATTCGGTCCAAACTGGACGGGCCATGAGTATTCTTTTTGAATGGCTTTTTCTGCTGACCGGATTTATAGCCTTTGAATCCGGCATTGACTGCCGTGTCTTCATTGCTGTCGCTGTTAACGCGGCATTTTTGCTTATTCCGACGTGTCCTGCCACTTTTGTCCTTGGTATCCGAATTACCAGGGTTCTTTGATAAGTTGTTACTACGAGCTAGCCAGCTATCTTCTCCCGCGCAAAAGCGGGTCATGAGTGTCGTGAGGGCTGCCATGGATTTCGGCTTTTCCTGTCCCAGGTGCCGGGAAAGCCACTCGTCGCGGATGTTATGCTTGAAGGCTGCTAGGGCCTCTGCGTCCGGACAATCGACTATTTGGTTTTTCTTTGTTAGGAACCATGTCCAGAATTGTCTGGCTGATTCCTCTGGCTGCTGAATTATGTGGCTTAAGTCGTCGGCATCCGGCGGTCGCACGTAAGTGCCCTGGAAGTTGTCGAGGAATGCGGCTTCCAGGTCCTCCCAAGAACCGATTGAGTCTGCTGGCAAGCTGTTAAGCCAATGCCGGGCCAGTCCTTTAAGTTTGAGCGAGAGGTATTTGATGGCGTGTAGATCATCGCCGCGTGCCATGTGGATGTGAAGGAGATAATCCTCGATCCATACCGCCGGGTCTGTTGTGCCATCGTATGATTCGATGTTTACAGGTTTGAAACCCTCTGGGATTTTATGATCCATTACTTCATTCGTGAAGCATAGCAGGTGTGCGGCGCCTCTGTACTGGGCTATATCACGACGTAGCTTGGAAGCGCTATGTCTGTTGTGTTCGGCCCGGCCGGATTTGTTGTATCCGGAGTGAAGATCATTGTCACATGCCGTAGGGTGCCTGCACGATCCGTAGATCGATCTTGTTTGTCTTGTCTTATCCTCCAGTATGTCTCGTAGGTCGGGCGCATTTTCCCGTGCCTTAGTTGAGCGGCGTCGGGGCATGGCTTGGGTGGAGGGCCGAGGGGCCTCTCTGTCGCGGCCGCGAGGTGGCCGGTCTGCCATGTCATGATCTGGTGATGTAGGTGCTTCCTCCTCTGATCGGGGTAGCGGCCTGCGCTTCGGGTAACTCTTGGAGGGGCGTTCGAGTTCATACTCTTCGGCCGTAAGGACTTCAGTCCATCTATCAGCTAGCAAATCTTGGGCAGCTTTAAGTTGTTGCTGCTTTTTCTTGAGGCTGCTTGCCGTGGCTAAAAGCCTGCGTTTAAAACGCTCTTGTTCGGCGGGGTCTGATGGTATGACGAATTTGTCTTCATCGAGGCTTGCCTCGTCTTCGGAGGGAGGCGTATAGTTATCATCCTCGACCTCTCGGTCTGCCGCTCTCTCATGAGGGCTGGCTTCTCCATCTTCCTGTGTCGAATCTTGCTGAGGTGCGTGTTCTTCGGCGTTATCCGGGGTAGTATTATCTCCCGTGCCGGAATCACCGTTTTTGCTTTGGTTGGATTTAGAGCGGCGCCGTTGACGCCGGCGCTTTGGCTGTTTCTTGGGGGCGTCATCCCCCACTGTTCCATCGCCATCTCCATCTTTTGGAGTATCTACCATATATATGTCATATGACGAGGTGGCCTTCCAGCGCCCTACAGGTGCTGGTTCCTGTTCGTCTCCTACATCGTCGTCCATGCCGTTGATATCTACGGAGCTGAAGTCAAGCATGTCGGTTAGATCATCGACAGTGGCTGCAAAGTGGGTGGTGGGTGGGCTTTGAATTTCCTTATCGTCCATATCCCACCCTCGCTGACCGTAGTCCGGCCAGGGCTCTCTGATAAACAGAGAGACTTAAGAGAGTTCAGGATGTCGCCAAAAGGCGAATGCTGAAAGATGTCTGTGGCGGTGAACTCCATTATCGGCGCCCAATCGGATTCGATTGGCAGGGGCGCGGGGGGTTCGGAGTCCGGGGAGGAGTCCGGATCCTCGGAGTCACGGGCCATGCGGAGTGCGGGGCTGGAGTTCGGCTTGATCGCCTCTAAGATCGCAGCCCGTGAGGCAGCGTCTAACCGCTGATCCTCGATCGGCGCAGTATGCTCCGAATCAATGGTCGGAACCGATGCGTATGCGGCCTCCAAGGCGCTGTTCGGCGGCAGAGCTATATCATGCCCATCGAGATAGTGCGGCGTGCTTGGCTGTGGCTCGAATCCGTCGAATATCAAGTCCCCGTGAATGTCAGCCGTGTAGTTTAGGCTTCCAAACCTGACCTGATGGCCAGGGGCGTAGCTTTCGATCTGCTCCAGGTGGCCGAGTGAATTAGCCCGCAGAGCGAAGTCGCCGAAGACGAAGATCTGTCCGGGGAGAAAAGTTTCACCCTGGACCGTATCGTCGTTGATGATCAAAGGAGCCATCGGGCCTAAAGGCAACGACACAGAGGAACTCTCAATGAAAGCACCAATGTCGGTGTCAAAACCGGCGGATCTCGGGTAGGGGGTCCCGAACTGTGCGTCAAGGCCGGATGGTAATAGGAGACAACGGCCACGATGTTTTTTACCCAGGTTCGGGCCCTCTTGATGGAGGTAATACCCTACTCCTGCTTGATTATATTGATGATATGGGTAGTACAAGAGTAGATCTACCACAACATCAAGGAGGCTAAACCCTAGAAGCTAGCCTATGGTATGATTCTTGTGTATGGAGTTGATTGCCTACGGACTACAACCCTCCGGTTATATAGACACCGGATAGGGTTAGGGTTACATAAAGCCGGTTACAATGGTAGGAGATCTTGAATATCCGCATTGCCAAGCTTGCCTTCCACGCCAAGGAAAGTCCCATCCGGACATGGGACGAAGTCTTCAATCTTGTATCTTCATAGTCCAGTAGTCCGGCTGAAGGTATAGTCTTCAATCTTGTATCTTCAATCTTGTATCTTCACATGCCTTCATAATTCTGTTGATGCCATTTCTAGTTTTCTGCTAAGTCTGAATCTGTTAATGAAACTTGCTATTTACATGGGTGCCATCATATCTTCTTATCCTTTTTGGCTTAAGGTCAGTAAGGGACTTTTGTTCTATGCTTTGAGTAGATTCATGCCATGCCTTTGTTTGCTATGTCCTGTTCCTGTACCATGTTGTTAGCTTGCTCTAAACATGTCTTCCTGATGTTAATTCCTGGCATGTTGTCATTTTCACTAAGTCTGTGATGCTGATATCTTTTGCATTTTTGCCATGCTTGTTTGAACCTGCTCTTGTGTGATTTAGCCGTAGCTCAGTGTTCATCTTTTGTCAAGCATCTTGAGTAGATCACATCCATGTGCCTTGTTGCTATGTTAGAGTGCAGTAGCTTAGTTTCTTATTGCATTCTAGATGGCATCATGCTGTTAATCGCAGAATTGTGCCATTCTTGTTTTGCTTGCCATTTGCAAACCGTGCATCCGATTCCGGTGATATTTATATCAATTTCGACCGAAATCAACTCATATTTCCAGAGGTTGTTTGCCAAGTTGATGCCCTAAATAATATTTTCCTTCTAGAGCACGCATATGCATTGCATATTACATCCCGCATATCATGCCATGTTTTGCATCATGTTGCTTGCGCATTGCCCTGTGGTTGATTGTGGGTTCCTTTGCTTGTGTTCTTGACTTGGGTAGAACCGGGAGACAAGTTCGTGATCGAGGAACCTGTTGAGTACGCTTACGAGGATCAAGCTTTCGTCAACTCGGAGAACTTTGCAGGCTAGATGACCATACTCTCGATATCACTTCTATCTTTGCTTGCTAGTTGTTCGCTCTTTTGCTATGCCTTGATATCTACCACTTGCTATATCATGCCTCCCATATTGCCATGTCAAGCCTCTAACCCACATTTCCTAGCAAACTGTTGTTTGGCTATGTTACCACTTTGCTCAGCCCCTCTTATAACGTTGCTAGTTTCAGGTGAATATGGAGTTTGTTCCATGTTGGAATATGGTTATTGTTGGGATATCACAATATCTCTTATTTAATTAATGCATCTATATACTTGGTAAAGGGTGGAAGGCTCGGCCTTATGCCTGGTGTTTTGTTCCACTCTTGCCGCCCTAGTTTCCGTCATACCGGTGTTATGTTCCTTGATTTTGCGTTCCTTACGCGGTTGGGTTATAATGGGAACCCCTTGACAGTTCGCTTTGAAAAAAACTCCTCCAGCAAGGCCCAACCTTGGTTTTACCATTTGCCACCTAAGCCTTTTTCCCTTTGGTTCTGCAGACTCAAGGGTCATCTTTATTTTAAACCCCGGGGCCAGTGCTCCTCTGAGTGTTGGTCCAAACTAGAGCACCATGCAGGGCCGTCCCCTAGCAACTTGGGTTACGTTGCCTCCTGTACGCTTAGCTTATCCGGTGTGCCCTGAGAACGAGATATGTGCACCTCCTATCGGGATTTGTCGGCACATCGGGTGGTCTTGCTGGTCTTGTTTTACCATTGTCGAAATTTCTTGTAACCAGGATTCCGAGTCTGATTGGGTCTTCCTGGGAGAAGGAATATCCTTCGTTGACCGTGAGAGCTTGTGATGGGCTAAGTTGGGACACCCCTATAGGGTTTTGAACTTTCGAAAGCCATGCCCGCGGTTATCGGCAGATGAGAATTTGCTAATATCCGGTTGTAGAAAACTTGACACTTAAATTAATTAAAATACATCAACCGCGCGTGTAGCCGTGATGGTCTCTTTTCGGCGGAGTCCGGGAAGAGAACACGGTCTCGTGTTATGCTTGAACGTAAGTAGTTTCAGGATCACTTCTTGATCACTTCTAGTTCACGACCGTGCTTTGCTCCTCTTCTCGCTCTCATTTGTGTAAGTTAGCCACCAAATATGCTAGTGCTTGCTGCAGCTCCACCTCACTACCTTTTCCTACCAATAAGCTTAAATAGTCATGATCACGCGGGTGTGGGATTGCTGGGTCCTCGTGACTCACAGATTACTTCCAAAACTAGATGCAGGTGCCGATGATGCCAGTGCAGGGGACACGACCGAACTCAAGTGGAAGTTCGACGAGGATTCGAGACGTTACTATGTTTCCTTTCCGGATGATCAGTAGAGGAGCCCAGTTGGGGCGATCGGGGATCTTTTGCATTAGGGGTTGTCTTTTTTTTGTTCCGTAGTCGGACCTTGATTGTATCTGGATGATGTAATGCTATATTTATGTTTTGTGTGAAGTGGCGATTGTAAGTCAACTCTTTATCCCTTTCTTATTCAGTACATGGGATGTGTATAGATTACCCCTCTTGCGACATGCCTACTATGCGGTTATGCTTCTAAGTCATGCTCCGACGCGTGGGAGATATAGCCGCATCGTGGGTGTTACAAGTTGGTATCGTAGCCTTCCCTGACTTAGGATCCACCTTCTTGATCGAATCGCTGACGTTGTTGAGTCTAGAACAAAATGTTTTGAGTCTTAGGACTATATATATAGGAGACTAGGATTATTTTTACTCCTCAGACCCTTCGTCACTCTGGTGAGGCTTCCTAACATAGAGTTTTGACTCTTCTCTTCTCAAATTTGACTAAAAAAATTAGGATCACGCGGGTATCTTGGAATCATTCCGATGGTTTTGTGACAAGAACATTGTTCTTGGTGCCTCCTGACATTTAGTGGCATGGCAGTGTCCCGGGGAGTTGAGCTCCGAGGTGTTGTCGTCACAATTTTATCGTTGCAGTTCTGGAATACCTGAGTTCGCCGACATCGAAAATCTCTTTTATGAAGTTGTTGGTGAGATAACCTTGACGCCACCCAGTACTGGGGCGGGAGTTTCGGAGTATTGCCATAACTCGTATAACGGATGCTTTTCGAAGGTTGAGGTAAATGATTTCCGAAGGTTTCTTGGTTATGTGTTCAAGGATGGATACAGGTGGATGTAGGATTTGCTAGTTTTGGGTGAGATATTATGCTTCCCCTGTAAACCCAACACCTGATTGCATAACCAGAAAGTTTCGGGAGTTTTATAGGTGGGAATTCAAGTAGCTCCTAGAAATATCTTTCCAAGAGACACATGATACGATATGGGATCTGTCATATGTTTGTTCCGGCTTATTTTGCAAGTCAATCCTTTGTTTTGTTTTGAGTTGTGGTATTCGAGTTGCTTCAATGTCAAGTGTTGATTCCATACCTTTCCTAAGCGGTGTTCTCATATTTCTATGTGAGTACTAATCCTTCATGATAATCAAGATTGTCATGTCAATCCTTTTCAACCGGCGTGCTTCTCGTCAAGTGGATCCGATCATTTCAACATTTGGAAGATCCAATCTCAGTTTTCGTCAACGGTGTTTGTTTCATCCGTCTCCAAGTTGTCTTTGTTTTCCCGCCCACCCACCCTTTTTCTTCAAGGACTCAGATGTCTGATTCAAGTATCCATTTTATTCATGTGAAGTCTCTCCATTCTTTTCCGTCAATATTCTTACCCGGTGATTCTCAGGAAGATTCTAATGGAGCTTCAAGTTCATCATTCTTCGTTCTTTTCCTTCTCTGGTGGTTCCAACTCAAGCCTTTCAGGGTTGATCATATTCTTTTCCTCGTTTCAAATGCTTTTCCATGCCGTTGCACCTCTTAATTTTTTTCACTTCTCGCTATTCATTTGTTCGGGAGTGCTGAAGATATCTCAAAAGGCTCGTCTTTTCATTCAAGATCCGTTCAACAAATTTCGAGGTCGTTATCTCATTCAAGCCATTTAATTGAACCGATGCAATCTCTCTTTTCAAGCAATCCTTCAACGGTGTTTCTTTTGAGTGGGCCCTAACCCATAGGTCTTTTCCCAGGATCTTACCTGACTATTCTAATCTTCCCGGAGTTACTCTCAAATTATTTTCCAAGTTTGATGTAAGTATGAACTGTCATCAGTCAAATGTCTTTCACCAAAATCTTTCAAATTCTTTCGTTGTCGGTTCAACCTTTATATTATTCATTATTCCGGAGTGTCTCAACGATTCATGGTGGTGTTTCTCGTCGTTATTCTCGGATTTTGAAGACCGAAGAAGAGTTTTTTCCTCCAAATCTTATCCGTTTCTCTCAAAGATTCGTGGTTGTAGCTTGTTGCCATCCTCTCATAATTGTTTTCGATTGTGAGAATTCTTTTAAACCATCCGGAGCAATTTAGGAGTATTTTCTGTTTGATTCTCTTAAGGCCATCATTTTAGATTTATTCATTCTCAGCTTTCAGCCCTCGTTCTCCAAATCTTACCGGAGCATCGCTCAAATATCCTCTAATCATCTCGTGATCTATTCGTGCTCATGTATCTAAATTCCTTCAAGTATCTTCATTCGTTTTTCAATTCTTCCCGGTGAATTCATGCTTTTGCTATTTCATGTTCAATTCTTACGGTGGTTCTTCCAAGATTCTTCTTCCTTCGTTTATCATAGCAATGCATTCGTGCTTTCCAAATTATACCGGTGGATCGTTGAAGACCTTCTCAAGTTGCGCTATATCTATCTTCATCCTTGCTATGAGAATAAGTAGTGTGTCAAATCCATTGCTTGTCATGAATTTAATTTGGTGAAGGATACACATAACATAATTCTTATTCTTGCTTCATCCAAGCAATGGATTCATCTTCCAGAGTTTGTTCATGATGAATAAATTCTCGGTTTCAATTGTTTCATCTTTCCTTTCCGTAGTTCCAAGTTGTCTGTTTTATCTCATAGCGAAGCTTCATCTAAATCATTGCAAGGATTCACCTTATGTTTTCAACTTCTCTTTCTTTTTATCATCATTTTGTTACCGGAGTTCTTCATGGAGGCTCTACATGATGGTTCACCAAGGATTTAATCCCTTCTCGAAGTGTTAATCGAGATTCTTTTCAGAGGAGTTCAAGTATTCTTCACCTTGCATTCTGAAGTGCAATTCTTTCTACCTTATGTCTTGAGATGGTGTTATGTCATTCTTTTTAATTTCCCTTTGTGTTTCATGATTCACAAGTTGTCCGGAATGACATATTTTAAACCCATCATTTTTCAATTCGTTCTTGAGATCCTTTGCAACCAATCAATCTCTTCATTGGAGTCATCTTGGGTTTTATTTCACCTAAAGCTTTCCCTAAGGATTGTTGCTATTAATGGTGCTTGTAAATGATCCAAGTTCTTCATTTATCCTACCGATGAGATAAGTTTCTCGTCTCCTTGTTCATATCAATCCAAATCCATTGTTTCCATTAGTGGCAGAATTTCACCTCATAATTTTGGGATGTTTTCCATAGGCCCACATCAAGCTTGTCCTTTTCGTTGTTGGTTTTCGAACAACTCCGTTCGAGCCTTCTCCTAAAGATGCTTTTTCAAGCTCAGTTGAGGTACAAGATGTTGTTTTCTTCTCCATTCTTTCATTCCAATGATCTATCTTCTATTCTTGCTTCCGGGGGCGTTCTGTTGTTGCTCTCTTCTCTCATCATCTCGAATGGTGAGGATCGTGTTCTTTTCGTGCTGATCCATTTAACTGGAGTGTTGTGTCCTTTGCTTCAAGTTCTTTTCATCTTATCAAGTCTTGCATCTCTTTTCAACTGGAGTGTTGTCCGAATTTGTTCTTCCTTGTTCCTCTTTCCTAACAGAGTGCTTTCAACTTCGATCATCTCCGTTGTATTATTTCTTTCAAGTTGTTCAACCTTTCATGGTTATTTGGTTTCACTCGTTTGTCAAAGAAGAAACTTAGTTTTACCTCTCCTCTTCCTCTTCCTCTTCTGTTTTCCCTCCGGTGCTATCCTAGATCTCGGGACGAGATCCTCTTGTAGTGGTGGAGTGTTCTAACACCCCGGATACAACTTTCCATATTTGTAAGTCTGACTCTTGCCTTTTTCGGAGGTGTGATACGATATTTCTTCGTGGTTGGGTTTTGTTTTCGTTTTGCATTTTGTCCATGTCATGCATTTCATATCATGTCATCATGTGCATCACATTTGCATACGTGTTCGTCTCATGCATCCGAGCAGTTCCCCCGTTGTCCGTTTCTCAATCTGACACTCCCTCTTTGCACCCGGCGCACCCCTTTTGCCTCTTTTCATGAATGGGTGTTAATAATTCTTGGAATGGACCGAGATTTGCCAAGCGGCCTCGGTACACCACCGATAGACCGCCTCTCAAATTTCATGCCATTTGGAGTCCGTTTGATACTCCAACGGTTAACCGGGGAACCGCAAAGGCCTCATCTGTGTTGCAGCCCAACACCCCTCCAAAGCGGCCCAATAACCCATCCAGACCCCCTCCATCCTCTCGGCCATTCGATCACGATCGCGTGGCCATAAACCACACTGCATTTGGACTGTCATAGCTCCCTCTACCTATAAATATGTGCCTCCCCCCGAAATTTCGCGGTGCAAACCCTAGATCTTCCTCTTCCGCGCGCCGGACATGTCCACTCCGCCGTCGGACATGTCTGCCTCCGCCCCCTCGCCCAATCGTAGCGCACCACCTGTCGCCGCCTCCTCCCACCACCGCTC
>NC_041384.1:94587253-94663702 GCF_002162155.2 Triticum dicoccoides
ATCACCGACCGTGCCCGCTCGCCGGGATCGCCGCTCGCCGTCACCGGAATCACCGTCCGCGCCTCCAGCCGCCGACAGCGCCGTCCCCGCCGCCCGGTGACCCGCGCCGCCGCCTCCTTTCTCCGCCCCGCGCTGCAAGGGCCTCTCACGTCCCTGCTCGACGCGCGCAGCCGCCATGGCACTCGGGCTGCGGCAGGAGCTCGCGCCACCACCGCCGGCCTCCTCTGGCCGATCCAAGCCCTGGCGACCTGCGCCAGCGGTTACCCGCGCCGCCTCCTCGCTGGAGGTGCCCCTCCGTCGACGCCTGCCCCGGATCCAGGCGGGATCCGTCCTGATCCGTCCCCTCGCTGCCGCTCGCGTGTTCACTGGAGTTGCACTGACGCCGGTCGTCGCCGGCCCGACCTCGCCCAACCGCCGGGACGGCCCCGTCTCGGATGCTCTGACCTATCCAAGCTAAACGCGCGACTGCACCGCACCGTCCCGAACCATGAGATCCAGCTTTTCCCCGAGGTCCAAATTTTGACCAAGTCCCTGAAGTTTCCAATATCATGTGTGCATCTTGTCATGTCCATAACTTGTTGCATACTGCTCCGTTTCATGCGCATAATATATTGAAACGTTCATCATGACGTGCTCTTCATTTTCTTCCATTGTGACATGCTTTTTTGAATCCATCTTGATGCCCAAATTGTTGATTCAAGAGTGCTATAAAATGTTAGGTGCTGAGTATTAACAGAGTATGAGAATTTGTCATTTTTGTTACATTTATTGTGTGCTTCATATGGGCATGAGCTCTACATGTATTTTGGGCTATGCCATGCCATCTTTACAGGGGTGTATGCCATGTATTTTTGTGATCTTTGTGGTGACTAGCACAAGCATGCAAAGTAGCTCTCGTGATATTGCTGCTTTCAGAGACTTAGAATTTCACTAAGTCTTTTCCCTGCTGTTATTTTTTATGCCATGTATTCATGTTGCTATAGTGAGAGCCATGCTTCTTTTGAGTACGTTCAGTAAGGATGATTTGGGCATATGGTCATGCTCTAGCCATTCATGTCCTTGTTTGCATTTATGGAGTGCCCTAGCATGACTCAATCTTGTTCTACTTTTCCTATAAAATGTTCCTGGAAGATTGTTTACGTGTTAATCAATTTTGCCAAGGTTGTTGTAGTTGATCCATGCATGCTATGAGATTGTTCTTGCCATGGTTAGTTTCTTGATCATGTCTTCTTGCTAGTAGTATGCTTATCTTTTCATGCAATTCCTTGTGGTGAGTGAATCGAGCTCCCAAACATGCCTTCATAATTCTGTTGTTGCCATGTCCAGTTTTCTGCTAAGTCTGAATCTGTTAACGAAACTTGCTATGTTTACATGGGTGTCATCATATCTTCTGATCCTTCTTGACTTATGGTCAGTAAGGGACTTTTTTTCTATGCTTTGAGTAGATTCATGCCATGCCTTTGTTTGCTATGTCCTATTCCTGTAACATGTTGTTAGCTTGCTCTAAACATGTCTTCCTGATGTTAATTCCTGGCATGTTATTTTCACCAAGTCTGTGATGCTGATATCTTTTGCATTTTTGCCATGCTTGTTTGAACCTGCTCTTGTGTGATTTAGCCGTAGCTCAGTGTTCATCTTTTGTCAAGCATCTTGAGTAGATCACTGCCATGTGCCTTGTTGCTTTGTTAGAGTGCAGTAGCTTAATTTCTTGTTGCATTCTAGATGGCATCGTGCTGTTAATCGCAGAATTGTGCCATTCTTGTTTTGCTTGCCATTTGCAAACCGTGCATCCGATTCCGGTGATCTTTATATCGATTTCGACCGAAATCAACTCATCTTTCCAGCGGAAAACTTGGTTTGCCAAGTTGATGCCTTGAACAATCATTTCCTTCCGCAGCACGCATATGCATTGCATATTACATCCCGCATATCATGCCATGTTTTGCATCATGTTGCTTGCGCATTGCCTCGTGGTTGATTGTGGGTTCCTCTGCTTGTGTTCCTGCCTTGGGTAGAACCGAGAGAGGAGTTCGGGATCGAGGAACCCATTGAGTATGCTTACGAGGATCAAGCTTTCGTCAACTCGGAGAACTTTGTAGGCAAGATGACCATACCCTCGAAATCACTTCTATCTTTGCTGGCTAGTTGTTCGCTCTTTTGCTATGCCGCGATACCTACCACTTGCTATATCATGCCTCCCATATTGCCATGTCAAGCCTCTAACCCACCTTTCCTAGCAAACCGTTGTTTGGCTACATTACCGCTTTGCTCAGCCCCTCTTATAGCGTTGCTAGTTGCAGGTGAAGATGGAGTTTGTTCCATGTTGGAACATGGTTATTGTTGGGATATCACAATATCTCTTATTTGATTAATGCATATATATACTTGGTAAAGGGTGGAAGGCTCGGCCTTATGCCTGGTGTTTTGTTCCACTCTTGCCGCCCTAGTTTCCGTCATACCGGTGTTATGTTCCTTGATTTTGCGTTCCTTACGCGGTTGGGTTATAATGGGAACCCCTTGACAGTTTGCTTTGAATAAAACTCCTCCAGCAAGGCCCAACCTTGGTTTTACCATTTGCCACCTAAGCCTTTTTCCCTTGGGTTCTGCATACTCAAGGGTCATCTTTATTTGAAACCCCCGGGCCAGTGCTCCTCTGAGTGTTGGTCCAAACTAGAGCACCGTGCAGGGTTGTCCCTTGGCAACTTGGGTTACGTTGGCTCCTGAACGCTTAGCTTATCCGGTGTGCCCTGAGAATGAGATATGTGCACCTCCTATTGAGATTTGTCGGCATAGCGGGTGGTCTTGCTGGTCTTGTTTTACCATTGTCGAAATGTCTTGTAACTGGGATTCCGAGTCTGATCGGGTCTTCCTGGGAGAAGGAATATCCTTCGTTGACCGTGAGAGCTTGTGATGGGCTAAGTTGGGACACCCCTGCAGGGTTTTGAACTTTCGAAAGTCGTCCCCGCGGTTATGGGCAGAGGGGAATTTGTTAATATCCGGTTGTAGAAAACTTGACACTTAAATTAATTAAAATACATCAACCACGTGTGTAGCCGTGATGGTCTCTTTTCAGCGGAGTCCGGGAAGAGAACACGGTCTCGTGTTATGCTTGAACGTAAGTAGTTTTATGATCACTTGTAGTTCACGATCGTGCTTTGCTCCTCTTCTCACTCTCATTTGCGTATGATAGCCACCATATATGCTAGTGTTTTCTGCAGCTCCACCTCACTACCTTTTCCTACCCATAAGCTTAAATAGTCTTGATCTCACGGGTGTGGGATTGCTGAGTCCTCGTGACTCACAGATTACTTCCAAAACCAGATGCAGGTGCCGATGATGCCAGTGCAGGGGACACGACCGAACTCAAGTGGGAGTTCGACGAGGATTTAGGACGTTACTATGTTTCCTTTCCGGACGATCTGTAGAGGAGCCCAGTTGGGGCGATCGGGGATGTTTTGCATTAGGGGTTGTCTTTCTTCATTTGGTTCCGCAGTCGGACCTTGATTGTATCTGGATGACGTAATGCTATATTTATGTATTGTGTGAAGTGGCAATTGTAAGCCAACTCTTTATCCCTTTCTTATTCAGTACATGGGATGTGTAAAGATTACCCCTCTTGCGACATGCCTACCATGCAGTTATGCCTCTAAGTCATGCTCTGACGCGTGGGTGTTACAAGTTGGTATCAGAGCCTTCCCCCCTTAGGAGCCCCCTGCTTGATCGAATCGCTGGCATTGTTGAGTCTAGAACAAAATGTTTTGGGTCTTAGGATTATATATATCGAAGAGTAGGATTCTTTTTACTCTCAGTCCCTTCATCGCTCTGGTGAGGCTTCCTGACGTAGAGTTTTGACTCTTCTCTTCTCAAATTTCACTAAGTTTTTTAGGATGATGTGGGTATCTTGGAATAGTTCCGATGGTTTTGTGATGAGAACATTGTTCTTCGTGCCTCCTGACATTTAGGGGTGTGGCAGTGTCCCGGGGAGTTGAGCTCCGAGGTGTTGTCGTCACAATTTTATCGTTGCAGTTCAGGAATACCTGAGTTCGCCGACATCGAAAATCTCTTTTATGCAGTTGTTGGTGAGATAACCTCGACGCCACCCAGTACTGGGGCGGGAGTTTGGGAGTATTGCCATAACTCGTATAACGTATGCTTTTCGAAGGTTGAGGTAAATGATTTCCAAAGGTTTCTGGTTATGTGTTGAAGGATGGATATAGTTGGATGTAGGATTTGCTAGTTTTGGGTGAGATATTATGCTTCCCCTGTACCCCCAACACCTGATTGCATAACCAGAAAGTTTCGGGAGTTTTATAGGTGGGAATTCATGTAGCTCCTAGAAATATCTTTCCAACAGACACATGATACGATATGGGATCTTTCATATGTTTGTTCCAGCTTATTTTGCAAGTCAATCCTTTGTTCTGTTTTGAGTTGTGGTATTCGAGTTGCTTCAATGTCAATTGTTGATTCCATACCTTTCCTAGGTGGTGTTCTCATATTTCTATGTGAGTACTAATCCTTCATGATAATCAAGATTGTCATGTCAATCCTTTTCAACCGGCGCGCTTCTCGTCAAGTGGATCCGATCATTTCAACATTTGCAAGATCCAATCTCAGTTTTCGTCAACGGTGTTTGTTTCATCCGTCTCCAAGATGTCTTTGTTTTCCCGCCCACCCACCCTTTTTCTTCAAGGACTCAGATTTCTGATTTAAGTATCCATTTTATTCATGTGAAGTCTCTCCATTCTTTTCCGTCAATATTCTTACCCAGTGATTCTTAGGAAGATTCTAATGGAGCTTCAAGTTCATCATTCTTCGTTCTTTTCCTTCTCCGATGGTTCCAACTCAAGCCTTTCAGGGTTGATCGTATTCTTTTCCTCGTTTCAAATGCTTTTCCATGCTGTTGCACCTCTTAATTTATTTTTCACCTCTCGCTATTCATTTGTTTGGGACTGCTGAAGATATCTCAGAAGGCTCGTCTTTTCATTCAAGATGCGTTCAACCTATTTCGAGGTTGTTATCTCATTCAAGCCATTTATTCAACCGGTGCAATCTCTCTTTTCAAGCAATCCTTCAATGGTGTTTCTTTTGAGTGGGCCCTAACCCACAGGTCTTTTCCCAGGATCTTACCTAACTCTTCTAATCTTCCCGAAGTTACTCTCAAATTATTTTCCAAGTTTGATGTAAGTATGAACTCTCATCAGTCAAATGTCTTTCACCAAAATCTTTCAAATTCTTTCGTTGTTGATTCAACCTTTATATTCTTCATTATTCTGGAGTGTCTCAATGATTCATGGTGGTGTTTCTCATCATCATTCTTAGATTTTGAAGACCGAAGAAGAGTTTTTTCCTCCAAATCTTATCTGTTTCTCTCAAAGATTCGTGGTTCTAGCTTGTTGCCATCCTCTCATAATTGTTTTCGATTGTGAGAATTCTTTTCAACCATCCGGAGCAATTCAGGAGTCTTTTTTGTTTGATTCTTTGAAGGCCATCATTTCAGATTTATTCATTCTCATCTTTCAGCTCTCGTTCTCCAAATCTTACCGGTGCATCGCTCAAATATCCTCTATTGAGCTCGTGATCTATTCGTTCTCATGTATCTAAATTCCTTCAAGTATCTTCATTTGTTTTTCAATTCTTCCCGGTGAATTTGTGCTTTTGCTATTTTCATGTTCAACTCTTACAGTTGTTCTTCCAAGATTCTTCTTCCTTCGTTTATCATATCAATGCATTCGTGCTTTCCAAATTCTATCGGTGGATCGTTGAAGACCTTCTCAAGGTGCGCTATATTTATCTTCATCCTTGCTACGAGAATAAGTAGTGTGCCAAATCCCTTGCTTGTCATCAATTTAAATTCGTGAAGGATACGCATAACATAATTCGTATTCTTTCTTCATCCAAGCAATGGATTCATCTTCTAGAGTTTGTTCATGATGAATAAATTCTCGGTTTCAATTGTTTCATCTTTCCTTTCCGGAGTTCCAAGTTTTCCGTTTTGTCTCGTTGCGAAGCTTCATCTAATTCATTGCAAGGATTCACCTTGTGTTTTCAACTTCTCTTTCTTTTTATCATCATTTTGTTACCGGAGTTCTTCATGGAGGCTCTAAATGATGGTTCACCAAGGATTTAATCCCTTCTCGAAGTGTTAATCGAGATTCTTTTCAGAGGAGTTCAAGTATTCTTCATCTTGCATTCCAGAGTGCAATTCTTTCTACCTTATCTCTTGAGATGGTGTTATGTCATTCTTGTTAATTTCCCTTTGTGTTTCATGATTCACAAGTTGTCCGGAATGACACATTTTAAACCCATCATTTTTCAATTTGTTCTTGAGATCCTTTGCAACCAATCAATCTCTTCATTGGACTTATCTTGGGTTATATTCCACCTAATGCTTTCCCTAAGGATTGTTGCTATTAATGGTGCTTATAAATGATCCAAGTTCTTCATTTATCCTAGCGGTGAGATAATTTTCTCATCTCCTTGTTCATATCAATCCAAATCCATTGTTTCCGTTAGTGGCAGAATTTCACCTCATAATTTTGGGATGTTTTCCATAAGCCCACATCAAGCTTATCCTTTTCGTTGTTGGTTTTCCAACAACTCTGTTCGATCCTTCTCCTAAAGATGCTTTTTCAAGCTCAGTTGAGGTAGAAGATGTTGTTTTCTTCTCCATTCTTTCATTCAAGTGATCTATCTTCTATTCTTGCTTCCGGAGGCGTTGTGTTGTTGCTCTCTTCTCTCATCATCTCGAATGGTGAGGATCGTGTTCTTTTCGTGCTTATCCATTTAACCGGAGTGTTGTGTCCTCTGCTTCAAGGTCTTTTCATCTTATCAAGTCTTGCACCTCTTTTCAACCGGAGTGTTCTCCGAATTTGTTCTTCCCTGTTCCTCTTTCCTAATGGAGTGCTTTCAACTTCGGTCATCTCTGTTGTATTCTTTCTTTCAAGTTGTTCAACCTTCCAGGGTTCTTTGGTTTCACTCGTTTGTCAAAGAAGCAACTTAGTTTTACCTCTGCTCTTCCTGTTCCGTTTTCCCTTCGGTGCCATCCTAGATCTCGGGAGGAGATCCTCTCGTAGTGGTGGAGTGTTGTAACACCCCGGATACAATGTTCCATATTTGTAACTTCGACTCTTGCCTTTTTCGGAGGTGCGATACGATATGTCTTCGTGGTTGGGTTTGTTTTCATTTTTGATTTTGTCCATGACATGCATTTCATATCATGTCATCACGTGTATCGCCTTTGCATACGTGTTCGTCTCATGCATCCGAGCATTTTCCCCGTTGTCCATTTCTCAATCCGACACTCCCTCTTGCACCCGGTGCACCCCTTTTGCCTCTTTTCGTGAATGGGTGTTAAACATTCTCTTAATGTGCCGAGATTTGCCAAGCGGCCTTGGTACACCACCGGTAGACCGCCAGTCAAATTTTGTGCCAATTGGAGTCTGTTTCATACTCCAACAGTTAACCGGGGAATTGCAAAGGCCTCGTGCGTGTTGCAGCCCAACACCCCTCCAAAGTGGCCCAATAGCCCATCCAAACCCCCTCCATCCTCTCAGCCGTTCGATCACGATCGCGTGCCCGAAAACCGCACTCCATTTGGACTCTCCTAGCTTCCTCTACCTACAAATATGTGCCTCCCCCAAAATTTCGTGGTGCAAACCCTAGATCTTCCTCCTCCGCGCGCTGGACATGTCCACTCCGCCACTGGACATGTCCGCCTCCGCCCCCTCGTCCAATCGCAGCGCACCACCTGTCGTCTCCGCCTCCCACCACCGCGATGCTGATATCTTTTGCATTTTTGCCATGCTGATATCTTTTGCATTTTTGCCATGCTTGTTTGAACCTGCTCTTTTGTGATTTAGCCGTAGCTCAGTGTTCATCTTTTGTCAAGCAGCTTGAGTAGATCACTGCCATGTGCCTTGCTGCTATGTTAGAGTG
Organism: Triticum dicoccoides; assembly: GCF_002162155.2. Lineage (NCBI taxonomy): Eukaryota > Viridiplantae > Streptophyta > Magnoliopsida > Poales > Poaceae > Triticum > Triticum dicoccoides. The sequence continues at coordinate 94,595,192 of NC_041384.1, forward strand.
CAATAGCTTAGTTTCTTATTGCATTCTAGATGGCATCATGCTGTTAATCACAGAATTGTGCCATTCTTGTTTTGCTTGCCATTTGCAAACCGTGCATCCGATTCCGGTGATCTTTATATCAATCTCGACCGAAATCAACTCATCTTTCCAGTGGAACACTTGGTTTGCCAAGTTGATGCCTTGAACAATATTTTACTTCCGGAGCACGCGTATGCATTGCATATCATATCCCGCATATCATGCCATGTTTTGCATGATGTTGCTTGCGCATTGCCCCGTGCTTGATTGTGGGTTCCCTTGCTTGTGTTCTTGCCTTGGGTAGAACCGGGAGACGATTTCGTGATCGAGGAACCCGTTGAGTATGCTTACGAGGATCAAGCTTTCGTCAACTCGGAGAACTTTGCAGGCAAGATGACCATACCCTCGAAATCACTTCTATCTTTGCTTGCTAGTTGTTCGCTCTTTTGCTATGCCGCGATACCTACCACTTGCTCTATCGTGCCTCCCATATTGCCATGTCAAGCCTCTAACCCACCTTTCCGAGAAAACCGTTGTTTGGCTATGTTACCGCTTTGCTCAGCCCCTCTTATAGCGTTGCTAGTTGCAGGTGAAGATGGAGTTTGTTCCATGTTGGAACATGGTTATTGTTGGGATATCACAATATCTCTTATTTAATTAATGCATCTATATACTTGGTAAAGGGTGGAAGGCTCGGCCTTATTACTGGTGTTTTGTTCCACTCTTGCCGCCCTAGTTTCCATCATACCGGTGTTATGTTCCTTGATTGTGCGTTCCTTACGCGGTTGGGTTATAATGACAGTTCGCTTTGAATAAAACTCATCCAGCAAAGCCCAACCTTGGTTTTACCATTTGCCACCTAAGCCTTTTCCCTTGGGTTCTGCAGACTCAAGGGTCATCTTTATTTTAAACCCCCGGACCAGTGCTCCTCTGAGTGTTGGTCCAAACTAGAGCACCATGCAGGGTCGTCCCTTGGCAACTTGGGTTACATTGACTCGTGTACGCTTAGCTTATCCAGTGTGCCCTGAGAACGAGATATGTGCAGCTCCTATCGGGATTTGTTGCCCCAGCGGGTGGTCTTGCTGATCTTGTTTTACCATTGTCGAAATGTCTTGTAAGCGGGACGCCGAGTCTGATCGGGTCTTCCTGGGAGAAGGAATATCCTTCGTTGACCGTGAGAGCTTGGGATGGGCTAAGTTGGGACACCCCTGCAGTGTTTTGAACTTTCGAAAGCCGTGCCCGCGGTTATTGGCAGATGGGAATTTGTTAATATCAGGTTGTAGAAAACTTGACACTTAAATTAATTAAAATACATCGACCACATGTGTAGCCGTGATGGTCTCTTTTCAGCGGAGTCCGGGAAGAGAACACGGTCTCGTGTTATGCTTGAACGTAAGTAGTTTCAGGATCACTTCTTGATCACTTCTAGTTCACGACCATGCTTTGCTCCTCTTCTTGCTCTCATTTGGGTAAGTTAGCCACCATATATGCTAGTGCTTGCTGCAGCTCCACCTCACTACCTTTTCCTACCCATAAGCTTAAATAGTCTTAATCTCACGGGTGTGGGATTGCTGAGTCCTCGTGACTGACAGATTACTTCGAAAACCAGATGCAGGTGCCGATGATGCCATTGCAGGGGACACGACCGAACTCTAGTGGGAGTTCGACGAGGATTTGGGACGTTACTACGTTTCCTTTCCGAACGATCAGTAGAGGAGCCAAGTTGGGGCGATCGAGGATCTTTTGCATTAGGGGTTGTCTTTCTTTATTTGGTTCCGTAGTCGGAGCTTGATTGTATCTGGATGATGTAATGATATGTTTATGTATTGTGTGAAGTGGTGATTGTAAGCCAACTCTTTATCCCTTTCTTATTCAGTACATGGGATGTGTAAAGATTACCCCTCTTGCGACATGCCTACTACGCGGTTATGCCTCTAAGTAGTGCTCCAACACGTGGGAGATATAGTCGCATCGTGGGTGTTACACAATACATGTCGTTTCCCCTACTGTCACTGGGATCGAGCACCGCAAGAGTGAACCCAAAGCTAAGAACTTCTCCCATTGCAAGAAAGATCAATCTAGTAGGCCAAACCAAACTTATAATTCGAAGAGACTTGCAAAGATAAACCAATCGTACATAAAAGAATTCAAAGAATAATCAAATATTGTTCATAGATAATCTGGACGATAAACCCACAATTCATCGGATCTCGACAAACACAACACAAAAGAAGATTACATCGAATAGATCTCTAAGAGAATCAAGGAGAACTTTGTATTGAGATCCGAATAGAGAGAAGAAGCCATCTAGCTACTAGCTATGGACCCGAAGGTCTGAAGTAAACTACTCACACATCACCGGAGAGGCCATGGAGTTGACGTAGAGGCCCTCCGTGATCAATGCCTCCTCCGCCGGAGCTCCGGAAAAGGCCCCAAGATGGGATCTCTCTGGTACAGAAGGTTGTGGCGGTGGAATTAGGTTTTCGTGGTGCTCCTGGATGTTTGCGAGGTACGTGGACTTATATAGGAGGAAGAAGTAGGTCGGTGGAGCAACGAGGGCCCCACGAGGGTGGAGGGCGCACCCAGGGGGTAGGCGCGCCCCTGCCTCGTGGCCTCCTCAATTGTTTCTTGACACCCACTCCAAGTCTCCTGGATCACGTTTGTTGAGAAAATCACGTTCCCGAAGGTTTCATTCCGTTTGGACTTAGTTTGATATTCCTTTTCTGCAAAACACTGAAATAGGCAAAAAAACAACAATTTGGGCTGGGCCTCCGGTTAATAGGTTAGTCCCAAAAATGATATGTGTAAAATAAAGCCCATTAACATCCAACACAGATAATATAATAGCATGGAGCAATCAAAAATTATAGATATGTTGAAGACGTATCGCTAACCATGGGTCGCAAGTGAATCAGGTCACAACGGTGGACGACGGCCCCAGCACGGCAGCCCCCTCTCACTAGGGGAAGCGCATTGGGGGCTGTGGGAAGGAGCTGGGAGCGAGGGCCCTCCCCGCATCGTATGGAGCAAGGCATCGCCCAGAGGTAGGTCCTCTGCCGGGGAGGCGCTGGCAAGCCTTCCCCCCGGCAGAGGGCCCGTGATCGCTAAGGGTGTCGCTAGCGTCCCCTTTGCCCCTTGGTATCGTCTTGGTTTCCAAACGCCCCAACGGTGGTCGAGGGCGGCGCAAGGCAGGGCCCTCGCCTGGAGATATGAAGTAAGGCTCACGCCTGTGAAGGTCTCCGCTCGTGACACTCTCACATAATAATGAGTGGGGCTGTACACGCCCCGGAGTCTCTGGAGTGCCGCCCTCGGGCCTCGGGGGCTCCCACCCATGTCCTAGTGGAAGCATCATGGTCCGCGGTGGTGAGAAGACTCAAAGACAAGAAGACTAGCTAGGTGCCGGACGCGGCCATTTGCTTTTGACCTCTTTTCTGTAACTCAGACTCACAACTTTTGATCTTGAATTTGAAGTTGCATTTCCATTGGCAATCATGGGGGGAATCCTTTTTCGTTCGTGTTGATTTCATGAGTTTCTGGATTCGTGTTTTGTTTGAGGTTCGCGTCCGCTACCTCCCCCCTTCTGAGCTCCTCGCAAGCGGCGGCTGGCAGCGGCGTACGCATGCTGCACGCACACCTTGCCGTCACTAGCGCTCACTTCTCGGGAGACCCTCTCGGGTGGACCGGCGGACCTCTCAGGGAACCAAAACCTCGCGAGCTCGTGAGGGGCTCCTCTCAGAAGGAATGCACGTTCACAACAGCCAAACCAGTTTGAAGCGTGGCTAAACCAAAGTAAGTTATGGCATCAAGCCTGCAAGGAGAGTCGCGAGCACCCAAAAGCACGCTTTAAGCCTAGCCTAAGGAATGAAGTAGTAGTCTATTTACATGAGGGGCTTCCCCTCTCCAAAATGCTCTTACATCATGAGGGGCCGTGCCCAAGCTTTTGTGTGTAGGTTCAAAATAAAGGAGCGCGGGCTCAGCTGGACATATCGCTCGCCTTACCCCCCGAATCGCTTCCGGACAGGCTACTGGCACCGTCGTTATCGCTGTCTACACCGCCATCAGCTGCGCCGCCATCAGCCACACCGCCATCAGTCACGTTGCCATCAACTACGTCGCCCTCATCCGCCGCGACCACCACCACGTCATCATCAGAAGCAAAGGCCCTAACCAGAGCTTCCACATTATCATTCACCCAGTGCGCGAGGTTGCCCCGGATGACCACGGGCACTAGGGCAATGGTGGCGGCAAAATCAAAGTCAGGATAAGTGTTCAGGGGATGGTTGAAAACGCGGGAGAATGCGCGCTCGAGAAGGCCTCGGCTATTTTCGTCCACAAGCTCGTGAGCCCTCTCAGCACGGCTCTCCAAGCGCGTAACAACATCAGTGAAGAAGCGAAGATAGCTGGCGTTATCCTCGGCATGGGGATGAGGGGCATGCTCATCGCAGATGGTACCAAGCGCCTGGTTGGCCTTCGTCCTGAGGTCCCGAAGCATGGGGGCATGCTTGTGCAGTAGTGTCTGCCGGCGAAGTGCCTCCTCCCTGCTTTGCTGCGCGAGGGACTCGGCGCTGGCAACCCGCTGCTGAAGGGAGAGCAGCTCGGCACAGGCGAAAGCCAGCTCGGCCTGCACCGAGATCAGGGCGGCTGCGGCGGCTTTCTCGCGCTGTTCCGCCTCAGCCAGACCTCACCTGAGGGCAGGGGTCCTGCCCACACATTCGGATTCCACGAGCTTCAGCTTCAGGTCGTACCTGCCGGCGAGATCCGCGCGAGCCTCGGCCACCCTGCGGTCGACCTCCTCCTGGGCCCCGGCCTCGTGCGCACCGACAACACCCTCTGCTTGGGATACTTGGTGCTCCCTCGTCTCCAACCGCTCGAGCTCAAGGTTGTGCTCCGTGGCCTCCAGCAACAGTGCTTCCTCACGCCTCAAGATCTCCTTCTCGTCGGACAGGGCGCCCTTCATCGACGACAGGGCAACTCTGTGCGCCTCCACCTGCTGCTCCAGGGAGGTTCAAGGCCTGGAGCTCTCACCTGCGCTCCTCGGCGACTGCGCGGCGATTGTCCGCCTCGCTGGTCTCCTCCAAGGCCCGGGAAATGGCCTCTCACGAGGTTGCCAGGGATGCCTCGGCCTTCGCATCGGCATGCTCACGCTGGATGCGCCCGAGGTTGATAGCCACCTTCAGGCGATGCCACTCCTCCACCACCCGGAGGCCTTCGGCTTCAAGGCGAGCGTCAACGTCCGCGAGTTCTCCACCGAGTCAGCTCATTGCGCCCATTGCCTCTAGAAAGAGCTCATGGCGGACGACACTCCGCTCGTGCACAACCTTAAGCACGCAACCGGGTCCGTCCCCCGCAGCGGGGGTGGCCGACGGGATCCGGAGTGGCTCACCCCCCTTCGGCAGGGGGCTGGCGCCTCCCGGGTTGCTGACCAAGCTTCAGCAGGGGCCTGGCTGGCTTGAGGCCCACTACTCAAAGAAGAAGCCAGGATCGAAGTCATCCAGTCGCCATCCATAACCAGAGGAGGAGCCCTTGGCACACTTGCCGCGCCCCAGGCGAGGCCACGAAGGAGAGACGGCAAAGGCGCGAGCTCAAGGTGCCAAGCTAGCATGTTTGCCTCTCCAGTTGACCTCGCACCGGGTGCGGCATGCTAGCTTGGGGCGCTCAAGGCCAGCGGGGGATTCGAGGCAGGAGGAGGTTGCTTCCCCGGAGACTTCGCGGCCTTTGCAGAGCGGACCCTGAGGAGTCACTGTCAGGAGGGGAAGCAGCACTCGAGAAATCACAAAGATAAGGTACTCACTCGTCTATGGCGATATACTTCCTCTGCTTCAAAGGCCGGAAGGCATCACTTCTGCAACTTGGAGACCCTTTCCTCTTGCAGAGTGCATCAAAGTCCAGACGGAGCCGGCAGAAGTGTTGGACATGGCAACCAGCGCGGGGCACAGTTGGTGAGGCTCCCGAGGAGACGACCTCGGGACTGCTGGGCTGAGGAGAGCCCTCGGGCACCGCCTCATGATGGCCCGCTGAGACCTCGGAAGCTTCGGCCTCAGGAGTAGCGGATTGTGTCGCCTCCTCATCTGTCACCCCAAGGCAAGAGTCACGGGCTCCAAGGGATGGCACCTCAGGAGCCTCAAGAGGCATCGATGCCTCAGCACCCGTGCCTCCAGCCTAAAGCGGTGCTCACCCCCTGCGCCCACTCTTGGGGCAAGTTCGGCGCTGGCGGCAAGGAGGGGGACCACGAAAACAGGGTTCTCGCGGGGCCCTTCAAGGCCAACAGGTCGCAGCCCCCATTCATCGAAGGGGGACATCTGCCCCGCGAACTCCACCATGTTTGAGCAGCAGTACAAAAGACAGCCCTCCTGCGACATGTCAGCTGGTGAGGGGTCGCCCGTCAAGACCTCGAGCACCATTCTTCATGCCTCGAGCGGAAGCCCCGCTGACAGTGTCCGGGACTAAGGGGTACTCACCATGTCGTCTCCCGACCAGCTGGATCGGGCTGAGGACCCCCATGGCGGTTCAATCATGGGCCACTTCGGGCAGCCCATGCCGCACACGAGGAAGATTCCACAAGACTTGATGATCAAGACAAGGACTCCTCTCCACCAACGTATTCGACTAGGACTCTTGTTATCCTAAGCCTCCGGTACATTATATAAGCCGAGGCCAGGCTAGTCGCTAGATTATTATGACATTATTCATCATACCCTCAGGTTTTAGACCACAACATATGATCTCGAGGTAGATCAACTCTGTACTTGATACTCCATCAATATAAACAAGAGCATGACGTAGGGTTTTACCTCCATCAAAAGGGCCCGAACCTACGTAAAACTTCTTCTTCTTCTTTGTTCGTGTTACCATTGATCCGAGAATCCACATCTCGGGACCCCCTACCACAAGATCTGCAGGTTTTGACACCAACAATGGTGCTTTCATTTAGAGTTCCGCTGTGAGATCGACAAAGGATCAATGGCTCGCCTCAAGATCAACTGCGATGTCGGCGTCTTCGTCACCGGCTCGACTGGTTACCTTGGCTTGACAAAGGACTGTGCCCTGCCTCCAATCGTCATGTTTGGACGAGGGCCTTCATTAAATATCAACTCCGATCTCTATCATGATCATGGAGGAATCATCCTTGGAGCTCAGGAGCTCAACGTCAACATTGCTCTCGGGCGACTGTATTGTTCTTCCGGACAGCAAACTTGTATCCGCTGCCACCACCTCCTCGAGCATCACTTTGACGATTCCTTCGGTGAAATTGTGCGGAATTGAGTCTACAACAACCCTATAAAATTTCTTCGCATTCCAATGGAGCAATCTCCGCCGATCTCCGATATACCGGAGCCCTGTCGAGTCTGGATAGGAATTAGGACAAGTTTAGGGCGTGGTCTCCACAGCCTATCTCGGAGGTTATTTGGAAGATCCAACCGTTCATCTGCTGCGGAATTTCCATATCTACCACCTCTCAAAATTTCAGTTCGATCCGACCGTTCAAACTCTGGGAACCTTCCGATTAGTGCATCATTTTTCGGATTTGTTTTCTGCGTGAATACGAATCTGACCTGAGATCATCTCTCTTCATGAACAAGATATTGGACAGCCTTTTTGGAAGAAACTATTTGTAGGGTATTGTGTTTTGTTTCCTAACACATGCTCACAAATTTTGCTCCTTTTCGGAGGTAATCTTCACCGTCATGCTGGTGTCAAACCAGTCCGGCAGTATTGCTTCATGGCTGCCGACCTGCACTAGACACGTCGTCGCTTTGTTGAGACGAGCTCAACTTCTTCGGATCATCATCTCGGCGAGCCGAACAAAGAGTTTGGAATCGCAAAGGATAAATCATCACCAACATCGCCACCCTACAGATCACACGGAGCGGGCACACCGGCATCGCCGCATGGTCACTTCATCAAGCCGGCATTCACTGCGTCACAAGTTACGACCTGCGTCGGCATGGCCGCACTGTTGCTTATTTAAGCCGATGTCCATCACATCAGACTGCTTCAACACCTCGGCTTACACGGCAGCTGCAACGTCACCTTACCGGCCCGATCCGTCACCTTGGCTGGACCGGGGGCTTCACCATATCTTCATCAAACCTACTCCGATGACTTCGGCGTCATCGGCGGACCTACTTCGACTCATTGGCTGACATGGAGGCTTCGATACCTCGTCTGGATCGGGGACTTTGCTATTTCTTCATCAACATACTCCGGTTACTCCGGCGTCACCAGCCGACCAGCTTCGTCATGTTAGCTGGACCGAGGGCTTTGCCTCGGCGAGCCAACCTTTGCCAGCGTCGCCATGCCGTCGCTTTATCGCCCATCAGGCAATGGGTCTGCGGATCGAGTCCCAATTTTGGGAGTCACCTTTCTTTGGATTGCTACAACAAATAAACCAGGTGCTATTAATCCTAATAATTTTTGCTTGTTTGGGTTTATTTTTTCCGAGGAATTACTACTCTGATTTGTTCCATCATCTGTACACAGGTCTATCAAATGGTGGCCGCATTAACGATGGTCGCGTGGTGGTTCGGCTTTGCGATGCCTTTACCGCATCACGCCGACGCCCTGCATCGACATTGACTTCGGCGCCAGGCCACATATCTTTAAATAAATTATTTTGCGTAAATTAACTACGCGAGGATTTTTATATATTTATATTATTATTGTTGGACTACACTATTTTACATGTGTAGGTAATCGACTTCGACTGCGTCACGTGCGCGGTCACTTCGGCAAGCCGATGTCATCGTCCCAATCGGCCTAAATCGGCTTGCGTGATCACCTTGTTGGTCGAATTGCCATACTGACATGTTCGGTTGCCTCGGGACTTCGGCATCGCTAAGGGAGCTCTACCTCATCGAGTGTTCGACACACAGACCATATTTCTTTTATTAGTCACTTTGCATAAATTATTAATCACGCATCCTTTTTTAAAAAATATTATTATTATTACTATTATCTCCGGCTTGCACTATCTTCTGTGCACGGGTAAATGATCCAGATTGGGCAGCGCTGTCACCTCGGCGTATCGACATACCACGTCACCTCGGCTGGACCGGGGGTTTCGTCATCACTTCATTAACCCGCGCCGGGTACTTCGGCGTCACACTGCCGACCTGCATTGGCCGTGCTATATCGCCACTTCGGAGCATCGAGCTCTTTGCTCTGCCACCTCGGGACCCGCTTGGGGGCTAGGAGCTCATCCCGCCGTAAGCTCGGACCGCGTCATCACTACCAAGCACATTAACCAGCTAAGTCACTTTCATGCTCAAAAACTTTTAGTTTTCAATTTTGTTCGGTTCGACCAAGAATTATACTTTTTTGGCAAAAAGTTGTTTGTGAAAAACTTCCTTGTCAAAACTTTGTTTGTGACACACAAATCCAAATACCCTGTTTACTTGGGGCTTCCTTTATGAAGTCTTTCCTCTTGCATATGATTATACTTGGATGGCTTCGTTCCTTGTTCGTGTATTACGCCACAATATGCACCATGTTGACTTAAGTGTTCCACAAGCTGTGTTGCCTTGCTCCTGTGTTTAACCCTATGTTCCCAACTGTTTGACTAGGGAGTAAAGGGAGCACCTCTGTGATTGTCACGATCGGATCATCCGAGCTCGGACCTCAGACTGGATGAAGCCGAAAGCTAGCGCTCTTATTGTTTAAAATCATGGTCGGCACACAACGGAACTCATGAGTACAAAAATCTACTGCACAAGTCTCATAGTAACAATGAGCAACCGAAGAAAGGTATCGATGGGGGTACTATTTTCTTCGAAGATGCTTCTTACACTTCATCAGTAATATAGCATAAGTTCCCTGAGCGCGCTTTGTCTGTTACAGCCTTATGGCCTGATTTCCTGGTTATAGCAACCACTGTCGATATTCTCAACAGGTGGAGTACATAACACTTTTCGGCTCTTGACCGAAGAGGGAGAAGTCGATGGTCAGTTAAGACGCGTTTAAAAGTTCAGGTGAACACATATATGATATAAGTACTTCGGTACATACAATCATTCTACATAATTTTTTTTTACCCAAGTTCACTGGGGGCTCTTAAATTTATATGAGCCACTTTTATAGTAAACGTGTTTTCTTCCTAGTCGTTGCAAAATATTTTTCTATCACTCCTTTTTCGACGCGAGTGTGTGGTCAATAGCCGGATAGCCCATTTTCTCCCTAGTGACCGCTCGAGTTTAGTTCACTAAACTGGTCTAACTAGCCGTACTCCGCCTTCGGGATAGGAGGTTGCAGCCATAGGCTGACCCGCTTGAAGTCTCGAGATCGGATGTGTCATATTAATGCACGACAGAAGCACCAAAGTAAGACCAATTTCCGGATTCGCACCAAATGACTTGATTTAGTTCGGGCGTAAATTTTTTACCGAAGTTTTTTGTTTTTTCAAGCCTATGGCACTTTTAAACTATTTGTTTGTTTCTAGCATAAGTCTCGTAGTGTAGCGCTGGACACCTTTAGATATTTGGCACAAAAATTCTCGGATATTGCTATATATGCATAGGTTTTGAATTGTGTCTTTGGTAAATAGTTTGGTTGCCCGTCTCCTATGCTTGCCTCCTATGTTCCGCTTTGTTCGGCTAAGTGTGCAAAGGGAGAACCACTTCGATTGTGCTTCCAGCTCGAATGGTTAAGCACCTCAGTGGAGAAAGTCGCAAATTGACTGTCACAATGGGCGTAAACTGGTCAGTGATCCGATGACGGTATCAAACTATAGATCGATATCTATTACCCCGTGCTAAACAATGGGCCTTTCATAACATTGGCCGAAGTGATAATTTCTAGACTTGGCTCGGTGTCGAACACTAACCGGGGGCTCGTAGCTAGCTTCCCCATTTTAAAGCTCCTATGACTAAGTGAAAGTTATAAAGCCCGCATATCTGATCGCCTCATTTCTGCTAACACAACCATCTTCGGGCACCAGGACGTCAGCTAAGGGTTGTCATGTTATTGCGGAAACACCCTGCGTACCATCTACAATGGGGTGGAAGCCGACGATGGGCCACTTTCAAGTGATAAATGGTCGCAACGGAGTCAAAATAAATATATCATCGGCGTTCATATTTTATATACGAGGGCTACGTTCCGTAATCATCGTCATAAAGCCACAAATATGCATCAATTTGACTTAAGATTTTGGCCAAGCTGGGTTGCCTGGCTCCTGTGCTTACCCCTACGTTCCTGATTGATCGGCTAGGCGGTAAAGGGAGCACCTCTGTGATTGTTACTACCGGGTCATCCGAGTAAGTACCTCAGACTGGGTGAAGCCGAAAGCTAGCGATCTTAAAGGATATAATTGGTCGACAACAATGGAAGTGAAATTTTTGGTTCATTAATACCGTAGAGTTCGAGAACTTTCCCCGAACTAAATCTTGAATATTTTCCTCCCACATTGATTGGAGGTGAGGTTTCATGATCATGATCAGCATCAACCCAAAGAAAGGAACCGATAGCGGGATTATTTTCTTTGGAAGATGTTTCATATCTCTTTGCGTACCTTTGTTTATAAAACTGTATGGCCGGATTGCCTTGTTTTCCATAAATCTTTGCCCCTATAACATCTTCATAAAGTAGGATAGGCACTCCCCGGCTTCTGGCCGAGGAGGTTGAAGCCAATGGTCCGTCAACAAAGTTTTGTACAATGCAATCCGAGCATTAATGATGTAAAATACTTGGATACGTAGAATCATTACACATAATTTGTGATTTTACTCTGGATATCGATCCTAAATTCGGCCACCCGTACGTGCCCACATTAAGGCTCGGGGGCTACTGTGCTTCGGGCTTATCATTCACTAATATTAAAAGGGGCGTATCGATCCCCTGATCTAGTGTTGCCACCCGACCAGTATCTCAGGGGCTACTGCATTGCCTATTCAATGTAGAAAATTCAAAGTGCTCAGTGTTCGGCTGGACCGAACTATGGGCAAACGTGTCTTCGGACAACAATAAGTACCATCTGGGACTTATCCGGCATCAAGCTAAAATATTACGGTGACTTCTCAAAACCCTCTCTCAAGGGCCCGTCCGTCGATCACTATTACCTCTAATATATTACACTGTGTTTCTATTCCTATGTATGCTACCGAGCTAGGAGTTGATCCTCGGGCCGATTTCACGACCTGAGTCTCAAAAGCTACTAGGATCAACAGTTTCATATTTCCCTTCAGGTGCATCTCGAATTTAGGCCGACAGACACCTTGAGGGCTACTGGCCATACATCTCTGATACGTCTTCGTCGTATCTACTTTTCTAAACACCTTTTCCCTTGTTTTGGACTCTAACTTGCATTATTTGAATGGAACTAACCCGGACTGATGCTGTTTTCAGCAGAATTGCCATGGTGTTATTTTTGTGAAGAAATAAAAGTTCTCGGAATGACCTGAAAATCAACAGAGAATTATTTTGGAATGTATAAAAAATACTGGAAGAAGAATCCACGTCAGGGGGCCTCCACCTGTCCACGAGGGTGGGGGCGCCCCTGCCCCCTGGGCGCACCCCCTGCCTCGTGGGCCTCCTGACGCTCCATCGACCTCAACCCTGACTCCATATAATCACTTTCGGGGAGAAAAAACCCAGAGAGAAGTATTCATCATGTTTTATGATACGGAGCCGCCACCAAGCCCTAAACTCTCTCGGGATGGCTGATCTAGAGTCCGTTCGGGGCTCCGGAGAGGGGAATTCGTCGCCATCGTCATCATCAACCTTCCTCCATCACCAACTTCATGATGCTGACCGTCGTGCGTGAGTAATTCCATCATAGGCTTGCTGGACGGTGATGGGCTGGATGAGATTTATCATGTAATCGAGTTAGTTTTGTTAGGGTTTGATCCCCAGTATCAACTATGTTCTGAGATTGATGTTCCTATGACTTTTCTATGCTTAATGCTTGTCACTAGGGCCCGAGTGCCATGATTTCAGATCTGAACCAATTATGTTTTCATCAATATATGAGAGTTCTTGATCCTATCTTGCAAGTCAATAGTCACCTACTATGTGTTATGATCCGGCAACCCCGAAGTGACAATATTCGGGACCACTCCCGGTGATGACTGTAGTTTGAGGAGTTCATGTATTCACTATGTGTTAATGCTTTGGTCCGGTACTCTATTAAAAGGAGGCCTTATTATCCCTTAGTTTCCAATAGGACCCCGCTGCCACAGGAGGGTGGGACAAAAGATGGCATGCAAGTTCTTTTCATAAGCACGTATTACTATATTCGGAATACATGCCTACATTACATTGATGAATTGGAGCTAGTTCTGTGTCACCCTATGTTATGACTGTTACATGATGAACCGCATCCGACATAATTCTCCATCACCGATCCAATGCCTATGAGCTTTCCATATATTGTTCTTCTCTTATTTACTTTTCCATTGCTATTGTTACAATCACTACAAAACACCAAAAATACTACTTTTGCTACCGTTACTTTTGCTATCGTTGCCACTACTATCACATTACTTTGCTACTAAATACCTTGCTGCAGATATTAAGTTTTTAGGTGTGGTTGAATTGACAGCTCAGCTGCTAATACTTGAGAATATTCTTTGGCTCCCCTTGTGTCGAATCAATAAATTTGGGTTGAATACTCTACCCTCGAAAACTGTTGCGATCCCCTATACTTGTGGGTTATCAAGACTATTTTCTGGCGCCGTTGCCGGGGAGCATAGCTCTATTCTTTGAGTCACTTAGGATTTATATCTGTTTATCACTATGATGACCTTGAAAGATCCAAGAACCAAGATTTATCCCTCAACTACGAGGGGAGGTAAGGAACTGCCATCAAGCTCTGCACTTCATTCACCTTCTGTTTTGAGTAAGCTTGCAACACCTAAACCCGCTTCTGCTATTAATTCTGATATGTCGCATGTTATTGATGATGCCACTTCTGCTATGCATGATACTTATGATGAAACTACTACTGTGCCACTTGGTGAATTTCTTGATGAACAACTTGCTAGGGCTAGAGAGAATGAAATTATTGAAACTGATAATATTGATGAAAGTGATGATGAAGATTCTCCCCCTAGACATGAATTACCTGTTGTGCCTGAGGGCTATGTTATGGATGAGGAAACTGCTAGAGATTTTCTTGTTTGCAATGATATGAGTGATCTCAAGAAATTATTAGCTAAGCTGAAACAAAAAACTCTGAATGCTAGAATGAAATATGATACTGCTTATGCTACTTCACCTATCTTTGTTACTGATAAGGATTATGAATTCTCTGTCGACCCTAATATAATTACTTTGGTTGAATCTGATCCTTTCTATGGCTATGAATCTGAAACTGTTGTGGCACATCTAAATTAAATGATAGAGCCACCCTGTTCACTAATGATGAGAAAACTCGCTACTATTATATCCTTAAGATATTTCCGTTCTCATTAAAGGGTGATGCTAAGATATGGTTTAATTCTATTGATCCTGGTTGTGTCCGTAGTCCCCAGGATATGATTTATTACTTATCTGCTAAATATTTCCCCACTCATAAGAAACAAGCTGCTTTAAGGGAAATATATAATTTTGTGCAAATTGAAGAAGAGAGTCTCCCACAAGCTTGGGGGAGACTTCTCCAATTACTTAATGCTTTGCCTGATCATCCTCTTAAGAAAAATGAAATACTTGATATCTTTTATAATGGACTAACGATGCTTCCAGAGACCACCTGGATAGTTGTGCTGGTTGTATTTTCAGGGAAAGAACACCAGATGAAGCTGAAATTTTATTGAATAATATGTCGACTAATGAAAATAATTGGACACTCCCTGATCCAATCTCTGATCCAATTCCTGAACCAACTCCTGAGCCAACTCCGAAGAAAAGGGGTATTCTATTTCTCAGTCTTGAAGATATGCAAGAGGCAAAGAAATCTATGAAGGAAAAAAGGTATAAAAGCTGAAGATGTTAAGAACTTACCTCCTATTGAAGAAATACATGATCTTAATTTACCGCCTGTTGAAGAAATACATGGTCTTGATAACCCAACACAGGTAGTAAAGGTAAATTCTCGCTATATATATGATAAAACTAAATTCCCATTTACTAAGTTTGCTAGCCCATGCTTGGATGAGTTTGATGACTTTATGGTTAAACAAGAAAACTTCAATGCTTATGTTGGCAGACAATTGAAACACAATGCTGATATGCTTGAACACTTGGGTGATTATATGGCTAATAAAGGTGAACTTAAACTTGTTAGTAAACATGCTTATATGGTTACCACTCAAGTAGAACAAGTACTTAAAGCTCAGAATGATTTTCTCAATGAATTAAATAAAAAGAATGATAATGTTGTTAGAGTTATGACTAGAGGTGGTAAAATGACTCGGGAACCTTTGTATCCTGAAGGCCATCCTAAGAGAATTGAGCAGGATTCTCGGAGAAATAATGTTGATGCACCTAGTCCTTCTATAAGGAAGAGAAAGAAAAATGATAGGACCTTGCATGCTTCTAGTGAACCTGTTGTAGACACACCTGAGAGTCGCAATGATATTTCTATTTCTGATGGTGAAACACAATCTAGTAATGAACATGAACCTAGTAATAATGTTAATGATGATGTTCATGTTGATGCTCAACCTAGCAATGATAATGATGTAGAGATTGAACCTATTGTTGATCTTGATAACCCACAATCAAAGAATCAACATTATGATAAGAGAGACTTTGTTGCTAGGAAGCACGGTAAAGAAAGAGAACCATGGGTTTAGAAACCCATGCCTTTTCCTCCTAAACCATCCAAGAAAAAGGATGATGAGGATTTTGAGCGCTTTGCTGAAATGATTAGACCTATCTTTTTGCGTATGTGTTTGACTGATATGCTTAAAATGAATCCTTATGCTAAATACATGAAGGAAATTGTTACTAATAAAAGAAAGATACCGGAAGCTGATATTTCCACCATGCTTGCTAATTATACTTTTAAGGGTGGAATACCGAAGAAACTTGGAGATCCAGGAGTACCAACTATACTATGCTCCATTAAAAGAAACTATGTTAAAACTGCATTATGTGATTTTGCAGCCGGTGTTAGTGTTATGCCTCTCTCTTTATATCGTAAACTTGATTTGAATAAGTTGACACCTACTGAAATATCTTTGCAAATGGCTGATAAATTGACTGCTATACCTGTTGGTATTTGTGAGGATGTGCCTGTTGTGGTTGCAAATGTTACTATTTTAACGGACTTTGTTATTCTTGATATTCCCGAGGACGATAGTATGTCTATTATTCTTGGAAGACCCTTTTTGAATACTGCAGGGGCTCTTATTGATTGCACCAAAGGCAATGTCACTTTTCATGTTAATGGTAATGAGCACACGGTACACTTTCCGAGGAAACAACCTCAAGTCCACAGTATCAATTCTATTGGAAAATTTTCAACAATTACTGTTGGAGTTTGAATTTCCTCTTCCTACTGTCAAGAAGAAATATGATATTCTTAGTGTTGGGGATGTGCATATCCCCGTTGAGGTAACCTAGTGTTATTCGAAAATTCTCCGGTTCCATGTTACTCGAAATGAGTTTGTTAACAAGACCTGATCAACCTTGTTAGTGGATTCCTTTCGATGAGCATGAGATGGATGAATTTAGAAAACACAACTCTCTGTACCCTCTTTTTTACTTTCTGTTATTTATATTGAATAAAGCAAAAATATTAATTTCTGTCTATTTTCTGAATTATCAATGCAATAAAAAATACCCCGAAAATAAAAGTTCTCTAAATGCCCTGAAAATTAAATATGATTTTTTGTAGAATATTTGAGAATATCTGGCACTAAGAACACAACAGGGGGAGAAAGCACCTGGACACGAGGGTCCAGGGCGCGCCCTACCCCCCTGGGCGCGCCCCTGCCTCGTGGGCCCACGGTGGCTCCTCTCCACTTATTCCAGCTACCACACACTTCTTCTCCCTCCCGCAAACATCACTAGCAAGCTCAAACCCGAGTCCAAGCTCATCTTGCTGCCATTTTCGATCTCCTTGCTCAAAGCTCCATTCGCAAAACTGCTTTGGAGGATTGTTCTTTGGTATGTGACTCCTCCAATGGTCCAATTAGTTTTTGTTCTGGTGCTTTATTCATTGCATATTTTTGCTGCTTAGGTGACCCTGTTCTTGAGCTTGCATGTCAAATTTATGTGGTCAAAAGTACTTTTGATGCATGATATTGTCTCTAGGCACTTGTAGGAGTAATTGCTATCAATTTTGTTGAGTTTGATTCACTTTTATTTTGAAGTTACTAAAAATTTCAGAAATTTTCAGAAAAAGATGAAGAGATTTTTGAGGGGCTCATCGGGCCGAAGCTTGAAGGGTGAGCAAAGTGAGGAGGATAAGAGGCCCAAGTATAATCTCCCTCGCACCGCGGAGGTTCGGCCGTGTGAATGGCCATGTGATGATTTCTTGAGAGTAGTCGGGATTTATGATGATTTCTATGAATTGGGTGGGAATGCAGGCCTCACCGCCTTCCTCCACGACCAACGCGAACAGTATCTCTTACTCACCAATATCTTTGTGCAAAACTTTCATTTCCATGCTAGGAGCTCACCACCTATGGTGGAATTTTATTTATATGATGAGCATAAGGAGATGTCACTTCGTGATTTTTGTCGGGTTTGTTTAATCCCTTTGGAGGGCAGCGTAGAGGAACCACATCGTGACGATGTAGATGGGTTTATTGATACCATTGCTGTAAGGGAAACGAGGAAGGTTTCCGACGCAAGAATTACTAGCATACATTTTCCTGTTTTACGTTACTTCGCAATATTTGCTAGTAGAAGCTTAATTGGTCACGGAAACTATGGCAACCTTAGTGCCCCTGATATTGTTATTTTGTGCCATGCCTTGTTCTGTAATGACACATTTAGTATGGGCGCTATTCTTGCAAAGCGGTTAAATCTTAACCGTACTAAGGGCCCCATCCTTCGAGGAATCTTCGCCTCGCGCCTCGCTGCACACTTCAACATACCTATTAGGCATTATGAGAAGGAAGAGAAGTTGTTGCCTCCTATTTTTCTGTATGGTAGCACATGATTTATTGTTAAGAATAGGGAAAAGGCGCTTAAGTACAAATTAATATTTGGTAAAAATCATCCTGAGACTATTACCTTGCCTACTCCTTCGTTGTTTGATTTATTTGCAGGCAAGTACCTTGTTCCATTGGAGGCCATTCACGCCTACCGGAACCCTACATCAGCTATAGAGCCAGAGCCGGAACCACAATTTGATCCTCCACGACATTCTAATTACCAATGGGATCCGGAGGTGATTGCCAACCAGTGGCAATCCGAGGCTTCTTCACAGTAAGACCCCAACTATTACTTTGGATATCTGTCAGGCCAGCCGTGGCCATAGACCAACTTAGGCCAAAAGCCTAAGCTTGGGGGAGTACGTATTTCTCACCGACATTACATTCTTGTTCACACACTCCTGCTAGTTGTCAGTGATCATACTTTTTCACTGTAATATCCATGCTAGTTCATTTTCCTTTTTATGCTTTCTTCTTGTGTGTTTAATAAACCTTAATAAAAACAAAAAAATTAGTTGTAGCTTTTAGTTAGTTTACTTTTCATGTTGTAGTAGTAATAATTAAAAGGAAACCCAAAAAGATTTCTCGTTCTTCTTTTGCTTGTTGGGAGCTTTCCCGTGTAAATAGTTTTATTTCTTTCTTGTTCTTTGGGGGCGAGAGGAGAAGACCATGATTAAAATGTTAAAGTGGCTCTTATATGCATTATTGTTGATATGACAAAAGAGCCCATATTACCTTGTCTTCTCTCTTGAATTGAATGCCTGCAGATTCCAGCTTAGTCCAACGCACGTGCACCATTATTATTATCCACACTATTCGGTCGTGCAAGTGAAAGGCAATAATAATGATTATATGATGAACTTATTGAGATGAGAAAAGCTGGTATGAACTCGACCTCTCTTGTTTTTGTAAATCTGATTAGTTCATCGTTCCTGATTCAGCCTATTATGAATAAACATGTTTGCAATGACAATTAGAGATTATAGTTTCTTATGCCATGCTTAATTAGCTAGGAGCTTATAATGGTTTACCTTGCGTGCCAACATGCTACTAAAATGGTTGTGATGTGGTATGATAAGGTGGTATCCTCTTTTCAATGATTCGAGTTGCTTGACTTGGCACATGTTCACGCATGTAGTTGAAACAAAATCAACCTGACCTCTATGATATTTATGTTCATGGTGCATTATATCCTACTCATGCTTGCATTCGGTGTTGATTAATTTTAATGCATGTTCATGACTATTGTAGCTCCCTAGCTAGTCGCTTCCCAGTCTTTTGCTAGCCTTCACCTGTACTAAGCGGGAATACTGCTTGTGCATCCAATTCCATGAACCCCAAAGTTGTTCCATATGAGTCCACCATACCTACCTATATACGGTATCTACCTGCCGTTCCAAGTAAATTTGTATGTGCCAAACTCTAAACCTTTAAATAAACATTATGTTTTGTATGCTCGAATAGCTCATGTATCAATTAGGGTTGTCCGTATCTTCCATGTTAGGCGGGTTATTCTCAAGAGACATGGACTCCGCTCCTTACTCACGAGAAAATGGCTGGTCACCGGGATGCCTAGTCCCATGCTTTATGCAAATCAAATCAAAATAATTGCAAACAAAACTCCCCCGAGACTGTTGTTAGTTGGAGGCACTCGTTGTTTCGAGCAAGCCATGGATTGATGCTTGTTGGTGGAGGGGGAGTATAAACTTTACCATTCTGTTTGGGAACCGCCTATATTGTGTGTAGCATGGAAGATATCGCCATCTCTCAGTTGTTATGTTGACAATGAAAGTGTACCGCTCAAAATATTATTCATATCTATTTCAAAACCGAGCTCTGGCACCTCAAATCCCTACTTCCCTCTGCGAAGGGCCTATCCATTTACTTTTATGTTGAGTCATCATCCTCTTATTAAAAAGCACCAGTTGGAGAGCACCGCTGTCATTTGCATCCATTACTGTTAGTTTACATTGAGTATGACTTGACTAGATTTTTTTTACCATGAATTACAATGTCTAATCAGTCCTTGATCTTTAAAGGTGCTCTGCATTTATGTTTTGCGGTCTTAGAAAGGACTAGCGAGATACCATCTTGTTATATCATATCATGATTGTTTTGAGAAAGTGTTGTCATCCGAGATTTATTATTATTGCTCGCTAGTTGATTATGCCATTGATATGAGTAAACATGAGACCTAAAATGTTATTGTGACTATGGTTAGTTCATAATCTTTGCTGAAAACTTGAATGTTGGCTTTACATATTTACAACAACAAGAGCAAACAGATTTTGTAAAAGTTTTTCTTTATCACTTTCAGTTTATCAACTGAATTGCTTGAGGACAAGCAAAAGTTTAAGCTTAGGGGAGTTGATACGTCTCCGTCGTATCTACTTTTCCAAACACTTTTGCCCTAGTTTTGGACCTAACTTGCATGATTTGAATGGAACTAACCCGGACTGATGTTGTGTTCAGCAGAATTGCCATGGTGTTATTTTTATGCAAAAATAAAAGTTCTCGAAATGACCTAAAAATCAACAGAGAATTATTTTGGAATATATAAAAAATATTGGAAGAAGAATCCACGTCAGGGGCCTCCACCTGTCCACGAGGGTGGGGGCACGCCTGCCCCCTGGGCGCGCCCCCTGCCTCGTGGGGCCCCTGACGCTCCACCAGCCTCAACCCCGACTCCATATATTCACTTTCGGGGAGAAAAAACCCAAAGAGAAGGATTCATTGCGTTTTATGATACAGAACCGCCGCCATGCCCTAACTCTCTCGGGAGGGCTGATCTGGAGTCCATTCTGGGCTTCGGAAAGGGGAATCCGTCGCCATCGTCATCATCAACCTTCCTCCATCACCAATTTGATGATGCTCACCGCCGTGCGTGAGTAATTCCATCGTAGGCTTGCTGGACGGTGATGGGCTGGATGAGATTTATCATGTAACCGAGTTAGTTTTGTTAGGGTTTGATCCCTAGTATCCACTTGTTCTGAGATTGATGTTGCTATGACTTTGCTATGCTTAATGCTTGTCACTAGGGCCCGCATGCCATGATTTCAGATCTGAACCTATTATGTTTTCATCAATATATGAGAGTTCTTGATCCTATCTTGCAAGTTAATAGTCACCTACTATGTGTTATGATTCAGCAACCCCGAAGTGACAATACATGGGACGACTCCTCGTGATGACCGTAGTTTGAGGAGTTCATGTATTCACTATGTGTTAATGCTTTGGTCCAGTACTCTATTAAAAGGAGGCCTTAATATCCCTTAGTTTCCAATAGGACTCCACTGCCACGGGAGGGTAGGACAAAAGATGTCATGCAAGTTCTTTTCCATAAGCACGTATGACTATATTCGGAATACATGCCTACATTACATTGATGAATTGGAGCTAGTTCTGTGTCACCCTATGTTATGATTGTTACATGATGAACCGCATCTGGCATAATTCTCCGTCACCGATCTAATGTCTACGAGCTTTCCATATATTGTTCTTCGCTTATTTACTTTTCTGTTGCTATTGTTACAATCACTACAAAACACCAAAAATACTACTTTTGCTACCGTTACTTTTGCTATCGTTACCACTACTCTCATATTAATTTGCTACTAAATACTTTGCTGCAGATATTAAGTTTCCAGGTGTGGTTGAATTGACAACTCAGTTGCTAATACTTGAGAATATTCTTTGGCTCCCTTGTGTCGAATCAATAAATTTGGGTTGAATACTCTACCCTCGAAAACTATTTCGATCCCCTATATTTGTGGGTTATCAATCTCTTCAACAAAGTAATTTATACGCATCGGAAATAAAATCCGCAAACAATCAGTCCATGACCGAGGTGCTGAGCCACGTCGGAAGTAGTTCGGCATATAGCTCGGATGCAAGTGGCTGGCTCCTTAAAGGGCATTTCCGGCATTAAGCTCGGCTAAAACTTTTTCAAGACCAAGGTAATCTATGACACCTCGGATATAGTCCAGCGTTGGAGCTCGGATACATTCTGGCGTTGATGCTCGGAAGCGGTCCGACGTTGGTGCTCGGCTGCAAAAGATACCTCGAATGTAGTCCGGCGTTGGAGCTCGGACGCGAGAGGACACCGCCACACAGGAAACACTTCAAACTTGAGGTGGGCGTAAAAATAACAAGGCATTGATAACGGCCGATAACTTAAAGGGGCTCCTCAGGATACCCGACGTGTAAACTCTTTGGATTTACTTCGGCGATCCTCAAGATCGAATATAAGAAGATTTGTTGAACTAGTTTTCAAGACCGAAGATGAAGAACAGTTCGGAAGAATCGAGGAGCGTCCCCAACTTGAAGACCGGTTCAGGGGGCTACTGACGGTGTCCTGGACTAGGGGGTACTCACCATGTCTTCTCCCGACCAGCTGGATCGGGCCGAGGTCCCCCATGGCGGTTCACTCATGGGCCACTTCGGGCAGCCCATGCCACACACGAGGAAGATTCCACAAGACTTGATGATCAAGACAAGGACTCCTCTCCACCAACGTATTCGACAAGGACTCTTGTTATCCTAGGCCTCTGGTACATTATATAAGCCGAGGACAGGCTAGTCGCTAGATTCTTATGACATTATTCATCATACCCTCAGGTTTTAGACCACAACATATGATCTCGAGGTAGATCAACTCTGTACTTGATACTCCATCAATATAAACAAGAGCAGGACGTAGGGTTTTACCTCCATCAAGAGGTCCTGAACATGGGTAAAACATCGTCTCCTTCGTTCTTGTTCTCATTGATCTGAGAATCCACAGCTCAGGACCCCCTACCCCGAGATCTGCCGGTTTTGACACCGACACCCGCTTCTTGAAGCCTCATGCGATCCTGGCCGCCGGACAAGGCCCACATCAGCCGGGAATGGCGCTGGAGGGGGGCAACGCGGCGTTGGAGGAACTCCTTCATCACCATGGGCGTAGTCACGCCGAGATCCTTTAGCCTCTTCAACTGGAGCCAGACGAAGGCAAGGCGGGAGTCCGCGAGCTTCTCATGGCCCAGTCGGAGCTGGGAACGGCAGGCGCCGAGGGGGCGAGAGCAAGGGGCTGAGCACACCGACGTCCACATACACCCACCATGCCCGAAACTCGCTGGTCGATGGTGGAAGCTCAAGCATCCTGAGCACTGCCGAGGGCTAGTCAGGTGCAGCGAGAAGAAATGGCGCAGTAGGGCCATGGAAGGGGGAATGCCCACCATGGCCTCGCAGACGAAAGCAAATACGACAAGAAGGGAGAATGATTGGGGATCCAGGTGCAACATATGGATCTGATAATGGGAGAGCACGGCATTAAAGAAGGCAGAGAAAGGAGGAACCAGGCTAGCCCAAAAGGTGTCGATGAAGAATGGAACCTCGGTGGCTGTCATGTCGATGGAGGCGCGAGATGTGGGCCAGGCCGCCGTCCTCCACCATTCGTTGGAGTCAGCAGCGAGCGTAGGGTGAACCTTGTCCATGGCTTCCTGGTTGAGCACTAGTGACCGGACGACGGTGGGTTCAATGGCCGGGGTGGCCCGGCTGAAGTCTGAGACTTCTTCTTTTCCTTCTCCGTTCGCCGGGGCGCTGTGGCAACGAGGAGGGCTGAGCTCGGGACAGATTGGAAGGGGAGGTTATTGTTTCGAAAAGGCAGGAGAGTTGGAGGGGCGCGTCACCAGCAATGGGGGGATAACTGTGTAAGTCACGGTGCCCGCCTAGCTAGGCAGATATCAAGGCTGTGTGGGGAAGCAAAGACGCCCACATCCAATTGACCACCACGTGTAAAGCAAGGCCGCAGGCTGTTTGGGCCCACAGCGCTTCGCACTTGCCCCTTGGCTTCGCCTCGAAGCCAAGTCCGAGCACGCCTTGGGCCCGGGGGCTACTGTCCGCATCCTAAGAACGGGGGTCCCAAGACCTGCCTGCCTACGGCCCATGGCGTGGCTCCACCAGCGGCCCTATACGGCCCATCTTCACCAGCAAAACACTTAAGACCCTCGCGAGGGGCCAAGCCTCGTGAGGCGGACGACGCAAGACCTCCTCGGGCGCGGCCTGACCAGGCTGGCTCGCAAGGGGCAGAGAGATCAAGGCAAGGGGCGCCTCGCGAGGTTCCCATGACGCAACCATGACAACTAGGGCCAGGCGGGCGCCAGCGTGCACAGTGTCCTCGTTTGCTCTTTGGTGCTAAATAGGCAAGTGCAGGTGCGGAGTCCCGAGGCGTCAAGCAAAGGTTTCCATATCGGTGCAACGAGACCAAGAGTAGCAGGACGGCAGGACGGAGGTCACCGTGGAGCCCAGGACGACATCATCACCAGAGCCCTTGGCAGGCGAAGACCATCTTTTGTCAGGATAGCTTGTACTAGCTGCCACCTTCAAATTGGCCATTGTGGGATCCATTCCTGCCTAATATTTGGGAAGAGGACCCGGGCCTCTATATATAGGACTAGCCACCATCTTAGGGAGGATGATCACATCTTGGACCGGATCCATTCCACCAAGGCCACCACACAAACTCACAAAGCACAAGAGCACCTCTCCTCAGGAGACTGTTCTTCCCTTGTAACTATTCATCCTCAGCCTAAGAGGCAATCCACCACACCACACTGGAGTAGGGTATTACACCACATCGGTGGCCCGAACCAGTATAAATCTTGTGTCCCTTTGTTCTGTGAGTTCGACACGCTGAGCCTTGAGATCGCGGTGAGGGTGAGTGCTTGGGGCAGGAGAGATCTTCGTGCGCACCCCTGTGTTCAAACCTCAAGGGTTTTGCCGGAACCCGAAATCCGATAAGGACCTACATGTGCAAGACCAAATTGTAAGAAACCTAAATATTAGAATGATTCCTGCAAGTGCACAATAATGTGTTATTAGCCAAAGGACCCTTCTTGAACAAACCTCGATGGTAAACCACAGTGTCTCCCATTGTTTCCCTGCAACACACATAAGGAAGATCTTGATCAGGTTAACTGGGAGTTGCCATACTATCAGTAGAATATGTATTGAGTACAGACAAATTCGATTGGTGTCACATGCATAACAATACAAAATTGTACCCGCAGCAAATGAAAATCAAATTGCAAAACTGAATCAAACAGTTAAATGGACAGCAAACCAAATGAACCAAAATAGTTAACTGAGCACGACATTGCAGAATAGAAACATGTACTAGAAGATCAAACATTTAACAAAACAAAGAATGCTTGAGAACAGCACTACAAAATGGAGCAATTATTAGAGCAAAGTGTTAATGGAACATTACATTTCAGAGGACCACACTGTTAACTGAACATCAGATTCCATGTTAACATTACAGAGGACAAATCACTAGAAGGCACTGGCGGTGGCCTCGAGAAAACAACATGAACTGTATTATAAAGTAGATAGCCATGTGGTGGTGTCGATGGTGGCTTCGAAGACGAGGTGCTCCTACAAGATCTGGCAGTCGACACGCATGGCAGCCATAGCGACCTCGTGCGCGTGTGCGGCCACATGCTACTGAGCTCCATGTTATACTGCATGCAAAATGGCTATGGGCGGCGCTTAATTGGAGTAGGGGGCAGTGATTTCGGTGGAAGGTGTTGCACCATCGATCGGGGCATGTGGGACAGGAAAGGAGGAGGATGGTGTGGGTGGGGTGTGGATTACCTGACCATATCAACGAGGCCGCGTAGCAAGAAGAAGGTGTAACGCCCTCAATGCGTCTATATCTCCCATGTGTCGAAGCACAACTTAGAGGCATAACCGCATTGAAAGTAATGTCGCAAGTGAGGTAATCTTCACACAACCCATGTAATACATAAGGGAAAGAGATACATAGTTGGCTTACAATCGCCACTTCACACAATGCATGAATAAAGCATTACAACATCCAAATACATTCAAGGTCCGACTACGGAACCCAAAATAAAAGAAGACTACCCCAAATGCTACACAGATCCCTGATCGACCCCAACTGGGCTCCACTACTGATCAACTAGAACGAAACAACATAAAGGACAAGATCTTCAACGAGCTCCTCCTTGAGCTTGGTTGCGTCACCTGCTCGGTAACATCGGCACCTGCAAACTGGTTTTGGAAGTAACTGTGAGTCACGGGGACTCAGCAATCTCACACCCTCGTGATCAAGACTATTTAAGCTTATAGGTAGGGTAAAAGGTATGAGGTGGAGCTGCAGCAAGCGACTAGCATATATGGTGGCTAACATATTCGCAAAAGAGAGCGAGAAGAGAAGGCAAAAGCACGGTCGAACAACTATGATCAAGAAGTGATCCTAGAACAACCTACGTCAAACATAACTCCAACACCGTGTTCACTTCCCGGACTCCGCCGAGAAGAGACCATCACGGTAACACACGCGGTTGGTGCATTTTAATTAAGATCAACTTCAGGTTTTCTACAACCGGACATTAACAAATTCCCATCTGCCCATAACCGCGGGCACGGCTTTTGAAAGTTCAAAACCCTGCAGGGGTGTCCCAACTTAGCCCATCACAAGCTCTCATGGTCAACGAAGGATATTCCTTCTAGCGGGAAGGCCCGATCAGACTCGGAATCCCGGTTACAAGACATCTCGACAATGGTAAAACAAGTCCAGCAACACCGCCCGAATGTGCCGACAAATCCCGATAGGAGCTGCACATATCTCGTTCTCAGGGCACACTCAGATGATACTAGCTACGAGTAAAACCAACCCTCAAGTTTCCCCGAGGTGGCCCCGCAGGTAGCTCAGTTCGGACCAACACTCAGAGGAGCACTGGCCCATGGGGGGGGTTAAAATAAAGATGACCCTTGAGTCCGCGAAACCCAAGGGAAAAAGAGGCTAGGTAGCGAATTGTAAAACCAATGTTGGGCATTGCTGGAGGAGTTTTATTCAAGGCGAACTGTCAAGGGGTTCCCATTATAACCCAACCGCGTAAAGAACGCAAAATCCGGGAACATAACACCGATATGACGGAAACTAGGGCGGCAAGAGTGGAACAAAACACCAGGCATAAGGCCGAGCCTTCCACCCTTTACCAAGTATATAGATGCATTAATTAAATAATATATATTGTGATATCCCAACCAATAACCATGTTCCAAACATGGAACAAGCTCCAATCTTACATGGAACAAGCTCCAATCTTCACCTGCAACTAACAACTCTATAAGAGGGGCTGAGCAAAGCGGTAACATAGCCAAACAACGGTTTGCTAGGACAAGGTGGGTTAGAGGCTTGGCTTAACAATACGGGAGGCATGATAAAGCAAGTGGTAGGTATCACATCATAGGCATAGCAAAAGAGCAAGAAACTAGCAAGCAAAGATAGAAGTGATTTTGAGGCTATGGTCATCTTGCCTGAAATCCCGCAAGGAAGAAGAACGAGTCCGTGAAGAAGGAAAACGGACGTAGTTGAACGGGTCCTCATAAACGCGACATCATCGGAACCAACCCGAAGAAGCAAACACCAGAAAGAAGCACACGACATAGTAAACAACCAACACATGACCATGGTATGATATGCGGGATGCGGTATGCGATGCATATGCATGATTTGCAAAGGAATGATTGAACCTGGCCTCAACTTGTAAATCCAAGAGTGCCACTAGAAAGGTGAGGTGATTTCGGTCGAAATCGATATAAAGATCACCGGAATCGGATGCACTGTTTGGAAATGGCAAGCAAAACAAATATGGCACCGGTCTGCGATAAACAGCAAGTAGCCATCTAAATGCATCGAGATAAATAAGCTACAACACTCAAACATGACAACAAAATACATGGCAGGGATCCACTCATGAATCTTGACAAAAGATGAACACTGAGATACGGCTAATTCATCCATTAACATGTTCAAACAAGCATGGCAAAAGTGCAAATGATAACAGGTTTCGGACTTGGTGAAATTAACACAAGTCTGGAATTTATCATCAGGAAGCACACTTTAGAGCATGAAAACTACATGCTACAGGAACATAACATGGCAAAGCAAGGCATGGAATGAAGCTACTCAAAGCACTTAACAAAATTCCCTTAGTGACCTTGAGCCAAAAGGGATCAGAAAATGCAATTGCAAGCATGTGAACATGGCAAAAACATAAACAGATCTTAGACTTAGCGAAAAACTAGAGCATGCAAATCAGTTAACGAGTAGGCATGTTTACGAGCTCGATCCACTCACTACAGAGCATGGCATGACAAACTAAGAATACAACCATCAAGAATACATGGCATAGAAGCTAGACATGGCAAGAACAACAACATAGCATGCACGGATCAATAGCAACATCTGCGGCAAAATCGCTAAACATGTCGACAATCTGCCAGGATTCACGATATAGCAAAAGTAGAGCAAGATTGACACAAGCTAGGATGCTCCATAAATGCAAACAAATACATGGATGGATAGAGCACCACAATGTTAACAAACCATCCTTAATGATCATCCTCAAAAGAGGCACGTATCACTAGGAAACAACATGAACATATGGCATACCGACAAAATCAGGACAAGGACTTAGAGAAATTCTAAGTCCCTGAAATCAGCATTACCGATTACGCTACTTTGCAAGCTTGTTCTAGTCACCATAAATATCACAAAAATACATGGCAAGTACCACTGTAAAGATGGAATGGCATATAACAAAACACATGTAGAGCTCAGGGTCATATCATGCACTCATTAATCATGGCAAAAATGACAAGTAGCTATTTGATGAAACAGATCTGACAAATTCACCACATAGCCCTCTTCCAACAGCATTTCGGGCATCAAGATGAGCTCAAATGAAAATGATGCAATGACATGAAATGATGTACTCGTCGAGACGAACATTTTGATATGCTAAATGCACAAAACGGCGCTATGATGTAGAGTTATGACAAGATGAAAAGAGGCACATGAAACTGGAATCTGGGGACTTAGAGAAATATAACCTCACTAAACAAATACACCGGGCTGGAGGGAGTGGGCCGGCGGGGACGGAGCTGGGCCGCGGCGAGGACGATTGGGCCGGCCCACGCGGGCGCGGTCAATGGGGGGAGCGGATCGGGTCTCTCCCGATCCATCTGGAGGGCGGCGGTGGTCTGAGCGAGCTCGGCTCCGTCGGCTGTCGCCAGTGACGCGGTCGGGCCCGGCGAGGAAGGCGGATCCGGCGAGCTCCATGCCGGATCTGGACGGAGCCGGAGGAAGGGAGGCGACGGCGAGGGAAGGCGTCGTTGGGACGGCGCAAGGCGACGCCGGCGATGGTGGCCCGCGGCGGCGAGGGCGCACGGCGGCGGGGAAAGCTGGTGGCGAGGCAGGCGTGAACGCTGGCGAGAAGAGAGCAGGCGGCGGCGGAGCTTCATCAGCGGAGGCGGGCGGTGCGCGGGACGGCCGATCGGGCCGATAGGCCCGCGGCTGGGCCCGACGGGCCTGGCGGGTGGCGCGGCGAAGTGGGGAAGGACCATGGCGACGTGTCGCGCTGCTGTTGGCCTGGAGCGGTGGCGCGGCTGATGTGGCGGCCCCTGATTCGTCGGGGTGATGTGGCGGCGGGGTGGACATGTCCGGCCAGCGCGGGGAGGAGTGTCCGGCGGCGCGGGGAGGAGTTTTTAGGGTTTCATCTGCACGAATTTCGAAGGGGATCATATATATATATATATATATATATATATATGTAGAGGGAGCTAGGAGAGTCCAAATGAGGTGCGGTTTTCGGCCACGCGATCGTGATCAAACGACCGAGATGATGGAGAGGTCTAGGTGGGTTTTGGGCCAAATTGTAAGGGTGTTGGGCTGCAACACGAACGAGGCCTTCTCGGTCCCTCGGTGAACCATTGGAGTATCAAACAAAGTCCAAATGCCACGAAACTTGATAGGTGGCCTACGGGTAGTAAACCAAGGCCGCATGACAAGTCTCGGTCCAATCCGAAAACGTTTATCACCCGCACATGAAAAGAGGTAGAAAGGGACACCGGGTGACATAGGAGCGCCAGATTGCAAAACGGATAACGGGGAAAATGCTCGGATGCATGAGACAAACATGTATGCAAAAGAAATGCACATGATGACATGATATGGAATGCATGACACGCAAGCAATGACAACAAACAACAGCGAATAACTGGAGCACACCTGGCACATCGGTCTCGGGGTCGGCGGCGAGGAGGCCACATAGCAAGAAGAAGGGTCACCGGTGAGGAAGCGGCGCTACAAGAAGAAGGGTCGACGGCGAGGAGGCGGCGCTGCAAGAAGAAGGGTAGCCGGTGAGGTGGTGGCGCTGCAAGAAGAAGGGTCGCTGGCGAGGAGGCTGAGCTGCCTGTAAGCAGCAGTGAAGGTTTGAACTTGGAAAGCAAGGAGGAATAGTGATAATGTGGCTTTTGGTAGGATGGAGGGGGCGGGGAGATAGATATTTCCGCGGTGGCAAAAAAATTTCGCTCAGTGCCGCGAGAAACTAGCGCGCAATTGTGGTTCAAGCGGGGGCGGTGGACTATAGACGACGAAGCTTCCTGCGTAAGCCATACAAGACGGTACGCCAAGATATTTTATATAGCATCCCACATGATTCTTTCTAGTAAATTGTTTATGGTATACCTGATTTTTTCATTATGTTTTGAAAGACAAAATGGTGTTATAGAGAGAAAGGATGGTGTTTGAATTACTAGAACACTTACGTACAGTGAAGACGCAACTAGTACATGAGTGTCGTGTTTAAATTTGGAATTATTCTAGGTTTGTTTGGCATTTTTATGTATTATTTGAGTTTCTAGGCATTTAATGTGCATAATTCAAATTTGAACTACAAGCACATGCTCCAATGCACCAAAGTTTGTTGAAAAATCACATGTGTGTCTTTGGGTGAATTTATAGGTCCCATGCAAGAAATGGGAATGAAATTCAAACATCTGGGTGTCGTGGCTCAGCCGGAAAGATTGAGAAACTTGGTTTTTAAATTCATGTAAATCCAAAACATGCCTGAAAATCATGAAAATTGGCATGGTGTCATGACATGGCACCAACATGCTGCGGTAACTTTTTGGCTGAATTGGGACAAGCTTTGGTGTAAGCTTCTTGCAAACCGGAGCTTCCCTCAAGAAGGCTTGTGGTTCCAAGAGGAAATGTGTCACCTCCGTGTGCGAAACGAGATACGTACACTGCCTTCTCCCGCCTTAATTTTTTTGAAGGAAATATGCCCTAGAGGCAATAATAAAGTTGTTATTTATATTTCCTTATATCATGATAAATGTTTATTATTCATGCTTGAATTGTATTAACTGGAAACTTGGTACATGTGTGAATACATAGACAAACAGAGTGTCCCTAGTATGCCTCTACTTGACTAGCTCATTAATCAAAGATGGTTAAGTTTCCTAGCCATGGACACATGTTGTCATTTGATGAACGGGATCACATCATTAGGGAATGATGTGATGGACAAGACCCATCCATTAGCTTCGCACTATGATCGTTTAGTCTATTGCTATTGCTTTCTTCATGACTTATACATGTTCCTATGACTATGGGATTATGCAACTCCTGAATACCGGAGGAACACTTAGTGTGCTCTCAAACGTCACAACATAACTGGGTGATTATAAAGATGCTCTACAGGTGCCTCCGATGGTGTTTGTTGAGTTGGCAGAGATCGAGATTAGGATTTGTCACTCCGATTGTCGGAGAGGTCTCTCTGGGCCCTCTCGGTAATGCACATCACTATAAGCCTTGCAAGCAATGTGACTAATGATTTAGTTATGGGATGATGCATTACGGAACGAGTAAAGAAACTTGCCAGTAATGAGTGTGAACTAGGTATTGAGATACCGACGATCGAATCTCGGGAAAGTAACATATCGATGATAAAGGGACAACATATGTTGCTATGCGGTTTGACCGATAAAGATCTTCGTAGAATATGTAGGAACCAATATGAGCATCCAAGTTCCGCTATTGGTTATTGACCGAAGATGAGTCTCGGTCATGTCTACATAGTTTTCGAACCCATAGGGTCCGCACGCTTAACATTCGATGACGATTGTTATTATGAGTTATGTGATTTGATGTACCGAAGGTTGTTCGGAGTCTTGGATGAGATCCCGAACATGAAGAGGAGTCTCAAAATGGTCGACATGTGAAGATCGATATATTGTAAGGCTATATTCGGACATCGAAAAGGTTCCGAGTGATTCGGGTATTTTTCGGAGTACTGAGGAGTTACGGGAATTCACCGGGAGAAGTAATGGGCCTTATTAGGCTTTAGTGGAGAGAGGGGAGAAGGGCCAAGAGGTGCCGCGCGCCTCCCCCTGCCCAAACCGAATTGGACAAGGGGTGGGGGTGCGGCCCCCTTTCCTTCTTCCTCTCCCTGTCTTTCCTTCTCTCCTACTCCGAATAGGAAAGAGGAGGGGAATCCTACTTGGGCTGGGGAGTCCTAGTAGGATTCCCGACACCTGGTGCGCCCCCTTAGGGCCGGCCACGTCTTCCCTCCCCTCCTTTATATACGTGGCCAGGGGACACCCCATAGACACACAAGTTGATTGTGTTAGCCGTGTGCGGTGCCCCCCTCCACAGATTTCCACCTTGGTCATATCGTTGTAGAGCTTAGGCAAAGCCCTGTGTCGGTAAGTACATCATCACCGTCATCACACCGTCGTGCTGATGAAACTCTCCCTCGACCTCAGCTGGATCTAGAGTTCGTGGGACATCACCGAGCTGAACGTGTGCAGATCGCGGAGGTACGGTGCCTTCGGTGCTAGGATCGTCGGATCGTGAAGACGTACGACTACATCAACCGTGTTGTTATAACACTTCCGCTTACGGTCTACGAGGGTACGTGGACAACGCTCTTCCCTTCTTGTTGCTATGCATCACCATGATAGATCTTGCATGTGCGTAGGAATTTTTTTGAAATTACTACGTTCCCCAACATTTTTACATAGGCAGATTAGACCAAATAGAAGTATCATGCTAAATTTTGGAATTATTCCGGGTTTGTTTGGCCTTTTATACATTAATTGAGTTTCTGCACATTTAATGTGCATAATTCAAATTTGAACTACAAGCGCATGCTCCAGTGCACCAAAGTTGGTTGAAAAATCACATGTTTGTCCTTGGGTGTATTTATAGGTCCCATGCAAGAAATGGGAATGAAATTCAAACATCTAGGCACCGTGGCTCGGCCAGAAATATTGAGAAACTTGGTTTTCCTGTAAATCCAAAACACGCCTAAAAATCATGAAACTTGGCATGGTGTCATGACATGGCACCAACATGCTGCAGTAATTTTTTTGGTCGAATTCGGACAAGCTTTGGTGTAAGCTTCTTGCAAACCGAAGCTTCCCTCAAGAAGGCGCGTGGTTCCGAGAGGGAACGTGTCACCTCCGTGTGTGAAACATGATACGTACACTGCCTTCTCCGCCTTAATTTTTTTACACAGGCAGATTAGAAGACCAAATAGAAGTATTGTGCTAAATTTTGGGATTATTCCGGGTTGGTTTGGCCTTTTATACATTAATTTAGTTTCCGCGAATTTAATGTGCATAATTCAAATTCGAACTACAAGCACATGCTTGAGTGCACCAAAGTTGGTTGAAAAATCACATGTGTGTCCTTGGGTGTATTTATAGGTCCCATGCAAGAAATGGGAATGAAATTCAAACATCTGGGCGTCGTGGCTCGGCCGGAAAGATTGAGAAACTTGGTTTTTTAATTCCTATAAATCCAAAACACGCTTGAAAATCATGAAACTTGGCATGGTGTCATGACATGTCACCAACATGTTGCGGTAATTTTTTTGGTCAAATTGGAACAAGCTTTGGTGTAAGCTTCTTGCAAACCGGAGCTTTCCTCAAGAAGGCTCGTGGTTCCGAGAGGGAATGTGTCACCTCCGTGTGTGAAACGAGATATGTACACTGCCTTCTCCCGCCTTAATTTTTTGCACAGGCAGATTAGACCAAACAGAAGTATCGTGCTAAATTTTGGAATTATTCCGGGTTCGTTTTGCCTTTTTTATACATTAATTGAGTTTCTGCACATTTAATGTGCATACTTCAAATTTGAACTACAAGCACATGCTCCAGCGCACCAAAGTTGGTTGAAAAATCACATGTGTGTCCTTGGGTGAATTTATAGGTCCCATGCAAGAAATGGGAATGAAATTCAAACATCTGGGCGTCGTGGCTTGGCCGGAAAGATTGAAAAACTTCGTTTTTTAATCCTCTAAATCCAAAACACACCTGAAAATCATGAAACTTGGCATGATGTCATGACATGGCACCAACATGCTGCCGTAATTTTTTGGCTGAATTGGAACAAGCTTTGGTGTAAGCTTCTTGCAAACCGGAGCTTCCCTCAAGAAGGCTCGTGGTTCCGAGAGGGAACATGTCACCTCCGTGTGCGAAACGAGATACGTACACTGCCTTCTCCCGCCTTACTTTTTTTACATAGGCAGATTAGACCAAATAGAAGTATCGTGCTAAAATTTTGAATTATTCTGGGTTCGTTTAGCTTTTTTATACATTAATTGAGTTTCTGCGCATTTAATGTGCATAATTCAAATTTGAACTACAAGCATAGGCTCCAGTGCACCAAAGTTGTTTGAAAAATCACATGTGTGTCCTTGGGTGAATTTATAGGTCCCATGCAAGAAATGGTAATGAAATTCAAACATCTGGGCAACGTGGCTCAGCCGGAAAGATTGAGAAACTGGGTTTTTTTAATTCCTGTAAATCCAAAATACGCCGGAAAATCATGAAACTTGGCATGGTGTCATGACATGGCACCAACATGTTGTGATAATTTTTCTGTCCGATTTGCGAAGGCGCACACATTAAAATCAACAAAGTCAATTTGGAACAAGTGTTGCCAAGTTACAAATCGGAAACACAAGTATTATTGAAACCGTGGGCGCTCTACTTACCATTTACGTGTCACCACACGTCCCCTTTTTTATTGGCTAGGAGGTGTCATGTGGGGTAGCTATTTGAGTACGGGAGGCATGTGATCAGACCCCTGCGCTTGCTCATCAGGAGGAGAGCCCTTTGACCGCTACCCGCCGCACACCTCCCTCCCAATGTCTCCATTATTGGCGCCCAAGCCCCTGTTCTACGGCGTGGCTGTGTGTCTCATTGGACTGAGATTTAAGATCGAAAATGAAAATCTGAAAAGAAAGTTTTGCATGGATCTTGATGTAAGATCTGACGGGCCTATATAGCATCGACTGCGACTTATAGCAAGCATGCTGAATATAAGGACAATGATAGTGGATAATAATTGCCTTACATTTTTAGGAACATAATTAAAAAAGCCACATGCGGCAACGCCCGAAATACACAAGGGCAAAAGAAGAAGGAAGACAACGATCTGCCTCGCTGATCTCTATGTTGCTGCAGGCCGCGGGAACTAGTCTCTGTGGCGAGCGGCGATGAGCTCTTTCTTGTCCTCAAGATGCTGCTTGAGAGCATCCACGGATTCCTCCACCGGCCTTCTGTGCTCGATGTGTAGCATGGCATTCTCGTCCATAAGTTTCTCGATGATGACGTCGGTCCTCTTCAACAAGGCAGTGGTCTCCTCCTGCTGCTCTGCACTTTCGACGATCTTCGCCCTCAGCAGGTCGTGCTCGGCTTGGAGCTTCGCATTACTCTCATTTAGTTGTCGGATGACGTCGGTAGCCTCTTCAAAAGAGGCTTTCATGTCGTCCTGCAACCTTGTCCAGCTGAAGATCTGATCCATCTGGCTATGGACGATCGCATGCATGCGCCTGTAAGAGTCCTCGCCTGCCCGCGAGACATTTTCCTAGGCTTCCACGGCACGGGAGGACATCTCTGCTGCATTCGCGGTGCAGTGGGACATCTCTTGTGCTTCCGCGGCGCGGCCGGACCAGTCTGTCGCATCGATGGCACGGCGGGACCTGCGTGCTGCTTTGGCAGCGTGGCGGGATCTCTATGCTGCTACGGCCGCGCGGCGGGTCATGCCAGCTGCGTTTGCGGCGAGGCGGGACATCTCTCGTGCTTCCGCTTCCATGCTCGCATCTCCCTGGTGGCAATCTCTCGACCCATAACTCACGCTGGCCATGGCAGATGCAAAGGGAACGATGATGAATGACTTTCTTTTTGTGGATGAGGAGTTGAGGAAGAATGTGCAGTCATCTTGGAGTAGTAGTATTTATAACCGAGTAGTAATACGCTCCTAAGTGGGAAACTGTTTAGGTTTTGATTAGTGCGAACAGGTTTGCAATTTGGAATGTGACAGGGCGCATGCTCAAAATTTACTGATGGCTATAAGTGTGGCACTATTCCGGAAGGCGTAACGTGGGCACGTACGCCTTCTCAGCCGCGTACATGGCGTTTGCACCATAGGGTGCACCGCAATAGGCAATGTCAGCACACATCTTGTTCCAACAACCGTGCACGCTCGTTATTACCATCGCGCACACTTCTTTTAATTAGAATGTGTGTGCCCGTCTACTGCACACACGTTGATCTATCTAATTGTTTCAGTTTGTTGTGGCTAATCGCAAACAGTTCATCCAAGTGAAGTGTATGCCATCAATCGCAGCCACTTTGATCTGGCTGACCCATTTCTGTTCTGTTGCCTAATGGCAAACAGTTAATCCTTCTGAAGCATATGCCCTCAGTCACACACACCTTGGTCTCTGACCGTTTCTTTTGTGTTGCCTAATCACAAACAGTTCATCCGAGTGAACCTTATGCTGTATATCACACACGCCTTCATCAGGCTGCCCGTTTCTTTTGTTCCGCCCCATCGCAAACAGTTCATTGGCCTGAACCATATGCCTTGTATCGCACACGAAACTAAAATCTGAATCGTGTTTGATGGCTCCGCCATCGCAAGCGTTTTGCACCCTTTTACGGTTCTTTTACACCACCATTTGCGATTATTGCATCGCACACAGTTTCGTCGAAGGGTCTCTAATCATAGTGTCACGTTAGCAGCATCCTGCAGCAGTGTACAACTGTAAAATGGAGGAGAATAGTTCTGTCAGTGAACATATACTCAGAATGTCTGGGTACCACAACCACTTGACTCAACTGGGAGTTAATCTTCCTGATGATAGTGTCATTGAAAGAGTTCTTCAATCACTGCCACCAAGCTACAAAAACTTCATGATGAACTATAATATGCAAGGGATGGATAAGACAATTCCCGAGCTCTTCGCAATGCTAAAAGTTGCGGAGGTAGAAATCAAGAAGGAGCATCAAGTGTTGATGGTTAACAAGACCACTAGTTTCAAAAAGAAGGGCAAAGGGAAGAAAGAGAACTTCAAGAAGAACGACAAGCAAGTTGGTGCTCAAGTGAAGAAGCCCAAGTCTGGACCTAATCCTGAGACTGAGTGCTTCTACTACAAAGGGACTGGTCACTAGAAGCGGAACTGCCCCAAGTATTTGGTGGATAAGAAGGATGGCAAAGTGAAAAGTATATTTGATATACATGTTATTGATGTGTACGTTACAAATGCTTGTAGTAGCACCTGGGTATTTGATACTGGTTTTGTTACTCATATTTGCAACTCGAAATAGGGGCTACGGATTAAACGAAGAATGGCTAAGGACGAGGTGACAATGCACCTGGGAAATGGTTCCAAAGTCGATGTGATCGCCGTCGGCATGCTACCTCTACATCTACCTTCAGGATTAGTTTTAGACCTGAATATTGTTATTTGGTGCCAGCGTTAAGCATGAACATTATATCTGGATCTTGTTTGATGCGAGGCGGTGAATCATTTAAATCAGAGAATAATGGTTGTTCTATTTATATGAGTAATATCTTTTATGGTCATGCACCCTTGATGAGTGGTCTACTTTTGTTGAATCTCGATAGTAGTGATACACATATTCATTGTATTGAAGCCAAAAGATACAAGTTTAATAATGATAGTGCAACTTATTTGTGGCACTGCCGTTTAGGTCATATTGGTGTAAAGCACATGAAGAAACTCCATGCTGATGGGCTTTTGGAATCACTTGATGCTTGCGAACAATGCCTCATGGGCAAGATGACTAAGACTCCGTTCTCCGGAACAATGGAGCGAGCAACAGACTTATTGGAAATAATGCATACTGATGTATGCGGTCCGATGAGTGTTGATGCTCGCGATGGGTATCATTATTTTCTGACCTTCACAGATGATTTGAGCATATATGGGTATATCTACTTAATGAAACATAAGTATGAAACATTCGAAAGTTCAAAGAATTTCAGAGTGAAGTGGAAAATCATCGTAACAAGAATATAAAGTTTCTACGATCTGATCGTGGAGGTGAATATTTGAATTATGAGTTTGGTATTCACTTGAAACAATGCGGAATAGTTTCGCAACTCACGCCACCTGGAACACCATAGCGTAATGGTGTGTCCGAAAATCGTAACCACACTTTATTAGATATGGTGCGATCTATGATGTCTCTTCCTAATTTACCACTCTCGTTTTGGGTTATGCTTTAGAGACGGCTGCATTCACGTTAAATAGGGAACCATCTTAATCCATGGAGACGGCACCATATGAACTCTGGTTTGGCAAGAAACCCAAGTTGTCGTTTCTTAAAGTTTGGGGCTGCGATGCTTATGTGAAAAAGCTTCAACCTGATAAGCTCGAACCCAAATCGGAGAAATGTGCCTTCATAGGATACCCAAAGGAGACTGTTGGGTACACCTTCTATCACAGATCCGAAGGCAAGATATTCGTTGCTAAGAATGGATCCTTTCTAGAGAAGGAGTTTCTCTCGAAAGAAGTGAGTGGGAGGAAAGTAGAACTTGATGAGGTAATTGTACCTTCTCCCTAATTGGAAATTAGTTCATCACAGAAATCAGTTCCAGTGATTCCTACACCAATTAGTGAGGAAGCTAATGATAATGATCATGAAACTTCTGATCAAGTTACTACCGAACCTCGTAGGTCAACCAGAATAAGATTCGCACCAGAGTGGTATAGTAATCCTGTTCTGGAGGTCATGTTACTTGACCATGACGAACCTAAGAACTATGAGGAAGCGATGATGAGCCCTGATTCCGTGAAATGGCTTGAGGCCATGAAATCTGAGATGGGATCCATGTATGAGAACAAAGTGTGGACTTTGGTTGACTTGCCCTATGATTGGCAAGCCATAGAGAATAAATGGATCTTCAAGAAGAGACTGACGCTGATGGTAATGCTACTATCTACAAAGCTTGACTTGTTGCGAAAGGTTTTCAACAAGTTCAAGGAGTTGAGTATGATGAGACCTTCTCACCCGTAGCGATGCTTAAGTCTGTCCGAATCATGTTAGCAACTGCCGCATTTTATGATTATGAAATTTGGCAAATGGACGTCAAAATTGCATTCCTTGTGCATCAAAGCATATGGTTTTATACAGAATTTTGGAGAAGCCTGTATTTACTAGAAAGTGAGTGGGAGCTCTATAGCATTTCTGATATTATATGTGGATGACATACTGTTGATCAGAAATGATATTGAATTTCTAAATAGCATAAAAGGATACTTGAATAAGAATTTTTCAATGAAAGACCTCGGTGAAGCTGCTTATATATTGGGCATCAAGATCTATAGAGATAGATCAAGACGCTTAATTGGACTTTCACAAAGCACATACCTTGATAAAGTTTTGAAGAAGTTCAAAATGGATTAGTCAAAGAAAGGGATCTTGACTCTGTTACAAGGTGTGAAGTTGAGTCAGACTCAATGCCCGACCACTTCAAAAGATAGAGAGAAAAGGAAAGTCATTCCCTATGCCTCAGCCATAGATTCTATCATGTATGCAATGATGTGTACCAGACCTAATGTGTGCCTTGTTATAAGTTTAGCAGGGAGGTACCAAAGTAATCTAGGAGTGGATCACTGGACAACGGTCAGGAACATCCTGAAATACCAAAAGGACTAAGGATATGTTTCTCATTTATGGAGGTGCCATAAAGCTCGTCGTAAACGGTTACGTCGATGCAAGCTTTGACGCTGATCTAGATGACTCTAAGTCACAAACCAGATACGTATTTATATTGAATGGTGGAGTTGTCAGTTGGTGCAGTTCTAAGTAGAGCGTCGTGGCGGGATCTACGTCTGAAGCAGAGTACATAGCTGCTTCAGAAGTAGCAAATGAAGGAGTCTAGATGAAGGAGTTCATATCCGATCTAGGTGTAATACCTAGTGCATCGGGTCATTCTGAGAACTTTTATTTCTGCACAAAAATAACACCATGGCAATTCTGCTGAATACAGCGCCAGTCCGGGTTAGTTCCATTCAAATCCTGCAAGTTAGAGTCCAAAACAAGGTCAAAAGTGTTTGGAAAAGTAGATACGTTGGAGACGTATCAGTAGGGAGCGCCAAGAGAGAGGAGTCCTACTAGGACTCCAAGTCCTAGTAGGATTCCACTTGGTGGAAGGGGCAAGAAGGAAGGGAGAGGGAGAGGGAAAGGGGGGCGTCGCCCCCTTCCCCTTGTCTAATTCGGACTGCAAGGGGGCGCAACCAGCCCCTTGCGGCCCTCCTCTCTCTCCACTAAGGCCCATGAAGGCCCATTAGTTCCCCCCCGGGGGGGGGGGGGTTCTGATAACCCTACGGCACTCCGATAGTTATCCGGTACCTCACGTAACTCATCGGGTGTCCGAATAACATCGTCCAATATATCATTCTTGATCTCATCATAAACACATAACTCATAACAAATCTTCATCGAACGTTAAGCATGCGGACGCTACGGCTTCAAAAACTATGTAGACATGACCGAGACACATCTCCGGTCAATAACCAATAGCGGAACCTAGATGCTCATATTGGCTCCTACATATTCTACGAAGATCTTTATCGGTCAAACCGCATAACAACATACGTCATTCCCTTTGTCCTCGGTATGTTACTTTTCCGAGAATCGATCGTCGGTATCATCATACCTAGTTCAATCTCATTACCGACAAGTCTCTTTACTCGTTCCGTAATGCATCATCCTGTAACTAACTCATTAGTCACATTGCTTGCAAGGCTCATAGTGATGTACATTACCAACAGGGCCCAAAGATACCTCTCCGATACACGGAGTAACAAATCCTAATCTCGATCTATGCCAACTCAACAAGCACCATTGGAGACACCTGTAGAGCATCTTTATAATCACACAGTTACCTTGTGACATTTGATAGCACACAAGGTGTTCCTCCGGTATTCGGGAGTTGCATAATCTCATAGTCAGAGGAACATGTATAAGCCATGAAGAAAACAATAGCAATAAAACTAAACGATCATTATGCTAAGCTAACGGATGGTTCTTGTCAATCACATCATTCTCTAATGATGTGATCCCATTCATCAAATGAAAACACATGTCTATGGTCAAGAAACTTAACCATCTTGGATTAACGAGCTAGTCAAGTACAGGCATACTAGGGACACTCTGTTTGTCTATGTTTTCACACATGTACTAAGTTTTCGGTTAATACAATTCTAGCATGAATAATAAACATTTATCATGATATAAGGAAACATAAATAACAACTTTATTATTGCCACTAGGGCATATTTCCTTCAGAACTACTTTCCAATTCGAGAGAAGGTACAACTACCTCATCAAGTTCTACTTTCCTCCCACTCACTTCTTTCGAGAGAAACTCCTTCTCTAGAAAGGATCCATTCTTAGCAATTAATATCTTGCCTTCGGATCTGTGATAGAAGGTGTACCCAACAGTTTCCTTTGGGGATCCTATGAAGACGCATTTCTCTGATTTGGGTTCGAGCTTATCAGGCTGAAGCTTTTTCACATAAGCATCACAACCCGAAACTTTAAGAAACAGCAGCTTAGGTTTCTTGCCAAACCACGGTTCATATGATGTCATCTCAACGGATTTAGATGGTGCCCTATTTAACATGAATGCAGCCATCTCTAAAGCATAATCCTAAAATGATAGTGGTAAATCGGTAAGAGACATCATAGATCGCACCATATCTAATAAAGTATGGTTACGACGTTTGGACACACCATTACGCTGTGGTGTTCTAGGTGGCATGAGTTGCGAAACTACTCCACATTGTTTCAAATGAAGACCAAACTCGTAACTCAAATATTCGCCTCCATGATCAGATCGTAGAAACTTTATTTTCTTGTTACGATGATTTTCCACTTCACTCTGAAATTCTTTAAACTTTTAAAATGTTTCACACTTATGTTTCATTAAGTAGATATACCCATATCTTCTTAAATCATCTGTGAAGGTCAGAAAATAATGATACCCGCCGCCAGCCTCAACACTCATCGGACCACATACATCAGTATGTATTATTTCCAGTAAGTCAGTGGCTCGCTCCATTGTTCTGGAGAACGGATTTTTAGTCATCTTGCCCATGAGGCATGGTTCACAAGCATCAAGTGATTCCAAAAGCCCATCAGCATGGAATTTCTTCATGCACTTTACACCAATATGACCTAAATGGTGGTGCCACAAATAAGTTGCACTATCATTGTTAACTTGCATCTTTTGGCTTCAATATTATGAATATGTGTACCATTACAATCGAGATTCAACAAAAATAGACCACTCATCAAGGGTGCATGACCATAAAAGATATTACTCATATAAATAGAACAACCATTATTCTCTGATTTAAATGAATGACCGTCTCGCATCAAACAAGATTCAGATATAATGTTCATGCTCAACGCTGGCACCAAATAACAATTATTCAGGTCTAAAACTAATCCCGAAGGTAGATGTAGAGGTAGCGTGCCAACGGCGATCACATCGACCTTGGAGCCATTTCTGACGTGCATCGTTACCTCGTCCTCAGCCAATCATCGTTTAATCCATAGCCCCTGTTTCGAGTTGCAAATATGAGTAACAGAACCAGTATCAAATATCCAGGCGCTACTACGAGCATTAGTAAGGTACACATCAATAACATGTATATCAAATATACCTTTTTTGACTGGAAAATGTGAGGCAAAAACCCCACAGCATTTTATTAAAACTCAACCACAGAACAGACAGAGAGGTTTTGAAATGAAAAGCTAACTATAGAGGTAAAGGCCTACTTACCTATGGAGCTATTTACACAAATACACAGATATATACATGGATACATACAACCAACTAGGGCAAAGAATTAACCCAAGCTAACAGCAATGGTTTTAAACTAGGCTTGAATCTGTGAGCATGCAGAGTCACATCATGAATGAAGTTTCTCTTCCAAGCAGCAAAAGATGGCCTTTCATGTCTGAAAATTCGGCCATTTCTGAGGAGCCAAATATTCCAAGCTGCTAGATAAACGACCTCCCTGAAGAAAGGTTGCCCAAAGCTCTTCCTTGCAGCAAATAAGCATTGAGCTAGGGTTAAACCAGCTAACCATTGGATGTTCAAGTAGTTCCATACTCTTGTGCTGAATTGACATGTGAAGAAGAGATGGTCTTGATAACCCACAACTATAGGGGATCGCAACAGTTTTCGATAAGTAAGAGTGTCAAACCCAACGAGGAGCTAAAGGTAGAACAAATATTCCCTCAAGTTCTATCGACCACCGATACAACTCTACGCACGCTTGACATTTGTTTTACCTAGAACAAGTATGAAACTAGAAGTACTTTGCAGGTGTTTTCGGAAAGGCTTGCAAGAAAGTAAAGAGCATGAAAATAAAACTAGGGGCTGTTAAGGTAAAGAAGCAACTAAAGTAAATATAGCGAGTGTGGAAAAGTGGTGGTAGGAGTTGCGAAATTGTCCCTTAAGCAATTGACTACTTTACTAGATGGATAGCAATTATTATGTGGGAGAGGCCACTGCTAGCATGTCATCCCTGACTTGGAATTCTATGCACTTATGATTGGAACTATTAGCAACCATCCGCAACTACTAATTTTCATTAAGGTAAAACCCAACCATAGCATTAAGATATATTGGTTCCCCTT
Organism: Triticum dicoccoides; assembly: GCF_002162155.2. Classification (NCBI taxonomy): domain Eukaryota; kingdom Viridiplantae; phylum Streptophyta; class Magnoliopsida; order Poales; family Poaceae; genus Triticum; species Triticum dicoccoides. Next base: position 94,639,087 of record NC_041384.1, read on the forward strand.
CAATCCCGTATGCATCAATTTCTATGCTAGGTTGAAGCTTCTGTCACTCTTGCCCTCCAATACATAGTCCTATCAACATACAACTAACCCTATGGTTTGATCCATGTGCGCTCTCATATGATGGGCACCATAGGACAGCAACATAACCACAAGCAAATTAAATCAATCATAGCAATTCATCAACCACCGATAGGACAACGAAAATCTACTCAGACATCATAGGATGGCAACACATCATTGGATAATAATATGAAGCATAAAGCACCATGTTCAAGTAGAGGGTACAACGGGTTGCGGGAGAGTGGACCGCTGTAGATAGAGGGGGGAAGGTGATGGAGATGTTGGTGAAGATGGCGGAGGTGTTGGTGAAGATCGTGGTGATGATGATGATGGCCACGGCGGCGTTCTGGCGCCACCGAAGGAGAGGGGGAGAGGGGTCCCCTTCTTCCTCTTCTTCCTTGACCTCCTCCCTAGATGGGAGAAGGGTTTCCCCTCTGGTCCTTGGCCTCCATGGCATGGGAGGGGCGAGAGCCCCTTCGAGATTGGATCTATCTCTCCGTTTCTCTCTGGTTCTGCGTTCTGTTCTGCCTCTGTTTTACCATTTCATGTATATATGGAGATCCGTAACTCCGATTGGCCTGAAACCTTCGCCGTGATTTTTTTTTCCAAATATTAGCTTTCTTGCGGGAAAAGAAGAGCGTCAACCGCCTTACGATGGGCTCACGAGGGTAGGGGCGCGCCCTAAGGGGGGGGCCTGCCTCGTGACCACCTCGGGCACTAGTTCGCGTTGATTTTCCTTCCAAATTTTCCATATTTTCCAAAAATAAGCTCCATCCATTTTTATCCCGTTTGGACTCTATTTGATATGGATATTCTGTGAAACCAAAAACATGCAACAGACATGAACTGGCGCTGGGCACTAGATCAATATGTTAGTCCCAAAAATAGTATAAAAAGTTGCCAAAAGTATATGAAAGTTGAATAATATTGGCATGGAACAATCAAAAATTATAGATACGACGGAGACGTATCAGCATCCCCAAGCTTAATTCCTGCTCATCCTCGAGTAGGTAAATAATTAAAAAGATAATTTTTGATGTGGAATGCTACCTAGCATAATCTTGATCATGTAATCTAATCATGGCATGAATATTAAGATACGAGTGATTCAAAGCAATAGTCTATCATTTGACATAAAAACAATAATACTTCAAGCCTACTAATAAAGCAATCATGTCTTTTCAAAATAACATGGCCAAAGAGAGTTATCCCTACAAAATCATATAGTCTGGCTATGTTCCATCTTCACCACACAAAATATCCACATCATGCACAACCCCGATGACAAGCCAAGCAATTGTTTCATACTTTTGACGTTCTCAAACCTTTTCAACTTTCACACAATACATGAGCATGAGCCATGGACATAGCACTATAGGTGGAATAGAATATGATGGTGGGGAAGACAAAAAGGAGAAGATAGTCTCACATCAACTAGGCGTATCAACGGGCTACGGAGATTCCCATCAATAGATATCAATGTGAGTGAGTAGGGATTGCCATGCAACGTATGCACTAGAGCTATAAGTGTATGAAAGCTCCAACTAAAACTAAGTGGGTGTGCATCCAACTTGATTGCTCATGAAGACCTCGGGCATTTGAGGAAGCCCATCATCAGAATATACAAGCCAAGTTCTATAATGAAAATTCCCACTAGTATATGAAAGTGATAACTCAAGAGACTCTCTATATGAAGAACATGGTGCTACTTTGAAGCAGAAGTGTGGAAAAAGGATAGTAGCACTGCCCCTTCTCTCTTTTTCTCTCATTTTTTTGTTTGTTTACTTATTTTATTTTTATTTTTTTGGTGGGCTTCTTTGGCCTCTTTTATTTTATTTGGGCTTCTTTGGCCTCTTTTTTTATTTGGACTTCTTTGGCCTCTTTTATTTTTTTAGTAAAGTCCGTAGTCTCATCCTGAATTATGGGGGAATCATAGTCTCCATCATCCTTTCCTCACTGGGGCAATGCTCTAATAATGATGATCATCACACTTTTATTTACTTACAACTCAACATTACAACTCGATATCTAGAACAAATATATGACTCTATATGAATGCCTCCGGCGGTGTACCAGGATGTGCAATGATCTAGCATAGCAATGATATCAAAAAACGGACAAGCCATGAAAACATCATGCTAGCTATCTTACGATCATGCAAAGCAATATGAAAATGAATGCTCAAGTCATGTATATGATGATGATGGAAGTTGAATGGCAATATATCTCGGAATGGCTATGGAAATGCCATGATAGGTAGGTATGGTGGCTGTTTTGAGGAAGATATATGGTGGGTTTAAGGTACCAGCGAAAGTTGCGTGATACTAGAGAGGCTAGCAATGGTGGAAGGGTGAGAGTGCGTATAATCCATGGACTCAACATTAGTCATAAAGAAATCACATACTTATTGCAAAAATCTATTAGTCATTGAAACAAAGTACTACGCGCATGCTCCTAGGGGGATAGATTGGTAGGAAAAGACCATCGCTCATCCCCGACCGCCAATCATAAGGAAGACAATCAATAAATAAATCATGCTCCGACTTCGTTACATCACGGTTCACCATACGTGCATGCTACAGGAATCACAAACCTCAACAAAAGTATTTCTACAATCCATAACTACCCACTAGCATGACTCTAATATCACCATCTTTATATCACAAAACTATTGCAAGGAATCAAACATATCATATTCAGTTATCTACAAGTTTTATGTAGGATTTTATGACTAACCATGTGAATGACCAATTCATGTCATCTTTCTAAATAGATATAAGTGAAGCAAGAGAGTTTAATTCTTTCTAAAAAAGATATGTCCGTGCTCTAACAAATCTAAGTGAAGCAAAAGAGCATTCTAGAAATGGCGGTTTTCTATGTAAAGAGAAACAGGCAATCCAAACTTCAAATGATACAAGTCAAGCACATGAAGCATTCTATAAAGCCATACTCAAAAGATATAAGTGAATTGCAAAGAGCATTCTATAAATAAACCAAGGACTATCTCATACCAGCATGATGCGTAAAAGAAAAATGAAAACCTAAATGCAAAAGACGCTCCAATACTTGCACATATCGCATGAACGAAACGAATCCGAAAACATACTGATATTTGTTGAAGAAAGAGGGGATGCCTCCCCAGCATCCCCAAGCTTAGACGCTTGAGTCTCCTTGAATATTTACTTGGGGTGCCTCGGGCATCCCCAAGCTTGAGCTCTTGCCTCTCTTCCTTATTCTCACATCAAAACCTTCTCAATCATCGAACACTTCATCCACACAAAACTTCAACAGAAAACTTGGTAAGATACGTTAGTATAATAAAGCAAATCACTACTCTAAGTACTGTTGCAAACCAATTAATATTTTGTTTTTGCATTGTTTCTACTGTAATATAACTTTTTCATGGCTTAATCCACTGATATAAATTGATAGTTTCATCAAAACAAGCAAACTATGCATCAAAAACAGAATCTGTCTAAAACAGAACAGTCTGTAATAATCTGAACATTCACCAAACTTCTGATACTTTAAAAATTCTACCAAAATTAGGAAAAATAAACAATTTGTGCAGAAATACAGTGCAAAAAGAATCAGAACCATTTGACGTTCCAGCTAAAAATGGAAAATCGCGCACTACAGCCAAAGTTTCTGTCCTGCATCGTACAAACCATCAAGCAAATGTAAACATCCTAAAGGCTAACCTTGGCACATTATTTTTATAATAAAATGGAATTGTACAAGGGGATAATTATTTTTATTTAAAAGTTTCTGTAATTAAGATTCACAAAGTTCCCATGGGCATGCACAAAGTTCAAGGACGTCCCCCACTTTCACAATGCTCGTCTCTCTCACTTTCACTTTTCTTTTAGAAAAAGTTTTGGGTTCCCCTCTTTATTTTTGTTGTTTTTAAACTATATGAAAGCACTCAACAGAAATAAATGACTCTCTAAAACTTCCGGGTTGTCTCCCTAGTAGCGCTTTCTTTAAAGCCATTAAGCTAGGCATATAGTGCTCAAGTAATGGATCCACCCGGATCCCAAGGTATATCAAAGCCAATTTTAATTAACAATGATTTGTAATTTAGTGGTGAGCACAAGGTAACATATATCATGCAACAACGAAGTCTAACTCTCTTCCTATGCATTGGCATGTCATAAAAGAACAATTCATGCACACAAAGTAAAGGCCAATGCATAGTATAAACAGTTTCTTGCAATTTTGTTGTATTGGAAACATAAAGAGACGGAGATGTTGTTCCTCTCTCATAATAATTGCAAGTAGGAGCAGCAAGCACATGCATATTATATTTATCGAAATCATCATGTGCAACGGTAAAAGGCAACCCATCAATATAATCCTTAATAAGTGAAAACTTCTCCGATATAGTATAATCGGGAGAATTCAAAAAGATAATAGGACTATCACGCGTGGGTGCAATAGCAAAAATTTCATGTTTAACATAAGGAACAATAGCAAGTTCATCTCCATAAGCATAATTCATATTGGCATCTTGGCCATAAGCATAGCAAGCATCATCAAAAAGGGATATTTCAAAAGAATCAACGGGATCATAGCAATTATCATAATATTCATCCTTCGGTAAGCATGATGGGGAATTAAACAATGTATGAGTTGAATAGTTACTCTCATTAGAAGGTGGGCACGGGTGATCAATCCGCTCTTCCTCCTTATGTTCTTCGCTCTCCTCCTCATCTTTTTCATCCAATGAGCTCACAGTGTCAACAACTTCTTCTTCCATAGATTCCTGCAAAATATTAGTCTCTTCTTGGATAGCGGAGACTTTCTTAATAAGCGCATTAATTTCGTAATTGTATTCATAATTCTCATAACAATATTTCAGGATAGCTAAATTTTCAGGTCTATAAACATCATCATCAAAATCTTCAAACTCTTTAAAAATAGATTCAATTTCATAAGCACCCATAAAAGCAACAAATTCTTCTATTTGTTCCACATCATAGTAATCATATATACCATTAGCATAAGAAGCTAAGGCTTCATTATCATTAAATTCACATGAAAAGGGAAGGTGTGGAGCCTTCACCTTAGAGCAACAAGTATAATCATATCTCAAGCATAGTTGCCTAGCATACCAATTCAATATATGAATTTGATCCCATAATAGTTTCCCTTTTTGTGTCAAGCGATAATCCCTAAAGTATTCATGTTGATCCAACGTTACTCCCATTACATAGTTGAATGGGGTTTTCTCAGGATTATTAAAGTAGTACATAATATCTTTCACATAACTAGCATCGAGGGTTTTAGGAGGTTCCCCATCTCCATGAGCAGCAAGTACACCTAATTTTTTTGATATTTCATGTTCCATATCCATAACTAAAGATAAAGAACAACTAAGAACAACAAATAAAAATTACTTAGTGATAAAGCAAACAAGCACACACGAGAATATTCACCCCACGCTATTGCTCCCCGGCAACGGCGCCAGAAAAAGGTCTTGATAACCCACAAGTATAGGGGATCGCAACTGTTTTCGATACGTAAGAGTGTCGAACCCAACGAGGAGCTAAAGGTAGAATAAATATTCCCTCAAGTTCTATCGACCACCGATACAACTCTATGCACGCTTGACGTTCGCTTTACCTAGAACAAGTATGAAACTAGAAGTACTTTGTAGGTGTTTTCGGAAAGGCTTGCAAGAAAGTAAAGAGATCGAAAATAAAACTAGGAGCTGTTAAGGTAAATAAGCAACTAAAGTAAATATAGCGAGTGTGGAAAAGTGGTGGTACGAGTTGCGAAATTGTCCCTTAAGCAATTGACTACTTTACTAGACCGATAGCAAGTATTATGTGGGAGAGGCCACTGCTAGCATGTCATCCCTGACTTGGAATTCTATGCACTTATGATTGGAACTATTAGCAAGCATCCGCAACTAATAATGTTCATTAAGGTAACACCCAACCATAGCATTAAGATATACTGGTCCCCCTTCAATCCTGTATGCATCAATTTCTATGCTAGGTTGAAGCTTCTGTCACTCTTGCCCTCCAATACATAGTCCTATCAACATACAACTAACCCTATGGTGTGATCCACGCGCGCGCTCATATGACGGGCACCAAAGGACAACAACATAACCACAAGCAAATTAAATCAATCATAGCAATTCATCAACCACCGATAGGACAACGAAAATCTACTCAGACATCATAGGATGGCAACACATCATTGGATAATAATATGAAGCATAAAGCACCATGTTCAAGTAGAGGGTACAGCAGGTTGCGGGAGAGTGGACCGCTGTAGATAGAGGGGGGAAGGTGATGGAGATGTTGGTTGTCGGGGGAAGCTGATCCACCAACACCTATGGGGACCGGGCCCCTTTCGGTTCGGTGAGGGGCGGAGGCCGCACAAAGAGCGGATCGAGGCAGAACACGCGAGCAGTTTTACCCAGCTTCGGGCCGCACGGATGCGTAAAACCATACTGCTGCTTGTTTGTGTGTACTGAATTCTTGCTCAGGAGCGATGGACGCTGCCAGACCGAGCGTGAGAGTGTTCCTGATGTTTCGAATGAGCCGAACCCCTTCTACGTTGCGCTTGGGCCTCCTTTTATACTTTCAAGGGGTCACCGACAGGTGGTAACGTAGACTAGAAGGGTAAAAATGGAAAAGGATGCGGTAGGTGCAGCTACCGCTACTGTGGACACAGTGCACCCTACCTAACTCTGACGGCAGGGGACAAGGTCATTGAATGCTCGTCTGAGTTACCTAAACAGTGCAAAAAGTGACCGTTAGGAGCGCCACCGTTTGCCACGATGGCCTTCTCTTCATCTCCGCTTGCCACCGCGTACCCCTGGCTGCACAGGCTCCCGCCACGCGCCCCTGAGGAAGCCTCATGGCGACACGCGGGTGGGTGCGCTGGAGCGTGGGTACAGAGTGGCAGCGGGCCCCCGGCGAGTACCTTGTCGGGGTCGTCGTCTTGTCGAGTCCAGAAGCTTGTCGCTCACCGGACCTTGCCGGGACGTGCGGTGCATCGCGGCAAGTTTCTTGAAGTGCCGTGGTTGGCCTTCCCGGCAAGCTCCTCTTGCCGGGGCCTTGTCTCTTCCCGGCAAGATCCTCTTGCCGGGGCCTTGTCTCTTCATATTGAATGCTTTGTTCTTGAATGGTCTTCAAGGGAACCACGGAGGGTCTTGGCGGTCACCCGGCAAGCCTTGCCGTGGGATGCTGCGACCGCCCGTGCACAAGTTCGGGGTACTAGGGTACCCCTACTCTAGTACACCGACATTGGTAAAGATGGCGGAGGTGTTGGTGAAGATCGTGGTGATGATGATGATGGCCACGGCGGCGTTCCGGCGCCACCGGAGGAGAGGGGGAGAGGGGCCCCTTCTTCCTCTTCTTCCTTGACCTCCTCCCTAGATGGGAGAAGGGTTTCCCCTATGGTCCTTGGCCTCCATGGCATGGGAGGGGCGAGAGCCCCTCCGAGATTGGATCTATCTCTTTGTTTCTCTCTAGTTCTGCGTTCTGTTCTGGCTCTGTTTTACCGTTTCGTGTATATATGGAGATCTGTAACTCCGATTGGCCTGAAACCTTCGCCATGATTTTTTTAAGAATATTAGCTTTCTTGCGGCAAAAGAAGAGCGTCAACCGCCTTATGGTGGGCTCACGAGGGTAGGGGCGCGCCCTAAGGGGGGGCTGCCTCGTGACCACCTCGGGCACTGGTTCGCGTTGATTTTCCTTCCAAATTTTCCATATTTTCCAAAAATAAGCTCCGTCCGTTTTTATCCCGTTTGGACTCCGTTTGATATGGATATTCTGCGAAACCAAAAACATGCAACAGACAGGAACTGGCGGTGGGCACTGGATCAATATGTTAGTCCCAAAAATAGTATAAAAAGTTGCCAAAAGTATATGGAAGTTGAATAATATTGGCATGGAACAATCAAAAATTATAGATACGACAGAGACGAATCAGATCTCTATCCTCATGGGCATGGGCAAAGCATAATGGGCAAGTGTTGTCATCCTGAGGTGATCGCCAGTGCCTCCTCACTAGCATATCTCTGGTATTTAGCCTATCATTTAGCATCAACCATGCAAACACTTTTATCTTCATTGTCGCCTTTCTTTCCCAAATCCATTTGGCTGGAGTGTAAGTGGCCATGTGGGCATGCATCACTGTATAATAACTCTTTGCAGAGAAAATACCTTTGCCAGGTGTCCATGACCACAAATCTGGAACCCCTTCATCAGTATGAAGGTCAAGGAGACTAGACTGGACAGTGTTCATCTCATACATTGCTTCTAGTGACAAGGGCAGGTGAAATAATTCAGACATATCAGTTATGTTAATGACCTCGCGTACAGACACCTTGTCATCAATGGCAAAAGAGAACAACCTAGGAAATCTCTCTCTGAGTGGAACAGATGAGCCTAGGAACACCTAAGCATCAAACCAGAAGAGAACAGAGTCCCCCATGTTGATGGTAACTTCTGAGTGAAGTCTGAAAACTTCATTGAGCTTGAGGATGTCTTTCCACCAATAAGAACGACATAAAACTGTGCCATGAGGAAGAACTCCATCATAAGAGGTGTTCCATATGAGAGAAACCTAAGGGATATCTACTTTGTTATAGAACTTAGATAGATGCTTGGAAAGGATAGCTCTATTTTGGATGTGTAGATTGACTATTCACATGCCACCTTTATCTTTGGGTCTACACACAAGGGGCCAGGCTGCAAGTGATTTCTTAGGAGTATCAGAATTTCCTCTCCATAAGCACTGCCTCATAATCCTTTCAAGTTGCTTTATAATGCCAGCTGGCAAACTTAAACTGCAGAGAAAATAGATGGGCAAAGAGGACAGTACTGACTGGAGTAATTGCAACCTAGCACCCTGATTGAGAAGGCTGGAACTGGCAGACAACCTTCTTTCAACTCTATCAACCACAGGAAATAAATCTTGGATCCTGGGTTTAGTTGTTCCCACAGGGAGCCCCAGATATGTGAAGGGGAGGGTCCCAACTTGGCATCCAAGCACAGAAGCTAACCTGGCAGTTTCTGCTTCGTCCACATTAATAGGCAATATGCATGATTTATGGAAGTTGACCTTCAGACCTGTGGAGGCATGGAAATCTTGCAACATCTCCTTGAGAACTAATAGTTGCGAATCCACAGCAGGCACAATGAGAAGAGTGTCATCAGCATTTTGCACTATAGGGAAATCAGGATCATGAAATTCAATAGGTAGGGAAAGCACTCCATTTCTGAGCATATTGTTTACCAAAGTTTGTAGCAGATCAGCTGCAAGAACAAACAAGAGGGGCGACAATGGGTCACCCTGCCTTACTCCCCTTTTGCAGGTAAATTACTTTCCAGGCACACCATTTAAAATGACAGAAGAAGTACCAGAGGATAGTAGCTCTCCAATCCAACCAATCCACTTGCTATCAAAACCTTTGTGATGCAGTAGCCCGAGGATTAGGTCATGCTCAACAGTATCAAAGGCTTTGGCAAAATCCAATTTAAGAATCAATATAGGCTTCTTAGACTTGTGACACTGATGAATATATTCTAGAGTCCAAGCAATACAATCTTGTATAGACCTGCACTTTAGGAACCCATATTGATTTTTATGAATGCACTGTAGAATCACCCTCTGCAATCTATTAGCCAGTAGTTTAGTCAGAAACTTCAGACAAGTATTAGTCAAATAAATAGGCCTGAAATCATTAGGACTCTCAGGTGAGAGTTTCTTGGGAATTAAGGTGATTAAGGACCCATTGATGCTGCTAATAGTGACCTTTCCATCATAAAAATCTTGAAATAACTGCAAAAAATCATCCTTAATGATGTGCCAGCATCGTTTAACAAACAAACCAGTAAAACCATCAGGGCCAGGGGCCCTATCAGTAGGCAGAGACTTAAGAACCTCATTTATTTCCTCCTCAGAAAAGGGAGCAGACAAATTATCCAGGCCATCCACTTTGTCAATCAATGAGGCTAAGTTAAACCTCATATCAGTCCCCTCTGAGACACCCATTCTATCCCTAACATGCCAGCCATCTGTTGGTGGTCAGAGACAACATAGCCATTTTCATTCTGCAGAGAGGAAATTGAGTTCCTCTTGAAATGTTCAGTTGCCATTGCTTGAAAGAACTTAGAGTTCTCCTCCCCAACTTTTATCCACCGAATGGTACATCTCCGTTTCCAGTATAGAAACTACAGATGGAGTATTTCCTCAATGTGAAGTTTAACAATTTTCCTAAAATTAAATTCAGGTCTTGTTAAAGGCCTTAACTCCTCAAGATTATCAAGAAAGATGACCACCTTGTTACAAGCTTCAATGGCTTTCTTGAGTTTGGACAGGCTGATGTACCAGTTTTTAAGAGCATTCCGAAGTCTCTTGAATTTTTCAGTCAAACGAGTGGCAGAATTTGTTCTTTTGGTTGGAGCATTCCAAGATTGTTCCACACAGTCAAAGAAACCTGGCAAATCCACCCAATAATTTTCAAACCGAAAGATCTTTGACTTGGGAATAGATGTTGCAATGGAGACAACACAAGGTACATGATCCGAGGCTGTTCTTGCTAAAGGAAAGACCATCGTGTTAGGATAGTCATTTATCCAAGTGGAGGAAGTGAAAAACCAGTCCAATTGTTCCAGCAATGGATTTTCTTGCATATTAGACCATGTGTATGATCTTCCTTTTTATTTTAACTCCAGGAGACCAAGGTGACCGATAATCTCGTTGAAGAGAAAAATATCATTTATATCTGCTCCTGGCAAGTTTCTGTTCTCAGGCAATCTAATGAAGTTAAAATCTCCCACAAGGAGCCACTTGTCATCTGGTGGAATATCTAGATCATACAACCACTGAACAAAATCATCTTTAGGCTGCCCTTGACAAGGCCCATAAACATTGACCAAGGTCCATCAACTTGCATTATGGGAAGAAGTGAAAGAAACTATGATACCAAACGGCTTAATATCCACTAAAGTGCCAATGAACATATTAGAGCACCACAGCACAAGGATTCCACCAGAGGCACCAACAGAGGGTGTATAAGCAAAATTATCAAATCTTCTCGGGCAAAACTTTCTAATCGCACGCTGATCAAAAAAATCACATTTAGTTTCTTGCAAACAAATGATAGAGCACTGGCTTTCCTGAATTTTTGCCCTAATACTTCTCTGCCTATCTTCAGAGTTTAAACCTCTCACATTCCAACAGAGAACCTTCCAATCTCTAGTTTGTTGTGCATTCATGAGGAAACAATAAATGGAGACAGAGGTAATAGTTCACTGCATAACAGTGAAACAAAATCCCATAGTTGATACCATCCACACACACCAAAGTGTAGACCAAAGTGCAGATAACAAACAAGAGAGAAATAAAGTTCAGACAACTAACATGACAAGGGACATGCCTCCCTGTATAACAACTAAAAGACTTAATCATCATGAGAAACTACAGGCTTGGGGGCATTGTCAGAAGAAGCCGTAAGCTTCTCCACAGTCATCTTCTCAGCAGGGACACCAAGAGCTGCTCCAATCATCTGAAGTGTGGCAATGGAAGTTGGAGGGGGAGCCTGGTCCTGAGTAGCATCATCCTCTGGTTGGGCCTGCGAGTTTGGAGTGGAAGCAGGACTGGCAACCTTTAACTTCTTGGCTCTTGGCCGCTTGAGGGGCTTGGGCTTGGGTGACAGAGGAGATATAGGTTTAAAACCCTGAGACTTGGTTGCACTCCTGGTCATCCTTCTGTCAGAAAAGTCAGAAGCGACCTGAACAACTGAAGATTTGGGCTTTCTGACACGGGATTTCCTAGCTGGATGCACCGTGGAGGAAAAGGTATAGGTCATACTATCTAAAGCTTGAGGCACTTGAGTAGATGGTTCAGAGAGAGGCACACTGTCATCTGTCTCCTGTGTTGCAGTCTCAGTGCCTATGCTCTCCAAAAAAGTCTCCTAGCAGTGCGTTGTGGCAACAGCTGCTAGTCAGAATCTGGAAAGCAGAAAGACAATGGAGGATTGAAAGCCAGAGTCCAAGATCTCTTATGCTGCGGCAATCCAGGTGGAGGCATGACCTTAGGGATCTGGGCAGACAGAAAAGTAAGCATGAGTGACTCAAAAGATCTCCTCCAGATGAAATCAGGTGGCAAAGCCGGTCCCATGACAATTCTCACAAGCCCAACATGCAGTGGTGGTGCCTGAACCACAATGGGACTGTATGGAACTATTGCAAGATTATTCTGGCCCGGATCCTGCACATCAACAGGCATAGCAACATTGTCAAGGTCCTCAATTTGGTTCTGCTGCTCTGGCTGGTCATGGAGATCCTGATGGAGCTGCTCTTGTTGGATTCCTTCCATGACATTGTCCTGGGCTATCAAAGGGCCGCCAACCACTGCATTGTTTGGCCCATCCACCATGTTAACAGGCTCCACTGGGCCCAAAGCATATTCTGACTCATTTGAACCCATGGAAGGGTTTAAAACCATAGAATTAGCCTCCTGGACCTGTGGTTGCACTTGTTGAACCTCCTCCTCATTGTTTTGCTATCCCCAGCCATGCAAGTCCTGTGGATTAGGCGGCGGTTGCTCCTCTGGTTCTTGAGGGACATCATTCCACCCGAGAGCAGGGTACGGTGGCAGAACCCAAATATTCTCAGGTGGTTGCAGCTCACCTGGCATTGGATGTGGGTTTCCATCGACTGGCATAACATCCTTGTCGGGTGGTAATTCTCAGCGAAATCAGCAGTTAGGATAGAAACCGAGGCAGTCCATGAGACCACTGCTCCACCAATATTTGCAAACCAACGAAATACTACATCCCGTGGAACTAACTGATTGTCAGGGAAAGAGGCATAAACGAGGGCCCTGCCAAGTCTATCATCTTGATGGTTCCAATAATGAAACTGACCAAATGTGCCCACTACCTCAGCTAAGTTGACCTCATTACGATAGTCCAAAGGAACTCCGACAGACATAAGCCAGCCAGTTCTATGCCCTTGCAAAGCACGAAAACCCTCTCCATCATCATGCCTAATAAATCTGAGAAACAACTCATTGCCATGCTGATATAATCCAAGCGGCCAAGGAGGATGAGAAATTAAAGCAGCAAAAATGACAGGATCCTGCATCTCATACAGACCTACTCCCTGGAACCAAGTTTGTGCAGATCATACCAGAAGCTCAAGCTGGTTGGTGATGAAGGCATGGACCTGTTGCCGATGAATAGTAACATCCTCAGGTGGCGGGGTGGATCAACAATGCCGACCATGAAGGATTCATGGCGCCGGGGAGGAGCTTGAGCCGGCGTGTAGAACGTCCTCGGGACGCGAAAAGGTCCCCCGTCGACGATGTTGTGGCCCGCCGGGAGGAAACGCCGGGGATCAAGCTCATAAACTGCCATGGAAGGAGGCATCGATGGAGCTAGAATCGGTGGCATACTTGGCTTTGGGGTACGCGGCGGCGATGGGGATGGTGGTTCTGTTGGGGAAGCGGAGGAGGCTGGAGATTTTGGTGGGGATCTGTCAGAGTTAGCAGAGGAGGCGGTGGAGCTCGAAATGTCAAGTTTCCTGTTGAAGGTGCGAGCCTCGATGGTAGGCGCTCTGGTTTTGGGAACCCAGTGTTTAATATTCGGAGGAGACCTGGTGTAGTCCTTTTTAACATGACCGGACCGGAAGCACTTACGGCATCTAACCAAATTAGTGCAACGTTCCAAACTATGTCCCATGCCAAGACATTTTGAACAATCCCAAAAACTAGCAGCCATCTATTCCACGAGAAGATCTAGTCCTTGCAAATCTTGCACTATCTCAATGGGGGATTTAGATGGTGAGTCCTCAGGCATTGTCAACTCCAGCGTGCGGGTAATAGAATTTACTCCTTGGTCAGAATCATCATCTGAAAGCTCCAAAGGATTTTGGGCCGACCCCAACAAGTTGGGCTGCGGGCTGGACACATGCCCAACATGATTTGCATGGGAAAAGGTCAAACCATGTGACGTAACCAATCCCGAAAACTCTGGGAGAAGATCTCGGGGAGATATCGATCCAAACGTGACATCCGAAGAGGGCAAAACCCTCATCAGCGAGTTGACCGGAGGAGGCACTGGCAGCGATAGAAAATCAACCCGAGGGAGGTCAGAACACTCCTGAGGATCAACTGAATAACCAGCATCTAGAGTAACAATATTAATTTCCTCGGCAGTGGCTGGATAACGATAACCCTTGCAAGCATCATAATTCAGAAAGGTGGCAAAACATAGGGATTTTTTAACAGCATGTTTTGATGAACGCAAAGAGGATTTGTCTGGTGCATGTTTCATGGCCTCAAGCCCAAGGCGTGCTCGACGCTTAGAGGGACTGACTAGGGTCCATTCCTCCTGGCATTCAGCTTGCCAAAGATGAAACTTTTTCTCCCAATCCGGGCCACCATGGCCCCAAAGATGAAAGTAGCATTTGAATTGCGGGCAAACAAAAGATCGTTGATGCAAGATGAAGAACCCCACTTCTTTGCAAGAAACATTAAATGAAAAAACCCGGTCACGTAGACATGATACCTTGAGAGAAGAACAATATCCTCCGATTGCAGATTCCAGAGCCAAAGCCACGTTGTCCTCATCAAGCCAAAAGTTGTGACGTGCAAAGGACACCACCATGATGAAGTGGCCAGATCTATCAGAGGGATGTACCATGCAATGAAGAGAATGCCAGATCGCCTTTGCCATGTCAATCCCAGGGGAGAAGTCCAAACCCAGGGAGATGGCCGCGTGAACAGCCATGGAGATGACAACCAGGAGAAAGAGGAGACAGCGCCGAGGTGATGGCCGGATCCAAAACCAAAACCCATGGAGGGAGATGGAGATCGCTGGCGGTGGGTGGGCTAGGGTTTAGGGGAGAGGTGGGAGTCGCCATCCGTCACTGGCTCTTGTTGTCGTGTTTATCAAATATACCTTTCACTTTGCCATCCTTCTTATCCGCCAAATACTTGGGGCAGTTCCGCTTCCAATGACCAGTCCCGTTGCTGTAGAAGCACTCAATTTCAGGCTTAGGTCCAGACTTGGGCTTCTTCCCAGGAGTAGCAACTTGCTTGCTATTCTTCTTGAAGTTCCCCTTCTTACCTTTTCCTTTTTTCTTAAAACTAGTGGTCTTGTTAACCGTCAACACTTGATGCTCCTTCTTGATTTCTACCTCCGCATCCTTAAGCATTGCGAAGAGCTCGGGAATTGTCTTTTCTATCCCTTGCATATTATAGTTCATCATGAAGCTTTTATAGCTTGGTGGCAGTGATTGAAGAACTCTGTCAATGACACTATCATTTAGAAGATTAACTCCCAGCTGAGTCAAGTGGTTATGGTACCCAGACATTCTAAGTATGTGTCCATTTTGTAGCTATAGAACTTGTTGGAGACTTCATATCTCTCAACTCGGGCATTTGCTTGAAATATTAACTTCAACTCTTGGAACATCTCATATGCTCCATGATGCTCAAAACGTCTTTGAAGTCCCGATTCTAAGCCGTAAAGCATGGCACACTGAACTATCGAGTAGTCATCAGATTTAGCTTGCCAGACGTTCATAACGTCTGGAGTTGCTCCTGCATCAGGCCTTGCACCTAGTGGTGCTTCCAGGACGTAATTCTTCTGTGAAGCAATGAGGATAATCTTCAACTTACGGACCCAGTCCGTGTAGTTGCTACCATCATCTTTCAACTTAGCTTTCTCTAGGAATGCATTAAAATTCAAGGGAACGGTAGCATAGGCCATTGATCTACAACAAAATAGATATGCAAAAACTATCAGGACTAAGTTCATGGTAAATTAAAGTTCAATTAATCATATTACTTAAGAACTCCCACTTAGATAGACATCCCTCTAGTCATCTAAATGATCACGTGATCCATATCAACTAAACCATGTCTGATAATCACGTGAGATGGAGTAGTTTTAAATGGTGAACATCTCTATGTTGATCATACCTACTATATGATTCACATTCGACCTTTCGGCCTCAGTGTTCCGAGGCCATATCTGTATATGCTAGGCTCGTCAAGTTTAATCGAAGTATTCTGCATGTGCAAAACTGTCTTACACCCGTTGTATGTGAACGTAGAGCTTATCACAACCGATCATCACATGGTGTCTCGGCACGATGAACTGTAGCAATGGTGCATACTCAGGGAGAACACTTATACCTTGACATTTAGTGAGGGGTCATCTTATAATGCTACCGCCGTACTAAGAAAAATAAGATGCATAAAAGATAAACATCACATGCAATCAAAATATGTGACATGATATGGCCATCATCATCTTGTGCCTTTGATCTTGATCTCTAAAGCACCGTCATGATCTCCATTGTTATCGGCTTGACACCTTGATCTCCATCGTAGCATCGTTGTCGTCTTGCCAACTATTGGTTCTACAACTATCACTACCGCATAGTGATAAAGTAAAGCAATTACATGGCGATTGCATTTCATACAATAAAGCGACAACCATAAGGCTCCTGCTAGTTGCCTATAACTTTTACAAAACATGATCATCTCATACAATAACTTATATCACATCATTTCTTGACCATATCACATCACAAAAAGCCCTGCAAAAACAAGTTAGACGTCCTCTACTTTGTTGTTGCAAGTTTTACGTGCCTGCTACGGGCTTCTAGCAAAAGAACCGTTCTTACCTACGCATCAAAACCACAACGATTTTTCGTCAAGTGTGATATTTTAACCTTCAACAAGGACCAGCCATAGTCAAATTTGATTCAACTAAAGTTGGAGAAACAGACACCCACTAGCCAACTTTATGCAAAACAAGTTGCATGTTGGTGGAACCGGTCTCATGAACGTGGTCATGTAAGGTTGGTCCGGGCCACTTCATCCAACAATACCGCCGAATCAAAGTAAGACGTTGGTGGTAAGCAGTATGACTATTATCGCCCACAACTCTTTGTGTTCTACTCGTGCATATCATCTACGCATAAACCTGGCTCGGATGCCACTGTTGGGGAACATAGCATGCAATTTCGAAAAATTTCCTATGATTATGCAAGATCTATCTAGGAGATGCATAGCAAGGAGAGGGGAGAGCGTGTCCACGTACCCTCGTAAACCGAAAGCGAAAGCGTTAGGTTAATGCGGTTGATGTAGTCGAACATCTTCGCGGTCCAACCGATCAAGTACCAAACGTACGGCACCTCTAAGTTCAGCACACGTTCAGATCAATGACGTCCCTCGAACTCTTGATCCAGTAGAGGGTCGAGGGAGAGTGTCGTCAGCACGACGGCGTGGTGACGGTGATTGAGGGAGTCCTGGATTAAGGGGTCTCCGGACAACCGGACTATATCCTTTGGCCGGACTGTTGGACTATGAAGACATGAGATTGAAGACTTCGTCCTGTGTCCGGATAGGACTTTACTTGGCGTGGAAGGCAAGCTAGGCAATACGGATATGTATATCTCCTCCTTTGTAACCGACCTTGTGTAACCCTAGCCCCCTCCAGTGTCTATATAAACCGGAGGGTTTTAGTTCGTAGGACAAGATACAATCATACCATAGGCTAGCTTCCAGGGTTTAGCCTCTCTGATCTCGTGGTAGATCTACTCTTGTAATACTCATATCATCAAGAAGAATCAAGCAGTACGTAGGGTTTTACCTCTATCAAGAGGGCCCGAACCTGGGTAAAACATCGTGGTTCCTGCCTCCTGTTACCATCCTCCTTAGACGCACAGTTCGGGACCCCCTACCCGAGATCCGCCGGTTTTGACACTGACATTGGTGCTTTCATTGAGAGTTCCACTGTGTCGTGACCATAAGGCTCGATGGCTCCTTCGATCATCGCTAGCGATGCGGTCCAGGGTGAGGCTTTCCTCCCCGAACAGATCTTCATATTTGGTGGCTTTGCACTATGGGCCAATTCGCTTGGCCATCTGGAGCAGATTGAAAGCTACGCCCCTGGCCATCAGGTCAGATTTGGAAACTTGAACTACACGGCCGACATCCGTGGAGACTTGATCTTCGACGAATTCGAGCCCATGTCGGACGCGCCGTACAGTCTTGACAAGCATGACGTAACTCTGCCGTCGGACAGTATTCGGGAGATCGCATCCGCAGCTACTCCGTCCATCAATCCGGAGCAAGTCACGCCATCCGATAGCAGAGGGATGGACCCCTCCATGGAGGCCGCACTTTTAGTGGTGATAGAGCCGGATACTGACTTCACCCCTTACGAGAGCCGTGTCGCCAAAGCATTGGATTCATCTACGGCCATGGACTCCGAGCCGCTCATATTCGTGCCTGTCGAATCCCACTGGGCGCCGATCATGGAGTTCACCTCCGCAGACATCTTTCAGCACTCACCCTTCGGGGATGTGCTAAATTCATTAAGGTCTCTCTCCCTGTCGGGAGAACCTTGGCTGAACTATGTCCGGCAAGAATGGGATGCGGACGACGAAGAAATTCGCTGCCCACCCACCACCCACTTAGTAGCCACTGTCGACGACTTAACCGACATGCTCGACTTCGGCTCCGAAGACTTTGACGGTATGGACGACGAAGCTGGAGACGAACAAGATCCACCACCCTCAGGGCACTGGACCGCCACCTCATCATATGATATATATACATGATGGACACCCCCAAAGAAGCCAATGGCGATGAGAAGACGGAGGATGACCCCTCCAAGAAGCATCCCAAGCGCCGACGTCAGCAGCGCCACCCTAAGCCCCGCCATAGCAAGAACAGCGATAATAATAGTCCACGCGACTCTGGAAGAGACGACAACTGCACCACCACGGTGGCAGAAAACGATCAAGATGCAGACTGCAAACATAGTGCGGATCCGACATCCGAACACGATGGTGCCAAAGATAAGCCTCATCAATCCCTGTCTAGGGAAGAAAGCAGTCCTGACGAAGATGCACCCATCATCCCGGAAACTCACTTGGAGCAAGAGAACCTCCACAGAAGGCTTACTGCCACAGCGAGAAGCCTGAAGAAACAGAAGCAAAGGCTCAAGGTCGCACAAGATATGCTCAACAGCATGTGGAACAAAATAACAAAGTATGATGGAAGTTACCATCCAAAAAGCTACCCAAAGCGCAAGCTATTACCGGAATTCGATGATGAGGCCTTAGAGCCCATACAGCCGAAAAGTGATACGGCCAACCGGACGGATCCACCACCCTGTGAATGCAATAGAGCGGCTAACAAAGTCCCGCATGAGTCAACACATGATCTACGTGAAAACTTGCGTCAAAAATCTGGCGCGACCAGATCTATCTACGGATCTAGGAAGTGCGCTACGGTACACAACCAACACCGAATACTACAACCGTCCGAACACCATGGTGCATCCCAATACAAGGGTGCCGCAAACCCCTTATGTTTCGCTGATGAGGTGCTGGATCATGAATTCCCAGAGGGATTCAAACCGGTGAACATAGAGCCGTATGACGGAACCACAGACCCTGGAGTCTGGATAGAGGACTTCATCCTCCACATCCATATGACTCGTGGAGATGATCTCCATGCCATTAAATACTTGCCCCTCAAGCTTAAAGGACAACTAGGCACTGGCTGAAAAGCCTCCTCGAAAACTCAATCGGAAGTTGGGAGGAGCTCGATGACGCTTTCCGGGCCAATTTTCAAGGGACTTATGTCCGACCTCCGGATGCAGACGATTTAAGTCATATAATCCAACAGTCCGGAGAGTCCGCCCGAAAGCTTTGGAACAGGTTCCTCACTAAGAAGAACCAAATTGTCGACTACCCGGACGTCGAAGCCTTAGCAGCTTTCAAACACAGCGTCCGAGACGAATGGCTCACCAGACACCTCGGTCAAGAAAAACCGAGAACAATGGCAGCCTTAACAAGCCTCATGACCCGCTTTTGTGCGGGTGAGGACAGCTGGTTGGCCCGTAGCGGCACCAGCAACCCAAGCACATCCGAAGTTAGGGATGGCAATGGTAAACCACGACGCAACAAAAACAAGCACCGAAATAAAGAAGGTAGCCCAGATAACACGGCGGTAAACGCCGGATTCAGGGGCTCTCGACTAGGTCAGCGGAAAAAGCCTTTCAAAGGCAGCAGAGAAGGACAGTCTGGCCTAAACAAAATTCTTGACAATCTCTGTCAGATTCAGGGCACCCCAGACAAACCTGCAAATCATACCCATAGAGAATGTTGGGTCTTCAAGCAGGCCGGTAAGCGAAGATGAGGATGAACCTCGCCAGCAAAGCGCTGGAGGACAGAAAAAGTTCCCACCAGAGGTTAAAATAGTAAACGTGATCCAGGTGACAAAGGGGAGAAGCAATCATGCACCCCGATGCACACACGCCATAAAGCCCGTCACCCCTAGGCTCAACCCCTGGTTGGCCTGCCCGATCACTTTTGATCGTAGGGATCACAATACAAATATCCGGCGCGAAGGACTGACGGCCTTGGTGTTAGACCCAATAATAAACGGGTACCATTTCACAAGGGTCCTAATGGACGGCCACAGTGATCTAAACCTGATATATTAGGACACACTCCACAAAATGGGGATAGACCCCACACAAATAAGCCGCAGTAATACTACCTTCAAGGGAGTAATACCAGGCCAAGAGGCCCGCTGTACGGGCTCTCTACCACTAGAAGTGGTATTTGGTTCTCCCGATAACTTCCGAAGCAAAACGTTAACTTTTCACATCGCTCCACTCCAAAGTGATTATTAAGCACTGCTCGGAAGAGCGGCTTTCGCTCGTTTTAACGCAATACCGCATTATGCTTTTCTCAAGCTCAAGATGCTCGGTCCACGAGGCGCCATCACAGTTAGCGGAAATACCAACCGTTCCTTATGAACAGAGGAGGACGCGGCGGCTCTAACAGCCGCACATTAGACGGCCTCACCAACCAGAAAAATGGCAGATCGTCAAGACCACGGACACGGTTAGATGAGTCCGGCGCTCCATCATACATAAATGAGATTGGTTTTCAAACCCTCATAAAACGATACCAGGGGCTTCCTGCGTGTAATCAGGGCCAGCCCAGCTCAACTTAGCTTCTCTGGAATTTTGATAATTCATTCTTCTTTTCGGCACGACAACTTTCACCTAAGTTCTTTCCTTTTGCAGATGACACTCGTGCTACACCCGTCCAGGACACTGCACAACGGAGACACAGGCGCAGACGTGCAGTAGGGACCCGCCCAAAGGTTCCTTTTTAGATTAAGACCCTACATAAACCTTTTCTACTGTCTCTTGTTGCTCACATCCTCCGGATACTTCACACAACCGAGAAGGACACCGGCGTTATTGGCATGTGGCCACGACAGGATTTTGCACGTACCTGAAGATATGAGGTTTCTTATAAAGGGCATTTTCTAGCCCGGTATATGTTATAAAGACCAAACACCTTAGGGAGTGTTCGGCGTCGCGAGTTAGGCCCTATATGCATCAGCTCTGAATCATGTCTTTGGTCAAATGTTGGGTTTTCCCAGCTCCCACGTTTTGGTACCTTACGTTCCGTTATATCGGCTAAGGTAGCACTAGGAGAACTACTGCCATTGTGCCCTGGTTCATCCGTATGAACACCTCAGTAGAGAAAGCCGAAAACTGACTGTCTTGATATAGTGAGAGACTGGTCAACCACTCGATGACCAATCAGAATCTTTGGGATTCCTCCGCATCAACGAAGGGCCGTTTCCCGGGCATGTACGTACGCGCACCATATTCGGACGAGCGCAGAAGTACCAGGGGCTATATAGTAGCCCCACCATCAAACTCCTATGGCTAAGTGAAAGTGTTAAAGCAATATAGTCCAATTGCCTCGTTCGCTACGCTATCACCTCCTTAACGGACCAAGAAGTTGGATCAAGTGTGGATATGCATCTTTTGCGAACACCCCCGCATTATATGCGTGGGGGCGGAAGCCGATGACTGCAAACTTTCAGGTTATATACATATATACATAAAGGGCCGCACAGGAGGCATCATAATACTTCCGGGAAAAAGTATAAATATAGCCTTGATTAATTCAGAAAAACATTGTTTGTACAATGGGACTACATGTCACTGGAAAATAATATTCTTCAAGCACTGAGCCTCTATCGAACGAGCGCCTTCAAGGACTTCTTCAAAGTAGTGCTTGGCAGCAACTCGGCCTATGGACGAACCCGGTGCCGCAACAGTGGTGGCCTCCATCTCCGCCCAGTATGTTTTGACACGGGCAAGGGCCATCCGTGCACCTTCTATGCACGCTGATCTCTTTACAGCATCAATGCGTGGCACAACTTCAAGGAATTGTTGCACTAAGCTAAAGTAGCTACTCGGCCTTGGCCCTCCCGGCCACAGGTGATCCACAACGGACCTCATGGCAAGGCCGGACAACCTATGGAGCTCGGCCCAACCGGTCAATCGCTCATTTAGCAGCAGCGGACGGACTCGAGCATGAAACTGTGACCAGAACAGCTTTTCTACTTCAGGACCTTTCTGATCCTTGAAGTACTCGGCTGCGTCAGCAGCACTTGCAGCCAAATCCATGTACGCGTCCGCAGAACTCCATAGCCAGTCCAGAGGAGCATATTTCGGATCTCCGAACTTAGTCTGCAGCAAGAAGGGCTTCCCAGACACGATACCTGCAGCCTGATTCACCTCCTCCTTCGTCGCTCTAATTTTGGAGCGGGCTTCCTTGGCGGCCACCCGGGCCTTCTCCAGGTCCATCGCCTTCGCCCGGTCTTCTTCTTCAAGAAGCCGGTAACGGTCAGCAGCATCTTTTAACTCTACAACCATATTGGCTATTTTGTCCTTGCTCTCGCAATGTGCGGCCTGTTTGGCCCTTAACTCTTCGACCGCCTTTAAAGCGGCCGCATTGCTACTCCTTGCTTGCTCCTTGCACTACAAAAAAAGACACATCCGTGACATTTTGGGCCGAACAAAAAAAATTTTGTCATACATATGACACTTCTATGACGATAATGTGACAAAACCCGGTATCATCATAGATGTGGTGGGCTCTTACTTCTATGACAAAAAATCATGACGGAAAATGGGCTTTTCGTCCTTGGCGGGCCGGAGACGCAGCTGCATGACATTCTTTGGGCCGTCCATGACGGAAAAAACGTGGTAGAAGCGAAGGGGAGGAAAATTTCAAGGAGTTCCCGGTTACGGTGGGAGGTCGGGGGCCGAGCGATGCGCATTTCTCTCGTACACGTACGCGCGTGTGTGCGAGGCGTTGGCTCTAACTGAACCCGAGTGAGGCGTTGGGCTCTAACTGAACCCGAGCGATTGCACTGCAGGCTACGCGTTACTGAACCCGAGCGATCGATCGATGGATATTAACTGAACCCGATCGAGCGATTCCTTCGCTACTGCTGCTAACTGAAGCCGATTGATGCTGGCTCTAGGATGAACAGTGAGCGTTGCGGGGGGGGGGGTTGGATGAACAGTGAGCGGTGCCGTTGCCTCTAGATGAACAGGACCCCGTGGTGTGGTGGAGGGCTGGATGAACAGTTGACGGTGAAGGGGTGCCCGTGGAGGGGTGGTTGAACAGGACCCCGTGGTGTGGAGGGCTGGATGAACTGTAGACGGTGGAGGGGTGGTTGAACAGTAGTCGGTGGACTAGCGGGCGTTGGAGGCTGGATGAACAAGAGCCCGTGGAGGCTAGAGGAGGTCAACGGTGGAGATGAACAATATCCCGTGGAGTCCCGTTTTGAGGTACGCCACACCCCTCTCGATGAACAGGACCCCCGTTTCGACCATAGGAGGTCCGTTTCCTCCATTTTGCGGTACACCACACCCCTCCCGATCAATAGGATCCCCGTTTCGACCGTAGGAAGTCCGTTTCCTCGGTTTTGCGATACGCCGGACCCCTCCTGATGAAAAGGATCCCGTTTCGAACGTGGCCGGTCAAACACAAGGCCGTTTCCTCTATTTTGCGGTATGCCAAGCCTTGTTTCCATCGCCTGTTCCTTCCAAGCCCTCCCGATGAACACGACTACGCATTCCGTTCCGACCCAGCCGGTTGGCTCCCATGCGTTCCATTACCTCCTGATGAACACGACGCATTCCGTTGCCTCCCCATGAACACGACGCATTTTGTTGCCTCCCCATGAACACGACGCATTCTGTTGCCTCCCCATGAACACGACGACGACGTTGTTTTTCCGTTCCGACCCAGCCATGTACACGAGCCTTCGCCGTACATATGCGCGAGTAGGCGTTCGAGACCCTGCCCGTATGTACACATACGTGGCCGTATTTTCTTTCTTGCACCCTGGCCGCTGTACGTACGTGTACATGCTACATGCGCGCCTCTACTACGACATGTGCGCGCCTCTACTACGACACGTGCGCGCCTCTACATCGACCAGTATGTACGTACATGTTCGCGACCAGAATGACAATGCTACGTACGCTTCGACCAGGTGGGTCGCGGCTGTCAGGCACTTCCTTGCCTGCGAAGATGTAGCTGGTGGGTCCCAATAGTCAGGGGGCCGAATCATTTTGTTTTTTTTTGCCCGGACGCACTTCCTTGCGTGCGAAGGTGTAGCTGCTGGGTGCCAGCAGTCAGGGGGGCGAATCGTTTTTTTT
>NC_041384.1:94663993-94676495 GCF_002162155.2 Triticum dicoccoides
TTTACTGGTGGGTCCCAGCAGTCGGGGGGCGAATCATTTTTTTCGGACGCACTTCCTTGCGTGCGAAGATGTAGCTGGTGGGTCCCAGCAGTCAGGGGGGCGAATCATTTTTTTACGCACTTCCTTGCGTGCGAAGATGTAGCTCGTGGGTCCCAACAGTCAGGGGGCGAATCATTTTTTCGCGAAATACGGTGGCCTGTCCGATGGGTCCCCGCTGTCAGGTGGAGGAATAATTATTTTGCGCATAATAAGGAGGCACTTCCTTGCGGCTGCTGTGGACCCAGCTGTCAGCCTCTCCACGTACAGTCCATGTCCGATGGAAGTTGTTCCTTGACCACGTTGACCATGCCGCGCCGAGAGCACCAGGGCGGTGGACGACGGCGAGGCCTAGGAAGGGGACGACGCGGAGCCGGGGAAGACGCAGAAGTGGATGCACACGCAGAGAGGGGTACAAGGGTTCACTAGTTCGGCTGAGCTGTCGTCGCCGCAGAATAACAGGAGGTGTGGGTGAGTGGAGGGATGGCCTGGCCAGCGGTGGGAGCAGTAGGGGGCGGTGAGGCCTCCACGGCAGCACAGCCAGCCACGGGAGGTAGGAGCAGGTGGCACGACCGGCGCTACTTTGGGCGGCTGGAGCAAGAAGACCATAGGTTGAAGAAGCACGACGGCCGTTGGATGGACATCGTACGGTCACTGCAGCTAGAATCGTTTATGTTGACTAAGTTGACAAAGTCCTTGGTATGTCAATTTAGTAGGCCCACAGGCCAGCTTCCAAAATGGTGCACCCTAGATGTCAGGGGGAGGAATCCTTTTTTTGGGCGGGTGAAGCTAGAATATCCAATCCAAGATTGAAGAAGAAGCGCGGCATCCGTTGGATGGACATCCAACGGCCACTGCTGCTAGAACCGTGTGTTGACTATAAGTTGACAAAGCCTTGCATATGTGTTAACTCTGTTTTTTTAGGGGACGCGTCAACTTAGTAAGGCCAGAAGTGTGTGGCAGAGAACTTATAGCCCATTTGAGATTTGTAAGAATGTGTAGCCCATTTTTGAATTCTAATGGAATTTACTACAGCCCATTTACAGTTTGTTAAAAGTATAGCCCATTTCAACCAACCGTTCAAAACATAATTCAATAAAATTTCCCACATTTTGATGGGATCCGAAATATTTGTATCCGAAATTTCTAGTCAGATTAAATACAATTTCAATATAAATTTATATTATGTAAAAATCCAACGAACATTGCGCTCGCATCAATGATGAAATTAAAATTTTCAATGTCCAAAAATAATATTTTATAAAGTAATCACGTGTTTGGTGCATTTTTTTATAGTTACTGCCCAGTTTTTATAATTACATCCCATTTATTATTTCTTAAAGCTCATTTTCTTGTTAAGCCTAATGCATCCCTCCTAGGAAAGATTTGCAGCCCAGCGGGGCAGAGAATAACAACTTGGCCTTGCCTGGGTATTCCTAAAAAAAGTATAGCTGGGCTAGCCATTTTCAGCTTGAAAAAAAATTAATATCTGGGTTGGATATCTGGCCTGGGGTAGACGGGCCATAGCCCGCCTAGTTAATACCTGCAGCGATGTTTTCGTTGTTGTTCAGAGGAAAAAAATTTAATATCTAGGCTAAACATCGAAAAACTCTGCAGTGCTCACACCTCAAAAACACAAATACTGCTCGAGCTGCTTGGTCCCAGCTGTCGGCCGCTTCTTGTGCAATTCTGTCGTTTATTGACTACTTCCTCAATTCAAAAATCTCACCAACCAAGGTAGATGATGAGTGGTGGAATACTTTTTGTAGTTTGCAAAAGCACCCAATTGATGCTCTAGTTTTCCTCAAAAAATTATGTTTACGAATGCATTAATTGCAATGCATGCATGCATAAAGTGCATGCATTGGTCAGTTTTTTCTTAATACTTGCATGCAATGATTTAATGCACCTTGAAGTCTGAACATGTGATGGGAACAACCAAACTGAGCCTTATAAAATGGAAAAACTAAAATTTTGAGATAAGCCCTATAAACCGGAAAGCAGGGAGTACTACATAGGTTGACAATGGTGTGGGACCGTGATGTCAGGAAACCAGGAGGAAGCACAATAAATTATAGTTATATATATATATATATATATATATATATATATATATATATATATATATATATATATATATAATCATAAGGAGGAGGCACTTGCGTACGTGAGGCTATGGACCTGGTGGGTCGCAATTGTCATCCTCTCCAAGAAAAGTCATCTCCTCGCCCGCGCACGCTTTCCGCCCGAAACAGTCAGCGCCGCCCTCCCCGCTTCCCGGTGCAGGCGATTGCTCTGCTTCAAACGACACAAGTGCCGTCCGTCCGTCCATATGCCGCCCACATTAATGATACGCGGTTGCCGAGTTGGCTACTCCGGCGCCACACGTCCATCCCTCTGCCCGCCCACCATTGCTATATAAACTGCTACGCCGGCCATAGCCGCAGTCATCCGCATCTATTCCCTTTCTCCTGTCCACATCACTACTGCCCACCATGGCTTCCTCGTGCTCCAGTGCTCTTCGGAACGGGCGGACGACGGACCACAAGGAGATGGCAGCCATTGCTGCCGATCGGCTGGCCGGCAGGTAGCCGGAGGACGACGACGTCCCAATGGTGAACGTGGTAGTCGACGATCCGGCGCCAACCCCCTCCTCCGTGCCATCCTCGTTGGTGCATTGCACCATGACCATCGGCGAGGCCCATGCCCAATATATGGACAGGGTGAGGCAGATGCGTGAGGAGCAATTCTAGGAGGCGCAGGCCGACGCTGCCTGCAACCACCATCTCCTCGAGGAGCACCTGCAGGCGGAGGAGCAGATCGCCGTGGAGCGGGCGGAGCAGGAGGCGCTGCTTGACTCGTACCGCTCCACCCGCAAGGGCCGCCTCAAGCGCTGGCGGTACCGCATGCAGGTGGCGGCGGCTGCGGCCGCCTACAAAGAGGCTAGAAAAGAGGGCGATGAAGCAGGCGAAGCGCTGTTTGGCGAGACCGAGGACGAGGCAGAGGACAATGCCGACTCTGAAGAGTCCCCGCTCCACTGGCGTCGACGAGGCTCCGCAGCGCCAACAACGAGGCAGAGGACACCGCTGGCTCCGTCGAGGCCCCGCCCCGCCAACAACGAGGCAGAGGACACTGTCGGCTCTGCCGAGGCCCCGCCCCACCAACAACGAGGCAGAGGACATCACCGACTCCGCCGAGGCCCTGCCCCGCTGCCAACGAGGCCGCGCCACACAGAAAACAAGGAAGAGTATAACACGGTAGGTCGCCGCCGCTCGGGTCCAAGTAAGGCCACCGCTGCTACCCTCCGATTGAAGCCAAGCTAGGCGGGTTGACCATTGACGGCCGGTTAGCTTCTTGGCAGCGACATGGAGTCGGAGAGCTGCGTTGGAGAAGAACGCTGCTTCTACTTAACTGCTGGTGCAGTTGGCTGACTGACACGTGGGCCCAATAGGCCACATGTCAGTTACGCAACTGCATCTGTAGTTAAGTCACTGAAGCTTCTGTTCGGCTCAGTGGGACATAGGTGGGTAGCTTCAGTTAATTAATTATACCTCCAGCGCACCCCTTTTTAGTTGAAGAATGTATGAAATGTAATGAAATCTGGCATGTTTATATGAAATCCGACTGTGTAGGAATGGATTTATTTCGATTAGTTAGAATTCCTGTATCACTGGCATTGGATGAACATGCAAAACAATACGTACTAGCATTATTCCCAGGGTGATCACCTCATTTGCAGCAGTTTCACATGTACTCCCTCCGGTCCTTTCTAGTCTGCATACAAGTTTTGTTTGCAGTCAAAGTATCTCTACTTTGACCAATCTTATACAAAAAAGTATGCACTTTCATAATGTGCAAAGTAAAAAGGAACAGAAGGAGTACAAAGAGTTTGAGCAGCTTTTTAGCATTTCTGTACATTGCAATCAAACACACAGGCCTGGCAATTCATAGAGAACATTCAAAACAATCAATGATTATTCATCTCAGCGACTCACATGTCAGAGGCAATATTTACTTCACAACTAAAGAATAAAGAAAAAATTGATCGACGGTGCTGACAGCAAAGGGCGTCCCATTCAAAAATATCAAACGCATGTCTTGCTAAAATCCATGAGCAAAATTTAACAAGGTTGTCCCATTCCAAAATATCAAATGCCTACGATTGTGGAATGGGCAGGGTTTGCCATCAGTTCGGACATTGACATGGCACCTCGTGCTAAATAAACCAGCTGTTCTTTTTGTGCAGTTCCACCAAAATCAACCAAATTCGCGCGTAGCTTGTATGATTTCGCCCTTATATGTTGCAAGGCCTTGAACTTATCGGCACCACCTTTCTTGTGGTGGAAATGAATGATTCGACGTATTCATGAACATTTTGTGCAGTTCCCATTGAAATCAAGCTGAGCACCCCTGTTTGCACAAATACAAAAAAGTGATTAGTATAAAGCAAACTGTACTATGAATTGACAGTTTCAACAGGCACATACATGGTCCATGTAGAGCACACTTTTAGAAAAATGGAACTCACTAGAAAGAATCCTAGAACGACATTGTACTCGTGCATCACAACAAAAAGACGGAGATTTGTCAGTCCTTTTGAGCTGAAGTTAGTTTGGTCTTGTGGGGAGTAATGTAACCATCCTTCAACTGCTCCTTCTGATGAGAAGATAGACAGAGCTTCTTCATCCTGGCATAATCGGAACTAGTCACTTCACGTACTCCATATTCTTCTTCAGAGGAAGATGATCCTGTTGTGCAAAGACAAGAGGACTACTAAATGCTAGTATCCCTATTTGCTCAAAAAAAGGAAAGGAAATATTTAAAACAGCACAGATGAAGCACTTCTCAAGGACAATACCACTTTTTCATGACAGTATCTAAATAGTAGCACAACACCAATAGAGATGACAAAGCTCAATCATATGGATGAAATCCGTGGGCGAGTACCAACCTTTGTCAGGAGGCTTATTGTGTAGAGCATACAGATGAAGCACTTCTCCGGAACCATCTGTTGCTATCTACGGTGGTGGCCATGCTTACTATATACTCCTCGATTAGTTTAATGTTTCCAACATCTTCTTGTGCAGTTCCACTAAAATATATGGTATCTTCAAAGAAGATCCATGTTTGCACAAGTTGAGATAATTACATATTACATTAAGAGTGGCATCAAATTAGTGGCAAAACAATTGCTCGTTCCAGCCATAGCAATAAATTAAGATGCAAAACTATATCATTACTTGTGTCATCACAGTTCCAGTGCTTCATTGCAGCACCGGGAGTTGATTTTTGTTTTTCTTCCGCTTGTTCTTCCCCTTCATCACTTGGTTCAATAACAGACAAGCTTCGCCTTCAATGTAAGATTTGGCATGTCAATTAGGGAGCACAAGTATAGAACTAAACTTAATTTTCTGATGAAAGTGGCAAAATACAGGCCAACAGTTGTGAAATATCCTTATCTTACCTCAATGGGATAATATGGTGCACATACAGATTGGAAGTCTTGTCTCCATTTGTGCAGTTCACTAAAATCAAGCAACATTATTGTACAAGTAGCACAACATATGAAAGCACACTGCAGAATCATGTGAAAGAAGGCTAGTACTGACCTCTCATGACGCGGAATTCAAACAACTCACAAGAAGAAGATCTGAACCAAATTCGCCTTAACGAATAGGAAGTAAGATCTCCTCTTGTGCAGTTCCACTAAGATCAAGCAATCAAGCAATGTTGTCGGTGTGACATTTTGGTTGAACTACACAAAACACTCTTAAAACAAAAGTGTTCTGTGTAGTGCAACAAAAGGTCACAATGGAAATGAGGTGAAGTAGATAACCTGTTTACACAGAGGTGCAAAGGAAACAATTAGTGGTCAATAACAGTGGATGACACAGAAGCCAACAAAAAGAAGCATATAACTTATCTAAATGGGAAAGAAAGCAAGACAGTAGCAT
The DNA here is from genome assembly GCF_002162155.2 of Triticum dicoccoides. Lineage (NCBI taxonomy): Eukaryota > Viridiplantae > Streptophyta > Magnoliopsida > Poales > Poaceae > Triticum > Triticum dicoccoides. The sequence continues at coordinate 94,669,984 of NC_041384.1, forward strand.
TTCTCAAACGGTGGCATTGATTAATATTAACATAGAGATTATATTAACAATAAAACTCGTTAAACATGTAATTTGCTTTTAACTGTGGCATTGCATCAATTTTCCAGCGGCATTATTAGAGGGTGTTTGTTTACAGGGACATTTTGGTGTAGGGACTAAAAAAACTCCGTGTCAGTCCCATCTAAACCAAACAGGAGGGACTTTTTGAGACTAAAAGTGGGCATTTGGGACTAAAGAAAGAAGACCCCGAGGGAGTCTTTTTGGGACTTTTTCCAATAGTTTCCCCTGCCACGCATCGCACCTTGTCTCTATTAGTTCATTACTAGGGATAACATGGTCTTTTACCATGTCATTTAATAATCTCTAGTCCATGTTTAGTCCCTGGAACCAAGCAGGTAGGGACTAGGGAGTTTTTAACCAAACAGGGCCTTAGATTAACAATAGCTAATGAGTTGCACGGGACAGTGGACACACCAGCACCATGTGCATCTACCGATGTACTGTGGTCATGCACAGTCTGTTGCAACAAAGAAAAACAACCAAGGAGCATATGTGTTGGTCCCAGTTTTGTTATCTTTGGACACCTTTCCCTATGTGAGCGCAGCAAATCTAGTCCTGCTCAAACTCTACAGCCTTGTCCCTTCCTTTCCTTTTTGAACTAGTATTTTCGCCCCTTCCTTTCCTCTTTGAACCATGTCCTAGATTTATGCGATACAACTTTCCCCACTACTTTCCCCCATTCCTTTCCTCTTTGAACCACGTCCTAGATTCATGCTATACAACTTTCCCCCTTCATTTCCTCTTTGAACAACGTCCTAGATTCATGCTATATACAACTTTTCCCACTACTTTCCCCCACTCCTTTCCTCTTTGAACCACGTCCTAGATTCATGGTATACATGCAGCTAGAGCAATGCTTGTGTAGTAAGTAATTATACCTTAAGGTTCCTGGGGCGTGGTTCGGTGGGTGACGGGACGGCGGCGAAGAAGAAGGGGTCGGAGGCCCTCCCACGCCGCCGCTGGGTGGAAAGTGAACAGTTGTGCCGGTAGTCCCTCGCCGATGGCGACAGCGTTAAGCCTCCTTCCCTTCCCGGTGGACGGATCCTGTCGGCTCTTTGAGCAGCAGTGGGGGGAGAGAGAGGCGTGTGAGAGAGCAACTACAAGCGCTGAGGCTCCAACGTGTATATATATACTGGAGAGAGAGTGTGAAGCATGCAAACCCTAGAAAACATTTTGACCAGTCAAAGAATCCTCCTGTTACACAACCCTCCCGTTATGTTCAACGAGAGGCAAATAACCTTTTATACATTCCTGCATTCGTGTGACAAGCATGCCATATTTTTTTTGTGTGTGTGGGAGTCATTGGGATTTCAATCATAATCGTGTCATGTGTCTTTGGTGGTAAGACTATCCACAGTGGTGCAGAAATAATGCAGCCTTAGTCACCTTACCTCTCTCCATGTAGTACGTTGGGTCCCACCAGTCAGAGGGTGAAACAAACAAATTAATAAGAAAAATTAAAAGCACCAGCGGTGTATCTTACCTGTCACATCTCGCTACTGCTCGAGAACACTGTCCAATTGATCCCTCTGTTCGCTCATGTACTATTTTAAGTGAATCTTATTATAACATGCACACAAATTTTGGGCACTTGTATTCGACTTAAGTCAGTGTGCCACCGTATCTCGTATACTTACTACTCCCTCCATCTAGGTGTAATAAGTCACGTTAGAAGGTGCAACGGGACCAAGGTGCGTGTGTGTGTGTGTTTAACAGCATGCGTGTGTTAGAGAGAGCGACAGATTGGCCTACTCCTATAGAGAGATGTTGTGCAGTGTACGATTTTAGTCGCGAGAGTCGGTGCATTCTCTCATTTCTGGGCGTGTCCGGTAGGGACATGCGGACAGCTGCCACGCCCGCTCCTGACCAGCCTGGCCCACCCAGAGCCCCTCCATTGCCCGCGCGCGCTTCCCGCCCGAAACGGTCAGTGCTACTCCAAAGAATCTGTGTCGCATTCATGCCCGGGCAGAGCGGACGCGGCCTCTCACTGGCGCAAGAGTGATGGTTGCTTCGTCCGTCCAACTTACTGTTGGGTCTATGTGATTTGACGGCTCATTGGTCTTTATTACTGAGATGGTAGGACTGCTGGATGTCCCACGCTTTCGGCAAAAGGAGGTACTACTACTAGATTACAATTTTCTCCATTATTATAGCGGAGGCGTGCAAGAGCAGTGAAAACACGCAGGCTCGGTGATTACATGGCCCACCTCACACTATCACCGTGCGACACCTAACTCTTTACATAGTACTCCCTTCGTTCCTAAATATTACTAGATGAGTCCCCGCGCGTTGCCGTGGAACAGCGGTATATCTCTCTGCACAAAATTATCGATTTCATAGAACTAAAAAAACTCTATAACCGCATGACAAATGTGGTAGCCAAACTAAATAAACTCCCATCATCATTTAGATCATCCTACGTAAGGAAAAAAGATCAGCCAACTCCTACTGCATAATGGGATTATATTTTTCTTTTTGACATGTTAATGGGACTTAAAAGCTCACTTACATGCATACTACCGGTGCATGCTTGCATGCAGACATGTTGATATGATTTAAAACCCACTCACATGCATGTGCCATGGTATTTCCGCATGCTTGCATGTGGCTTAGTGCGGAGCCTCTCAACTTCTAGATCAGACGACTATTATGGACTGATTTACTTCATCTAACGGCTACATCAATTTTGATGATGTGGCTCAAGGAGAGGATAGATAATTCCTAGTAGTGGGGGCTAGCTATTACTAGTAGATAAGTCTTTGTAGAGATTCCACTACATACGGAACAAAATGAATGAATCTACACTTAAAATGCATCTATATACATTTGCATGTGGTTCATGGTGAAATATCTACAAAGACTTATATTTAGGAACGGAGGAGACGGCGTACTAAGCAAGCTTCTCCTCGTTCTGCGAGTTGATGAGACACATCAAAAGTACTCCAGTGTATAGAGCCTTGCCTCTAAGGTAGGACCCACACGGTTTGCCTCTTTTTTTAACATAACACGTCAAGTCACAATTTGTTTGTTCACCCGTGGTAGATGATCCTCCCTCCACCAAGTGGACAACCAGTACACGTGCCAAATTACCACATGGGCTGCCTTTTTCATATAGAAATGAGCTCCACAGTGTACCCGCGCGGGTGTGGTTGGGAAAGAGACGGGAGTACGTGCGCCGTGCATGCACCTCTTCTCTTCGTGCACGTACCCCACCTACGTGGGTGTGTGTGAGAGATATAAACCGTGTTCGTGAGTGTTTTTTGTTTTGGGGTGGGGGATGGGGTGGGGGTTGATTTCGTGAATTATTTGTGGGAATATGTGTCGATGACATCTGAAACAAAATGTTGCATGCAATGTGTGTGAAATGGAGGCCTATCCATATCATACATAGAGGGTCGGGCAATCCACGAGAAGAGAGGGAGGGGTCATAGCTATCGACAGAGTCGAAGAGAGGATCAAGTGGGTGGGTGCGAGATCGATGAAGAGAGCCATCGAAATTGTGTGTGTGTGTGTGTGCAAGTCAAAGATATAGGGCGACTGGCCTACCGGAACGTTAGAGGGAACATGTCAAGTTTGTGTGTGGTAGGGAGACATGACTAGAGCGCTCGATGTATCGGTGTGTGTGGGGGGAGGGGGTGGGGGAGGGGTAGGCAAAGGCCTAACTATATAGGTAGAACGACTCGTATATGTGTTGAGAAGGAGAGACCCAGCTATGTCTTGAGGGAGATCGGTCGACATCCATACATAACTGAAGGACGGGAAATATGATGGGACAGAGAGAGAGAGGAGAGAGAGAGGAGAGAGAGAGGGAGAGGGAGGGAGAGGGGTAGAGTGCTGGATGGGTGATGGAGTTCCTTCTCGAAGATGGTGGGAGAGGCCTACTAGACAAACTGAGGGTGGAACTGCAATGTTATCAATAAGAGTGGGGATGTGTTTCTGTGTGTGCTTGTGCGTGATAGATCTGTCGGGACGCATCCATGGATGATGAAGGGGAACCATGTGTTTGGTAAGCAAACCTAACTATATCGGTAGATCAATTGTTGTTTGTCGTAGGAAGGGAGAGACACAACTAATGAGGTAGATCGATTGACGTGTGGGTAAAAACGAGTTATAAGAACCTAGCTAGCTATATGTATAGCGAGAGATCGGTCGGTGTAGTCCATTTGTTAGAGGCAAATAAGGCCCAGCGAGACGGATAGATAGAGAGAATGGAGCTAGGAGGTGGTGCGAGAGGCCCAACTACTAGCTAGATGCGGGGAGGAGTGTGCAGTTGTGAGATCGATGAAAAGATGGGCGAGAGTTTACACATGTGTCTGACCGTATGAGAGACACGAGGCAAGGACACATAAAGGAGGAGATTAAAGGTGTGTGTGTATGTTGTAGGCAGGCATCGCTGGAGAGATTTATCGATCGGTGTGTGTCGGCAAGGAGTTGTGGAGACTCTGGGAGAACGACCTAAAGAAAAAAAATGAATGTGCCCGGTGTATAGAATGCCGAGGGAGGGGGAGGGCGTGTGCATGCACGAGAGAAAGTTAGTGGTAGCTACAAAGGTTAGAGGATTGTGTGGGTGTAAGAGACTAACAAAGATCATAATTTGATATGAAAGCGGATTCATATATTTGAATAGGAGATCATAGTGTTTTAAACATTGCATGCATGAATATAGCGGTGATACACGTGCTGTGCACATGTTATACCATAATGTGATAATGCATGGCATTTGCAACTCACAGCTAAATGCCGAACAATCTAAACCATACTATACATCAAACAATCTCACATTTTATTTGAATTTGTGATAATGTGTGGCGTTTGTAGCTTACAACTAAATATTGAACAATCTAAACAATACTATGTATCGAACATTATCACATTTTATTTGAATTTGTGGTAATGTATGGTGTTTGCAACTCACATCTAAATACTTGTAGGCGTAGGGGGCGGGGCACCATACATAATGTGATAAACACATTATACATATGAGACATGGTTTAGATTATGAAGATCTAGCTAGAGCTAGAAATGTAATGTGACTTGGAATCAAAATAAAGTGGATTCAAAAATCTAGTTCGAGTTCATATAGTACACATAGTTCATATGTAACTCGAGACTAATCATGTGGTGTGCTGTGAAGATAATACACAAACGATCATTTAACTTGACAATAATGATGATTGTAGATCTTATTAAAACAGAGAAACAAATTCAAATGCTTTGACTTCACAACAATCATTACTGTAGATCTTATTCAAATAGAGAAACGAATTCAAATTTAGTTCATATTGAAGAGGTAGTTTATATGTTTGAAATGCACTAAAACGTTCATTTGAGTAGTAGGTTGCATCCATTATACACGTAGCGAAATATTTTAATTGAACATAACATGAATTCAAAGTTTTGAATGACATTTGTAGTGCGCATTGATTTGGTACAGTACACATTAGGCTTGTCCGGAAATTTCAACCCGTGCCTTGTTAGCCCGAAATATTTAAGATATATCTTTTTCTCGTTGTGCTCCGACAACTCCCTCCATCTCAACCCGCGCCTCGCTATTCCGAAATTACAACGTGCGCGAAAACTCCCACCTCCTGTGAAATCCCGACACGTGAAATGCCCGTGGTACCCCTGAACAGAAAGAACTGCCTCAAATAGGTGGGGGTACTTTCGTAACTTACCCCACATTTCGGACAAGTGCGTCTCTAAGCCATGGTTCCCCACTGCCATCCCATCCGCCCACCCATTCGTACACCGAGGCCGCGAAAACCCGCGACGAAACCCCACACCCTGCTCCATCCGCCACCCAGTCGGAGCCTCTTCCCCGACGACGTCGTCCACAGCAACACTTCGACGTCCCTCATCCACCGTACCGGATGAGGATCCGTTGTCGATCTCATCGCCCCGCCAGTTCAGCCACCCCGTCCTCCACCTCCAAGGAGCTGCCCCGATGTTCCCCTCGTCTTTCGTGCCACCTCCATTCCCACACCGCCGTCTTTAGCTGCACCATAAGAAGAGAATCATCATCACCATTTCCTCGGATGAAGCTGCGGCCTAATCGGCGCCACCAAAGAGGTTGTACACTATTCGCTGCATTTTCTTCTTGATTCGATCTCACGATGCTGCCGGCGCTCGGTCCCGGGCCGACACGGTGCGGCTCCATCCACAGCGGCGTCGCTGGCCACTTCCTCCACGGCGTCGCTCCCTCGGCGGTGACGTCCACATCAATAGCAGTTGCTGCTGCTTTAGCTCTCGCTCACACTGCTGCTCTGCTCTTGCTCTCGGTCCCCTACCTGGTCTACTCTTGGTATTGCTCTTGCTCGCATTGCTGCTCTCGCTCTTGCTCTTGCTTGTGATGCTGCTTCGATTTAGCTACACTTCAGTCGACTGAATCGACTTTTTGGTCAGTCGGTTTTCAGGGGGTGGGGGGGCTCGCCAGGGTGAAGGAAGAACCAGCC
>NC_041384.1:94676919-94697627 GCF_002162155.2 Triticum dicoccoides
GGGGCGGGCGGGGTGGCGCACCGCTGGCCGCGGGCGGCGGGGGGCTGCTGCTTGGCCGGTGGTGGCTGGCGGCTCAGGGGGGTGGAGGTTGAAGATGAACCGCAGGCCCTTGATTTTGTATCCAACGGCTGCAAAATCGACTGACCAGAGATGAAAAAGTCAGTCGACCGACGTGTAGCCTTACCTTGCTAGTGTGTTAAGTTTTGACAGCAAAATTCAGTTTCGACAGCAAAATTCAGTTTCGACAGTTAGGTTCAGTTTCGACAGTTAAGTTCAGTTTCGACAGTTAAGTTCGGAGATGAGCGGCTGATGTATTTTACATCTAGCACTTTGTGGTTATGTATTTTACGTCATGTATTGGAGATGCTATTAGAATTCCACTCAGGTTAACGTTGTTCGTTGTCTCTCTTGTCCTGCTTCAGCCTCGGCGTCGTACAACTCACCGGAGCTGCTCCAATGACGAAACCCTCCATCACAGCGGAGCAGTACCTCGGGCTCCATCTCCAGACACCTAAGATCTTCTTCCCCTCCTCCGACAGCAAAGTCAGCCGGAGCATCCTCACCGGCCAACCCAATCACGCTGAGATCGACATGGCTTCACCAAAGAGGTTGTACACTTGTTGCATCTCTTTTTTACTCTACATGTTATATATATATTGTCCAATGAGCACACAGATTTTTCCTTTAGTGTCTCCTTGAAATAAAAAACATAGGAATTTTAATTTTCACTTGTCCTCCTTTTCAAATTAATATTCATGAAGCACAAGACTAAGAGACAGTAGCATAATAGCATTATAACCGTACATTTTCTTCTGGTTTGACTTAATCTCACCATGATTCTTTTCATCCTTTGATCTTCCAATTGTTGTGAATCAAACACCTAGATTGGAAGAAATCTTGTGTTTCTAAATTCTCTGTTTTGCACGTGCATTCCTATCTTATTCCTGTCTATTTCCTATCCCTGCATTGTTGGAATCCTCCAATTCAAACGAGCCCTTACAGAATTACTTCTCTTACATATAGTTGTCAAAGAAAACCTTGCGTGGTTTGTCCCGCTCCTGTTGCGCCGTCGTCCACCCCAGCTCAGCTGCTCCAACGATAGAAGGGTCCAGCACAGCAGGGATCCGGCCTCCAGACTGTCTTTCGCCGCCTCAGATCTTCTTCCCCGCATCTGGCAGCCATGAAAACTGCATTACCATAATCAACCGAGCAGATGACCTCGAGGACTACACGGGTCCGCAAGAGTGGTCACACTCTTTCGTGTCTGCTTATGTTATGCATCGCTTAATATTACATGCTACTTTATTGTCCCGTTCACCGATTAGAATCTGAGTCAGCTCCAAACTAATGGTCAAACTTGAGTTTGTAAATGGTTGTGGGGTACATATCGGGGCCGCTATCAATAGTATCTATCTACTATCTGGTTAATCTCCGGTGTCTACTATGAGTTTCATGTTGGGTGGGGAACAAACAGTAAAGAAGCCATTATCTGTATTTTTTAACTGAAGCCATTATCTGCCTGCTATTATTGGTTTTGGGTCTATCCACGGGTTGCTACCATCACTCTGGATTTCTGCATGCACTCCTTACATAATCTCACTATGTTTTATTCCTATGCATGACAGTTATTGTAAATAATGGAACTGAACATGTAGAACAAAAGAGACGAGCCTTGCGTGGCAATAAAATTACATGCAGACGTCGCTCCATGGTAGGCACAAAGGTAGCCCCCCTCCACGCATTTCGGATTGTAATCGAGAGGAAGATATCTGTTCTGAGGGGGATTCAGAAGGAGAAGACAACTCCTATTTACCCCCTGAGGTCTTCGCTGTAACTTGGCATGCTGATGTTGGTTATATCATGCATATGGTGTCTTGCATTGCTTACTTTATACATCAAATATGTCATCTGCTTAGTTTAGACATCCTTTGTGCGAATGCCATCTGTTTAGTTTATTCATCATTTATGTGAATTATGCAATGCCATCTTTTTTAGCCAGGCATCATATATGTGAATTTTGCAATGCCATCCTGCTTAGCCAGTCATATTATATGTAAATTATATCAGGCCATCCTTTTTTCATTACATATTACATTTGTCAACAATGTTCATACATTCAACTGCTCTTCGTGTGCATCAGCCATTTGACACGGTGATGGCAAATTCTGGAGTGAAAACAAGGTCTTCAGAGCAGACTATGCTATCTGACGAAGCGCATATCTCGCTGGTTACGGATAGCTCCTCAAAGGAGGATTCAGAGACAGATGACCAATCCTACCCCCCCCCCCGAGGTGTATGCTCTAACTTGGCAGGGTTATGTTGCTCATATCGTGCGTATGGTGTCTCGCATTGCTATTTCATTTGATTAGTTTAGACATGCTTTGTGTGAATGCCACCTGTTCCGTGTCTAATTACCATATATGTGAATTATGCATTGCCATCTTGTTGCAAGACATTATATATGTGAATTATACAATGCTATCTTGTTGCAAAGGCATTATATATGTGAATTATGCAATGCCATGCTGTTTAGCCAATCATTATGTATGTGAATTATATCATGCTATCATTTTTTTGTATTAGGTGTACCAACTTTTGTATATTCAACTACTCTTCCTGTGCATCAGCCATTTGAAGCGGTGATGGAAGTATCTGGAGTGAAAACAAGGTATTCAGAGTAGACAATGCTACCTGCTAAAGCAGACATCTTGCTGGTTGCAGAGAGCTCCTCAGAGGAGGATTCAGAGACTGATGACCAGTCCTATTTCCCCCCTGAGGTCTATGCTCAAACTTGGTAGGGTTATATTACCCATGGCATGCATGTTGTCTTGCATTGCTTAGTTTTTACATCATATATGGATTGCCATCTACTTACTTGCTTACTATATAAATCATATATTTGAATTATATCATGCCATCATGTTTACATAGTACATACACATCATCTATCTAAATTATGGCATGGTAACCCATTTAATAAAGACATCATATAGTTATATCATCGCATCCTGTTTAGTGTTTACAGTCATCATATTTTGAATTATAGCATTCTATCCGTGAATGTATGTGAATTATGGCATGCCAACCTATTTAATAAACACATTATATAGTTATGTCATGTCATCCTGTTTACATAGTCTCATATTTTGAACTATGTCTTTCCATCTTTTTTAGTTAGCCATCATAATGTGAAATTGTGTCATGCTATCCTGTTTAGTTAGCCATCATATATGTGAAATTGTATCATGCTATCCTGTTTGGTTAGGCAACATAAATATGAATTATTTCATGCCCTCTTTTATTCCCCACTATCCATTGCACCTGTCTATCATACAATGTCTATACTTTCAATTACTTTTCTTGTTTATCAGCCGTTTGAATTGGAGAGCGTGATGGCAGTATCTAAGGGAGTAACAACATGGTCTTCAGAAAAGATAGTGCTACCAGTTGATGCAGATAGAACCACGGTTGTACTTGCCCAAGGACCAGATCCACCACACATAACCCAGACTCTCGCAGATTGTACCCCTACCCAGTTGGACAGAGAACCAGCTACACCCCTTCTAACCCCAACCCCGGCAGATAGTAACCCAGTTCCAGTTGAAAAAACACCGTCTCCACCATAGAGCACCCAAACACGAGCAGTTAGTAAGGGAACTGCAGTGCCCAAAGCACGAGGACCACCACTCCGAATCCCAACTCAACACTTAAAGGAGAAGAAGATTTGTTCTGAGGTCAGGTTCTGTAGCTATGGTTCATACTCCTTTGCTATTGCATTACTATATTTACTCATACTAACTATTTTCAAATTTGAAGGATGGAATTGAAACTCCAATGGTGCAACAGGTATGTTTTAAACCTGTTTCTTTAACTGGTTTGCTGTTGTAACCTGCTCTATGTTGATTTCGGTTTCAATTGAATAAACAGTTATGTTCTCATGTCATGCACATTACAAGTGTTGTTACTGATCTATAGTTAGCCACACTCGTAGTCCATCTATTCTGCTTTGTCATGAACAAATATTATTTGAACTGTGTCTCTATCTTGATTTGGCAACAAAAACTAGAATGATATAGACCATAAAGTGACCATGGTACATAGATATATGTTTGTTTCATGTTGTTATCCTGTCCACTTTACTACTGAACTCATTTACCAAAATGAGTTTCATATACAACATGGTAAACATGTGATGTGTCTGCTTGTTTCTCTTTTAGAATGCGGACAAAATATTGGAGAACAGTACCGCGTTATCCAATGGTAAAGGAAGTAATGCAGATAAGGTTCAAGATAGTGAGACATCCCTGTTGGTCTCCAAGAAAGCTGATAAAAACTATCTTGACGACAGTGAGGGAACCCAAAAGTCCTGTCTTGATGTAGTGTTCGAGTTACTGGCCACTACCGCTGGCACAAGCTCTTCGAACTCGCTGCCTGAATCAGTTCATCTTCTTGAGTCTCAACTTCAAGTTGAAAGACATCGATCAGATGTGCTGCGACAGGAAGCTGAAGGACTGAGGAAGTCCCTGCAGAATTCAGAAGCATATTTTCTGGTGCAACAGCAAGCGCTGGAGGATTTAAGCGCCAAACAAGAGAAAGTTAATAAGCTTGCTAAGCATCTTGCCAGCATTATGGGTACCTAGGATATTGTTTCTTGAGATCTTCTGAAGTGGTTTCAGTTCTGGATTTGTTTTGCTGCGGTGTTTATTTGCGTTGGTCGCCAACTTTGACAACCAGTGTATATGATATGCTGCTTTGTTCCCTATATTTGCACTGGTGGCGAACTTCGATGCCCAGTGGATGTAATATGTGTAATAGCCGTGATAGCCTAGCGTTAGTTGCTTGCTTATTTATTTCCATATTTTCTTGTTTCTTTGTTTGCTTGTAGTCATTGTAGTTCTTTTTCCGTGGTTAGCTAGTGGCTGCAATAACCTAGTTTTTAAAACTAGGCCACAATAACCATGGGCTAATATTTACTGTAGTAACACTGGGCCTCCTACTGGCCGTAGAAACAGTGGGCCTTCTACGGGTCGTAGAAACAATGGGCCTTCTACTGGCCGTAGAAACAATGGGCCTTCTGCGGGTCGTATCATCAATGGGCCTTATACGGGCTGTATGATCGATCGGCCAAACATGGGCCAAACAGACCGCATTATGGCCGTAAATGGGCTAGAGTTGGAATCGTCCGTTCATGGGCCGACCATAACGGGCCATCATTAATAGGCCATATTTGATGACGCTATGAAAACGGCCCAACGTATTAACGGACCACAAACGGGCCGACTATAACCACGGGCTGAATTTGGCCCACAAGCAGAAAATGACAGTAACAGGTCGTAAGTAAACGAATGCTGGAAATGAGCCCAAGAATAAATGGGCTCTGAGAAGGCCGAAAGATAACATGGGCTGGAAACGGCCCAACGGTATTACGGGCCGTTAATGGATATAAAGTGATACACTGTTCATTACGGGCTAGTTTCACCACGGGCCGTTAATGGGTGTAAAGTGATACACTGTTCATTACGGGCCAGTCTCACCACGGGTCGTTAATACGCCAAGAGTTACATGGGGCCTCATATGGGCCGAAAGACGTCATGGGCCATACATGGGCCAGAAGTGAAAACAGGCTGGAATCATATTGGGTGGCCCAGATGACGCTACTGGGCCAAATTTGGATAGGTCGTAACGGGCCTTGGGTTAGCGGGCTATAAATGGGCTATATGCGAACAGGACGTTAACGGGCTTTACATGGGCCAACCCGCCACCTTTTGACCAAGTAAAACGGGCCGGCCTTTTCACAGAAATGGGCCTCTGTTGGGTCGTGCCATGTGTCGACGTATCATAGGCACCTTCTGTCCATTGAGTGGATGACATCTGTCCCAACGATGAGCCGACACGTGTTTCCTCCAGCCAATGATGATTTTACACGTGGAAAATCCCCATTGGTCGGGGCTGTTAACGGGTTATTGGATCCAAAACCCGACCCAATAGCTTAACGGTGTTCCATTATGGTGGATGCCACGTGTCGGTCACTGTCGGTGTCAAAACCGGCGGATCTCGAGTAGGGGGTCCCGAACTGTGCGTCTAGGCCGGATGGTAACAGGAGGCAGGGGACACAATGTTTTTACCCAGGTTCGGGCCCTCTCGATGGAGATAAAACCCTACTCCTGCTTGATTAATATTGATGATATGGGTAGTACAAGAGTAGATCTACCACGAGATCAGAGAGGCTAAACCCTAGAAGCTAGACTATGGTATGATTGTTGTTCGTCCTATGGACTAAAACCCTCCGGTTTATATAGACACCGGAGAGGGCTAGGGTTACACAGAGTCAGTTACAATGGGAGGAGATCCACATATTCGTATTGCCAAGCTTGCCTTCCACGCCAAGGAAAGTCCCATCCGGACACGGGACGAAGTCTTCAATCTTGTATCTTCATAGTCCGAGAGTCCGGCCAAAGGTTATAGTCCGGCTATCCGGACACCCCCTAATCCAGGACTCCCTCAGTAGCCCCTGAACCAGGCTTCAATGACGATGAGTCCGGCGCGTAGATTGTCTTCGGCATTGCAAGGCGGGTTCCTCCTCCGAATACTTCATAGAAGATTTTGAACACAAGGATAGTTTCCGGCTCTGCAAAATAAGTTCCACATACTGTCGTAGAGAGAATAATATTTACACAAATCTTATCTGCTGACGTATTCCGTAGCGTGTCATCACGCCACAGCCAAGCCTTTATTTGAACCATTTTTACTGTCCCACCTCAGCGTGTTTTGCGAGGTGGTTTCCTTGGCACGTCTTGTCGAAGCAGAGATCGTGTCCCCTTATCCCGGGATTCTCATCAATACGGGCGTGGGTAACCCAATCGCGCCATTGATTACGGCCCTTGGGAGATAAGCGAGTTTTACCAGGCTGGTGGGGACGCATAGTTTCGTCCGCCCATATAAGGGGATAAGAATCCGCCTTTCCATCCACGCCTTATTCCTCCTTTGCTCATCCATTTTCGCGCACTCAAGCTCCAGCGCCCAAGTCCGCATTCCCCACCTCAACCTTCTCCAGCCATGTCCGGAGCGGGAGGCAAGTGGATGGTCTCCTCCGTTACGGAGGGACGCGTCAAGAAGCTAAGGAAAGCCGGGTACTTTTCTGATGACATCGCGCACCGGCTCCCAGATGAGGGGCAGCTCATCCCCACCCCCAGGCCCCATGAGAGGGTGGTGTTCCTCACCCATTCCCTTCACGGACTAGGCTTCCCTCTCCACCCATTTGTTCGGGGACTCATGTTCTACTACGGCCTGGACTTCCACGATCTGGCCCCGAACTTCATCCTCAACATCTCGGTGTTCATCGTCGTGTGCGAGGCCTTCCTCTGCATCCAGCCCCACTTCGGCCTATGGCTGAAGACCTTCAATGTCAAGCCGAAGGTAGTGGGCGGCCGCCAGGCGGAGTGCGGAGGCGCCATGGTGGGCAAGATGACCAACGTCCTATGGCTCGAGGGCTCCTTCGTGGAGACCATAAAGGGGTGGCAATCGGGGTGGTTCTACATCACCGAGCCGCGTGACCCTGAATGGGTCGTAGCCCCCGAGTTCCGATCCGGAATCCCTACGCGGCTCGCCTCCTACAAAGAGAAGGGCCTGTCGTGGGGTAAAAAAGGAGAGCTGACCGGACTCCAAACATGCGTCCAAAACCTGGTGAGCAAGAAGCTGAAACTTGTTAACGTAGTCCAGGTCATGCTCATCCGCCGGATCCTCCCGTGCCAACAACGGGATTTCAGCTTGTGGGAGTTCAACCCGGCCCAGCACCGAACTCTGAGCAGGCTCTACGACACAACGTACGAAGATGCCTAGAAGGTGCTATTCAAGGGTGCCAAGGCTCCCGCATCCGCTACCGAAGATTGGGGATTCAGCACGCAGCGTCAAGCCAACGCGGTAAGCTGCTTTTACCTCTTATAGGATATTTTTCTTTCATAGTTTGACTCTATGCGGGATCTAAGCCCACATGCCTTTAACAGGACTGGCAGAGGACGGCCAAACAGATCAACTGTCCGGCTCCTTTGCCCGAAGACCCAGCGGACGCCCGCTTGGCGGAGCTGCTGGTTCCGACACCTTATGTGGTGCCGGAGAAGAAGGCCAAGAAGAAGGCCACGGGAACTCGGAAGAGTTCCCGGTGCCCGGTGGAGTCGGACTCATCGTCCGATGACTCCGAGGCACACTCCTCCCACGAAGACGAGGAGGAGGAAATAGAGGTTTCTTCCCTAGCAGGGGGAGAAAAGAAAAGGAAGGCCGCCCCAACTGGGAAGCCGGAGGGTCCAAGAAAGGGAGGACCCTCCCTACGGACTACTCCACCAATGTCGACGATGGCGAAGAGGAGTGGCCGCTCAGGGCCAAGCCCCTGGCAAAATCGTAAGTATTCGGATACTCGAGTGACTCATGGCATTCCTTTATTGCATAGCTTCTCCTGATGCCGAATATAATTATGCAGTCCACCCAAAGCCCGGCTCGACGTGTCGTCGAGCGGCTCCCTGGATTCGTCGGATGTGAATAGTTTTTCACTTCCGACTGCTACCTCCCCCCGCCCTACGGACGACGCCGAGGTGTTGTCCCAAAAGGTTCCAAGCTGGGAGGAGGTGGTCCTGGAGGCGCCGCAAGGCGACCTCCCGGACTCCAAGCGCAAATGGGAAAAAAACCCCAAGGGCTCCAAGTCCGGCCCTGGGCCGGACACCGCACCGGAACCTTCAATGGTTCCGGAGTCCGGCAGGCGCCCCCCTAGTAAGAAGGGCAAGCCTACGGCGCCGGTGACCTCCGTCCAACCGGAGGCACCGGATAATTTGCTGGAGGTGCTTAACGGCACCTCCATCGACGAGGAGCACCGCACTATTATGAGTGCGGTGATCCAGAAGGTTCAGTCCTCCAAAAGCAGGCTGGCTGAAGCCTGTGCCAGCCTGCTAACAGGCTTTGAGGTATGCGAAAAATATGTGAAAATATTACCGCATAGACAGTAGCCCCTGATGCTCTGTTTGGCGTTTGGAAAGAAAAGCCAAATAGAGGATCTAACAACATTCGAGGAGTCTAACATAATTAAGTCAATATGCGTATGCAGGCTTCATTGCTGGCCTCTGTCGCATTGACTGCGGAGGTGGATGCGCTGAAGCAGAGCCTCGAGCGGTCCGAGCAAGAGCTCGGCCTTGCTAAAAAGGAGCTCGAGGAAAAAGAAGGTAAGTAATACCTTGTGGAGTATATTTAAAAAGATGCAGTTGAAAAAATGACAGGATCGCTATTGGTGTCCTAGGGGCCACGACTGAGGTGGCGACCCTTAAGCAAGCGCTTTCCGAGGCCGAAAAGAAGGCGGCCATGGAGCGCACCGAGCGGGAGAAACATGAGGCACGGGTTGGCGAGGTGCAGCAAGAGCTCCAGGCTCTCATGAAAAAACATGAGAGTTTGGAGTTTGACTCAAAGACGCGAGAGTCCGAGCTCGCGGCGGCCCTTGAAAGCGCCAAGTCTGCCAAGGCCGAAGCCCAGAAAACCCTACAGGAAGTTGAGGCGATGAAGAAGATAGCGGCGGGTAAGGCATTCTTTATGCAAAGCAAGCACGTGAAAGTGAATTACTTGTTACTTACCCGAATCCGGAGCTCTCCAGGAGCATTCGCAGATTTGCCCCGTAGCATGTCAGATGCCGCTGCCTTCTACTGGGCCAAGGAGGGCAGCTCGACGGAGAAGGTGTTCTGGTCTCAGTATGCTGAGGCCGGACACTCGGTGCCCTTGAGCGACCAGCTGAAGCAACGGGTCGAGCTCCATAAGGTGGCCGAACAGGCCATGAAGGGCCTTATAGTTCGGTTGTGGCCTGGAGAGGCCCTTCCTGGGAGCTACTTTGGGCTGGTGAGGCGGCTGGTGGATGCCTGTCCGTGGCTTGAAGTCGTCAAGCGCTCCATCTGCATCAAAGGTGACCGTAGGGCACTTGCCCGTGCTAAAGTGCACTGGGCAAGATGGATGCAGAGAAGCTTGTGAAGGACGGGCCACCGCAGAGCAAGGAGCATCGCCACCCAGAGATGTATTATGAGGGTGTCCTGAAGGGCGCCCGCCTTGTGGTGGACGAATGTTCCAAAGAAGTAATATTTGAGTGAACTTGTTCGTTTTATCCTGTGCGCTGAAAACTTGTTCATATGCGCTATGCAACGCTTGTTTTAAATTAAAATATTACCTTCTATGCGGCTCTTTATCGAGTCTGAGAGATGGCGACTCGTCGGCTTCTGCCCCCATGCCACGAGTGCTGGGGTGTTCGGGATAAACCTGAGCACTCTTTTTCCCATGCTTGGGTCCTTCGAGGGAGGTGCTCAGCACAACGAACAAGGCAATCGGACTATAATGCATTATCACTCTCACTTAGCCAGAGAATTCTATAATTTTAAATTTCGGCGAAGCCCCTAGTGTTCGGAAGACCGAGTTCGGGGCGCTATACACGCCTAGGCCGGACAAAGCCGACTCCTCGCTTTAAGCGGCATAAGTCCTTAGGGACTCGAAACCTCCCGAACAGCGACCATCTCTCGCCCTATCATGACAGTCAATTTTATCTTTCTCTACTGAGGTGCTTAGCCCAGCTCAACCGGGGCACAATCGCAGTAGTTCTCCCAGCGCTACCTTAGCCGATATAGCGGAACGTAAGGTACCAAAACATGGCAGCCGGGCAAACCCAACTATTGACCAAAGACATGATTCGGAGTTGATGCTTATAATGCTATAAGTTCGGAGGGCCGCACTTTGTGAAAGTGTTCGGACTTCTCATGCCATATTATGGGGTGCTTGAGCCCCTGGCGTATGGACCGTACCAAAGTGTACTGGTGCTAAATGTCATAACTAAACATATGTATTGAAAAAGAAATGAACAGAGAATGCAATAATAAGTTGAAGCTAAGCATTGTTTATTTTAAAAGGCTGCTGCGAAAGCAGAACGATATAAATAGTAGGATAAGCAAGAGATGGGACTATTTGACATGTCCCCCTCCAGGGCTG
This sequence comes from Triticum dicoccoides, assembly GCF_002162155.2. Lineage (NCBI taxonomy): Eukaryota > Viridiplantae > Streptophyta > Magnoliopsida > Poales > Poaceae > Triticum > Triticum dicoccoides. The sequence continues at coordinate 94,687,918 of NC_041384.1, forward strand.
AGCTGCGAGACGGTATGTAAGACAGGTATTTTGCTCGTTATAGAGACCACCTGGGAATTCGACGTAGCTTTCTGCCTCCTTGGTTGTTGCATCGTGTGTTCGGCGGTTGTACTGCCGGACAGGCCTTTCGAAGAGTGGAGTCCTGAAAGTAGGAAATAATGACAAAATCGGGAGCCCCTAGTGCGGTTGAGCCGCATTTTTTAGCGTGCCGTGGTCGTGCCCCTCCCCCTGTGCCCATGGTATTTTCAGAGCATAGTTATGTACGCGTAGTACTGATTTCGCAGTTTCGCGAGGGCTGGGGTTGGGGCCGTATTGCTATGCTTGCTCGGAACGTGCTAGGTGGTATTGTTGTAGGTTACTCCGGGCGCGCTTGACGGTGTCCGGACGTTTAATAGCCGGACTGGAGAATTGCCTTGAGAGGCTGCTTTGTACTTCCGCTGCGAGGGCCGCCGTGCGCTCCTCCATTCGGAGAGAGCGTTCGGTGTTTCCATTGACCGTAATGACTCCTCAAGGGCCTGGCATCTTGAGCTTGAGATATGTGTAGTGCGGCACCGCATTGAACTTTGCAAATGTGGTTTGTCCGAGCAGTGCGTGATAGCCACTGTGGAACGGGAGTATGTTGAAGATTAACTCCTCGCTTCGGAAATTATCCGGGGATCCGAAGACCACTTCAAGTGTAACTAAGCTTGTACAGTTGGCCTCTACACCTGGTATGACGCCTTTAAAGGTTGTTTTTGTGGGTTTAATCCTTGAGGGATCTATGCCCATTTTCCGCATTGTATCCTGATAAAGCAGGTTTAGGTTGCTGCCGTCGTCCATAAGAACTCTAGTGAGGTGAAATCCGTTAATGATTGGGTCTAGAACCAATGCGGCGAATCCACCATGGCGGATGCTAGTGGGGTGGTCCCTTCGATCAAAAGTGATCGGGCAGGAGGACCATGGGTTGAACTTTGGGGCGACTGGCTCCAGCGCGTATACGTCCCTGAGTGCACACTTCCACTCCCTTTTGGGGATGTGGGTTGCATATATCATGTTCACCGTTCGCACTTGTGGGGGGAAGCCCTTCTATCCACTATTGTTCGGTGCCCGGGGCTCTTCGTCCTCGTCGCTGTGCAGCCCCTTGTCTCTATTTTCGGCATTTAACTTGCCGGCCTGCTTGAACACCCAACAATCCCTATTGGTGTGATTGGCTGGTTTTCCGGGGGTGCCATGTATCTGGCACGAGCAATCGAGTATACGGTCCAAACTAGATGGGCCCAGAGTGTTCCTCTTAAATGGCTTTTTCCGCTGACCGGGCTTAGAGCCTCTGAATCCGGCATTAACTGTCGTATCCTCGGCATTGTTGCTGTTAATGCGGCGCTTGTGCTTGTTGCGATGCGACCTGCCATTGCTGTCCTTGATATCCGAATTACCATGGCTCTTGGTCATGTTATTCCTACGAGCCAGCCAGCTGTCTTCTCCCGTGCAAAAGTGGGTCATGAGTGCCGTGAGGGCTGCCATAGATTTCGGCTTTTCCTGTCCAAGGTGTTGGGCAAGCCACTCGTCACGGATGTTATGCTTGAAGGATGCTAGGGCCTCTGCGTCCGGATAGTCGACGATTTGATTTTTCTTGGTTAGGAACCATGTCCAGAATTGTCTGGCAGGTTCTTCTAGCTGCTGAATTATGTGGCTCAGGTCATCGGCGTCTGGTGGTCGCACATAAGTGCCCTAGAAATTGTCGAGGAATGCGGCTTCCAGGTCCTCCCAACAACCAATTGATTCTGCTAGCAGGCTGTTAAGCCAATGCCAAGCTGGTCCTTTATGCTTGAGTGGGAGGTATTTGGTGGCGTGTAGATCATCGCCACGGGCCATGTGGATATGAAGGAGATAGTCCTCGATCCATACCGCATGATCTGTTGTGCCATCGTATGATTCAATGTTTACGGGTTTGAAACCCTCTGGGATTTGATGATCCATTACTTCATCTGTGAAGCATAGTGGGTGTGCGGCGCCTCTATACTGGGCTATATCACGACGTAGCTCAAATGCGCTTTATCTGCTGTGTTCGGCCCAGCCAAATTTACTGTATCCGGCGTGACGGTTATCGTCTCGTGTCGTGGGGCGCCCACGCGATCCGTAGATCGATATTGTTTGCCTTGCCCTGTCTTCCAACATATCTCGTAGGTCTAGCGCATTTCCCCATGCCTTGATATTTTTTGAGCGACGCCGGCGTGCGGCTTGAGTGGAGGGCCGGGAGGACTCTCTGTCGCGGCCGTGAGGTGGCCGGTCAGCCGCATCATGCGCTGGTGATGTAGGCTTAAGTGCTTCCTCCTCTAAATGAGGTAGCAACCTGCGCTTTGGGTAGCTCTTGGAGGGGCGTTCGAGTTCGTATTCCTCGGCCGCAAGGACTTTCGTCCATCTGTCGGCTAGCAAGTCTAGATCAGCTCTAAGTTGTTGCTGTTTTTTCTTAAGGCTACACGCCGTGGCCATAAGCCTGCGCTTAAAGTGCTCTTGTTTGACGGGATCCTCAGGCACGACAAATTCGTCGTTGCCGAGGCTTGCCTCGTCTTCGGAGGGAGGCATGTAATTATCATCCTCTTCTTCTCTGTCTGCCTCTCTCTCTCAGGGGGGCTGGCTTCTCCATCCTCCTGCGCTGAATCTTGCTGGAGGGAATTGTCTTTGGCACTATCCGGGGTGTTATTATCTCCCGTGCCGGCATCACCGTTTTTGCTTTGGTAGGACTTAGAGCGGCGCCACTAACGCCGGTGCTTGGGTTGCTTCTTGGAGGGGTCATCCCCCATTGTTCCGTCGCCATTGCCTTCTTTGGGTGTATCCACCATATATATGTCATATGACAAGGTGGCTTTCCAGTGCCCTATAGGCGTTAGTTCATGTTCGTCTCCTACATCGTCGTCCATATCGTCGATGTCTTCGGAGTCGAAGTCGAGCATGTCGGTTAAATCATCGACAATGGCTACAAAGTGGGTGGTGGGTGGGCGTCGAATTTCTTTGTCGTCCGCATCCCAATCATGTTGGCCATAGTCCGGCCAGGGCTCTCCTGACAAAGAGAGAGACCTTAGTGAATTCAGAATGTCGTCGAAGGGCGAGTGCTGAAAGATATCCGCGGTGGTGAATTCCATCATCGGCGCCCAATCGGATTTGATTGGCAGGGGCGCAAAAGGTTCGGAGTCCGGAAAAGAGACCGGCACCTTGGAGTCAAAGGCTTCGCAGAGGATGAGGCTGGTGTTCGGCTCGATCGCCGTTGAGACTGCAGCCCCCGAGGCGGTGTCTAGCCACCCGTCCTTGATCGGCGCAGTTGGCTCCGAGCTAAGGGTCGGAGCTGATGCGGGCACAGCCTCTAGGGTACTGTTCCGCGACAAAGCTAGGTCATACCCATCGTGATAGTGTGGCGCGCCCGGCTGTGGCTCGAATCCGTCGAAGATCAAGTCTTCGCGGATGTCGGCCGTGTAGTTCAAACTTCCAAATCTGACCTGATGGCCAGGGGCGTAGCTTTCAATCTGCTCCAGATGGCCAAGCTAATTAGCCCGCAGTGCAAACCCGTCGAACACGAAGATCTGTCCGGGGAGAAAGGCCACACCCTGGACCGCATCGTTGTTGATGATCGGAGGAGCCATCGGGCCTAAAGGTGACGACACAGAGGAACTCTCAATGAAAGCACCAATGTCGGTGTGAAAACCGGCGGATCTCGGGTAGGGGGTCCCGAACTGTGCGTCTAGGCCGGTTGGTAACAGGAGGCAGGGGACACAATGTTTTTACCCAGGTTCGGGCCCTCTCGATGGAGGTAAAACCCTACTCCTGCTTGATTAATATTGATGATATGGGTAGTACAAGAGTAGATCTACCACGAGATCAGATAGGCTAAACCCTAGAAGCTAGCCTATGGTATGATTGTTGTTCGTCCTATGGACTAAAACCCTCCGATTTATATACACACCGGAGAGGGCTAGGGTTACACAGAGTCGGTTACAATGGGAGGAGATCTACATATCTGTATTGCCAAGCTTGCCTTCCACGCCAAGGAAAGTCCCATCCGGACATGGGACGAAGTCTTCAATCTTGTATCTTCATAGTCCAAGAGTCCGGCCAAAGGTTATAGTCCGGCTATCCGGACACCCCCTAATCCAAGACTCCCTCAGTCACCCTTGACGAAAGCACTTCTGTGACGCGCGATTTATCATCATGGAAGTGGACACTTCCGTGATGATAATTTTGGTAATGTCATGGAACACTTCTACGACAGCACAGGTATGACTATCTTGATTCTGTCATAAATTTGTCATGGATGTACATGCATGACAAAAAAACGTGACCTACTATGACAAACAAGTATCATCACGGAAGTGTATTTTTTTGTAGTGTTGGCTCGGGAAAGCTCCGCCTGAAGGGTCTCTATGGTGGCAGCTCCATCTACAGTCACAACATATTAACGATACTGGCATCATGCTGCTCTTATTACATGACGATCACCAGAAAAATCACTCACCCTGCGCCTCGTCAAGCCACTTGTTGACAAGCACGATGTCGGCATCTGCCACATCCAGTTGCCACTTTAGTTCGGCAAAACCATCAGTCCGGCTAACCACCGGAGCTTCAACCACCTGCACATAAAGGCGATCTGGTTATTACCTGGGACTATGATCCTCTGTTTGCCGCCGTTCCCAACGACAACCAGAGTCTCAGGGGCTACTATCTGCATGGGCATACCTAACATATGTGGTACTATTAAAGGCATACATTGTTTCACGTACCTCGAAGCCTTTCAGCAGACTCATAAAAGCTTTGTGCAAACTGCTTTCAGCGGATGAAATCCTTTCAATCATCGTAAATTAGCGTACAATGCGCTTCTGAGACGACAGCCTGCCCCAGAAGATCCTTCAGCGCGTCCGACCGCACACTCTACAGACCCTTGTTGTCGCTCCCCTTAGGAGCCGGATACAGGGGATGCCGGGTAGCCAAATGGTTATTCTCTGGCCCTAGTGGATCCGGAGATACCCTTCGCAACGACACTTCAAGGTCGCCCGCTTCTGGAGTTGGGGAGTCCGGGGGAGGCGTTTCGCTCTCCATCAACTCCGAAAGAAGATCCCCCGAAGATGAACTCTGTCGAGAAGGGTTGCGATCCGGACTACAATCTATAAGCATCGATTATTGTCTTCGAAAGTAAGATAGGGTATTTTCACTATTAAGTACTTTTTGATTACTTACAGCTCGGTAGAGGGATGATCCCCGCGCGGACATTGTGCGGCCAGAATACCCTCCGAGGCAGGACTCTCTGGCGGAGACTTCTTCTCCCGTTTGGAAACCTTAGCTTCCGGATCTTCAGAGGTAGTCCTCTTCCTTCCCCCGGGAGAGAGAATGTTAGATTCTTCCCCTTGGTTATCCTCCCTCGCGGAGGCGCTCATTCCCTCGATTGGAATAGATAGCGATGGAGGCCCGCTTTCGCCCTCTTTATTCCCCCTTCATCTTCCTTTGAGGGCGGTAGACAAGGTGCTGGCTCGAGCATCTTTTCCAGCACCGGATTATCCAACCCCTCGGGAAGGGGAGCCGAACACTAGATCAGCTTCGCCTTTGTTATCCAGTCCTGGTCAAAGAGCGATTCTTCAAAATGATGTCATGATAAATAAAAGACAGTGTGTTCGGCCATGGGATTACTTACTTGGGCAGAGGGGCGGTTGCAGCTTAGGCCCACGTCCTCGGTGGTGTCCGGACACTCTATTTGGGGTCCTAAGAACGATTTGTACATCTCCTCGTGCGTCATGCCGAGGAAATGCTAAATAGCGTGTGGTCATTCCGGGTTGAATTCCCACATATGGAGGGGTCGGCGTATGCAAGGGTGGACTCGACAAACCAGCATAACTTGCATTACCATAACCAGACTAAAATCTCCCTCGAAGAGATCTCAGATACGGCTCTGTAGTATTGGCACGTCCTTGGCTGGACCCCAGCTCAGCCCCCTGCTGATCCATGACATCAGTTGTGGTGGGGGGCCCGAGTGAAAGGCGGGGGCAGCTACCCATTTGGCACTTCGGGGAGCTGTGATGTAGAACCACTCCCGCTGCCACAATCCGGAAACCTCTGGAAAGGAACCCTTTGGCCATGGAGCGTCAGTAATTTTGCTTATTAAAGCACCTCTGCACGCTGCGTACTGCCCCTCGACCATCTTTAGCTTCACATCGAAGGTTTTGAGCCATAGGCCAAAGTGAGGGGTAATGCGGAGGAAGGCCTCACATACAACGATAAATGACGAGATGTGAAGAAGGGAATCCGTGGCCAGATCGTGAAAATCTAGTCCGTAATAGAACATAAGACCCCTGACAAAGGGATCCAGAGCGAGGCCTAGTCCTCGGAGGAAGTGGGAGAATAACACGAAGCTCTCGTTGAGTTCGGGAGTAGGGACGACCTGCCCACGGGCAGGCAGCCTATGCGAAATTTCGGCGGTCAGATATCTGGCATCCCTCAACTTCTTGATGTCCTCCTCTGTGATGGAGGAAGGCATCCACCGGCCTTGAAGGCTGGATCCGGACATGATTGAAGGTCCGAAGCGCCTGACCTGAGCTTTGGTTGTTAGAACTCGAGGCGGGGGAAGGATTCGATTGAGTGCGGGAGGGGAAAAGAAAAGGCCCTGTCCCTTTACAAAGAGGGTGAATATCAGGCGTCCCCCTCGTGGCCGTTTGAGACTTACCTAAGATCTAGGATCCATGCCAACAGGCACGGTTGGGTTACCCATGCTTGTATTGATGAGAATCCCGTGATAAGGGGAACACAATCTCTGCTTTGACAAGACGTGTCAAGAAACCGCCTCGTGTTATGTGCGGGGCTGGTTAAAGAAAAACGGTTCAAATAATGACCAAGCTGTGGCGTGATGTCATGCTATCAAAACATGTCAGCAGATTAGATTTGTGGAAATATTATTCTCTCTACGGTGGTGTGTGAAACTTATTTTGCAGGGTCGAACACTATCCTTGAATTCAAACTCTTCCATGGTGTATTCGGAGGAGGAACCCGCCTTGCAATGCCAAAGACAACACTGCGTGTCGGACTCGTCGTCATTGAAGCCTGGTTCAGGGGCTACTGAGGGAGTCCTGGATTAAGGGGTCTCCGGACAGCCGGACTATATCCTTTGGCCGGACTGTTGGACTGTGAAGATACGAGATTGAAGACTTCGTCCCGTGTCCGGATAGGACTTTACTTGGCGTGGAAGGCAAGCTAAGCAATACGGATATGTATATCTCCTCCTTTGTAACCGACCTTGTGTAACCCTAGCCCCCTCAAGTGTCTATATAAACCGGAGGGTTTTAGTCCGTAGGACAAGATACACTCATACCATAGGCTAGCTTCTAGGGTTTAGCCTCTCTGATCTCGTGGTAGATCTACTCTTGTAATACTCATATCATCAAGAACAATCAAGTAGGATGTAGGGTTTTACCTCTATCAAGAGGGCCCGAACCTGGGTAAAACATCGTGTCCCCTGCCTCCTGTTACCATCCGCCTTAGACGCACAGTTCGGGACCCCCTACCCGAGATCCACCGGTTTTGACACCGACAGTGATGGTGATGTGATCCGTGCAGGGCTTCGCCTAAGCACTGATGTCTACTACGCAACCTTATTCTTGTAGATGTTGTTGGGCCTCCAAGTGTAGAGGTTTGTAGGACAGTAGCAAATTTCCCTCAAGTGGATGACCTAAGGTTTATCAATCCATGGGAGGCGTAGGTTGAATAAGGTCTCTCTCAAACAACCCTGCAACCAAATAACAAAGAGTCTCTTGTGTCCCCAACACACCCAATACAATGGTAAATTGTATAGGTGCACTAGTTCGGCGAAGAGATGGTGATACAAGTGCAATATGGATGGTAGATATAGGTTTTTGTAATCTGAAATTATAAAAACAGCAAGGTAACAAGTAATAAAAGTGAGCGTAAACGGTATTGCAATGCTAGGAAACAAGGCCTAGGGTTCATACTTTCACTAGTGCAATTTCTCTCAACAATAATAACATAATTGGATCATATAACTATCCCTCAACATGCAACAAAGAGTCACTCCAAAGTCACTAATAGTGGAGAACAAACGAAGAGATTATTGTAGGGCACGAAACCACCTCAAAGTTATTCTTTCGGATCGATCTATTCAAGAGTTCGTACTAGAATAACACCTTAAGACACATATCAACCAAAACCCTAATGTCACCTAGATACTCCAATGTCACCTCAAGTATCCGTGGGTATGATTATACGACATGCATCAAACAATCTCAGATTCATCTATTCAATCAACACAAAGTACTTCAAAGAGTGCCCTAAAGTTTCTACCAGAGAGTCAAGACGAAAACGTGTGCCAACCCTTATTCATAAGTTCACAAGGTCATGGAACTCGCAAGTTGATCACCAAAATATACATCAAGTGGATCGCGTGATATCCCATTGTCACCACAGATAAGCACATGCAAGACATACATCAAGTGTTCTCAAATCCTTAAAGACTCAATCCGATAAGATAACTTCAAAGGGAAAACTCAATCCATTACAAGAGAGTAGAGGGGGAGAAACATCATAAGATCCAACTATAATAACAAAGCTCACGATACATCAAGATCGTGTGATATCAAGAACACGAGAGAGAGAGAGAGAGATCAAACACATAGCTACTGATACATACCCTCATCCTTGAGGGTGAACTACTCCCTCCTCGTCATGGAGAGCACCGGGATGATGAAGATGGCCACTGGAGAGGTATTCCCCCTTCTGGCAGGATGCCAGAATGGGTCTAGATTGGTTTTGGTGGCTACGGAGGCTTCTGGCGGCGGAACTCCTGATCTATTCTGCTCCTTGATGTTTTTAGGGTATATGGACATATATAGGTGAAAGAAGTCAGTCACGGGAGCCACGAGGGGCCCACGAGGGTGGGGGCGCACCCAGGGGGTAGGGCGCCTCCCTGCCTCGTGGCTTCCTCGAAGTTTCCCCGACTTCTACTCCAAGTCTCCTGGATTGTTTCCGTTCCAAAAATAACTCTCCTGAAGGTTTCATTCTATTTGGACTCTGTTTGATATTCCTTTTCTTCGAAACACTGAAATAGGCAAGAAAACATCAATTTGGGCTGGGCCTCCGGTTAATAGGTTAGTCCAAAAAATAATATAAAAGTGTTTAGTAAAGCCCATAAACATCCAAAACAGATAATATAATAGCATGAATACTTCATAAATTATAGATACATTGGAGACGTATCAGCATCCCCAAGCTTAATTCCTGCTCGTCCTCGAGTAGGTAAATGATAAAAGAAATAATTTATGAAGTGTGAATGCTAGCAGGTGCACAAGTTTGATCAATGATAATTTCAATCACCTTTTCTAGCATCATTATATATCATAACAGTAGCTCAACTCATAAAACTTCTCATGATCAAGTATCAAAACTATTCACATGTTAAAGTATATATCATAAACTTTCTTGAAAACTAACAAACCGTGTTATTAGTCATCAAACAATTACAATTCATCGTATGACGAGAGCCATACGATGTCAGAGCTTTAATTAAGCAAACTTCACATACTCAATTGTCATTTAGTCCTTCACAATTACTAACACTCACGTCATATTTATGGGTTCAAAGTTTTAATCTGACACAGAGAAAGATAGGGGCTTATAGATTCGCCTCCCAACTTTTTACCTCAAGGGTAATGTCAACAATAATAGTTCATGATGCCTTACATCCAATT
>NC_041384.1:94698105-94711501 GCF_002162155.2 Triticum dicoccoides
ATATGTAGGAAAAATGGGTTAGTACTCCTAGGAGTATGTACTCCCACCTCCATGCACCATCCCATCTTATCCAGACTATTTCATGCTTTTAATAATTAAATTGAATTATGTATGGATAATCACGTGGTAGTTCAAAATCGCTTAAACAGAATCCTTGTTTTTAGGGATAAACAAAACGACACCCCCACTTGCGTGAAAAAACCCATCGTCATTTGTTACATCCCAAACATCGTATGGCTCTCGTCAAGCTCCGACGCCGCCAGTGTCGACGACTGCGAATGATGGTGACAATCGTCGTCCCCGTATATACCCAGCAGGTCTCCGGCATCTAGATCAAGCACTCTCCTTTGGCGCTACTCCACCTGGTAGAATTGGCCAGATCTCAAACCGGGTACGCTGCACTTACGTCCAAGTATCAGCATTGTTTTTCCCGTACAGGTAATTGGTGGACGGGAGGTAATTGGAGGAAGGGTATGGAACTATCAAGTTGTGTTCAGGTATATGTACAAGATGATGTAGGTGCGTCAAGCTTTCTTACTGTATTTTTTCTCCAGTTGCTTGTTGTAGGTCACAATAATGAAGTCAGCGGGGCTTCTCAACGAGGAAGAGGAGATGAGGCCAGCCGGCGGCTCAACAAGACGGCTCGACCATGCATGCATGCATGCAGATGTGATGCGTCGGGATGGCTCGACGATGTAGACTAATGCATCCGGCGACGGGTTGACAATGTTTTCCGTGACAACAGACAACTCCATCGTAGTTAGCGTTTTGGTCGCTCACAGTCAAGTTACTTCATCCATGGTGTGGCCATAGATCCAATTGGACATGGATGTGGCATAGTCGAGCTTTCTTTGCACTAGTCTTCAGCGGACCCAACATGCGCGAACATGTTGTCAGGGTGCAGAATATGTAAATCAATTTGCATCCAACTATCCAACATGTATATACTTTCTTATGGATAGTACGTACTTCTTTTTGGGTAGCTTATATACTCCTTTGATCTGTACAAGATATACTTCATGCCAAAAATTTCAAGTATAAAGTCCATAAGGAAACAAGTATGTACATACTCTTAATGTACGTCAATGATGCCTCTTTCACATACTAAATAATGTTCGCTGCAAAAAAACATACTAAATAATGATGCCTCATTTTTGGATGCTTGGCACATACCACTTAAATAAAAAAGTATATGCGAAGAAAATGCAGTATATACTTTTTTTGCGAGAAAACTTTCAATCTATTCATCTTCAATCATGGCAGTACAACAAACACTAGAAATAATAAAAATTACATCCAGATCCGTAGACCACCTAGCGACGACTACAATCACTGAAACGAGCTGAAGGCGCGCCGCCGTCATCACCCCTCCCTCGCCGGAGTCAGGCACAACTTGTTGTAGTAGACAGTCGGGAAGTCGGCGTGCTAAGGCCCCGTAGGACTAGCGCACCAGAACAGCAACTGTCGCTGATGAAGAATAACGTAGATCGAAAGGCTCCAACCTGAAGACACACGAACATAGACGAACCACAACCAGATCTGAGCAAATCCACCGAGGATAGATCCGCCGGAGACACACCTCCACACGCCCACCAACGATACTAGATGCACCACCGGAATGGGGACTAGGCAGGGAGACCTTTATTCCATCTTCAGGGAGCCGCCGCCATCTCGTCTTCCTGAGTAGGACACAAACCCTAACAAATTTTGAAGGAATGACTAACAATGGAGCCCTCCCGCCGGCCCTTGCTAGGATCCACCATGCCCCCATGGCCCTAGGGCCACCGGAGACGAGGCGGACCTGCGGCGGAGCCGCCGAGAGGCACGAACCCTAACTTTTCTTGGAGGAGGAGAAAATGCAGTATATAGTACCTATGAAAAATCAGTACATACATACCCATTCATTAAAGATGTACATACTAATTTGGATGTTTAATATATACCACCCAAAAATCAGTATATACTACTTTAAAAAATAGGTGGTATTATATACCTCACATACAACATTTTAAAATATAGTACATACCCCTTTAAAGAGAAGTATATCTCATTTGATAAAAGAACCATATACTCCTTCCCAACAATCAGTTATCATCTTTGCAAAGGAAAAAAATCAGATATCAATATATACTGATCAATATTGCATGTTTCATACGAAGGATACTCCACCATAAACATACGGTAGTATATACTATGAGAATAGTAGTATATACTCCATTCAAAAAACAGATATGTATATACTCCTTTGAAACAATCAGTAAGTGTGTAGACATTTTTACATAACCCCATGTCCAGATGCCAATAAATAATTAATTCAAACTTGAATTGCATGGTTCAGTCTAATCTCTTGTTAGCTACGCATGCATGGGGGAGTTCTGGCGGGCTGGTTGTTAGATCTGTTCGGCCACCATTTAAGGAATTGGGTATAATAAAAAAAACTAATGGTGGGAGTACATACCCTTGGGAGTATAAAAGAGGAGTCCTATATATAGGATTTTTCCAACACAATGTGCTTGCCAAAGAATAAAATGTAAAAAGGAAAGGTGAAGATCACCATGACTCTTGCATAAGGTATAAGACAAGAATAAAAGATAGGCCCTTCACAGAGGGAAGCAGAGGTTGTCATGCGCTTTTATAGTTGGATGCGCAAAATCTTAATGTGAAGGAACATCACTTTATATTGCCACTTGTGATAGGGACCTTTATTATGCAGTCCTTCGCTTTTATTGCTTCCACATCACAAGATCGTATAAAGCTTATTTTCTCCCCACTAATAGATCATACATATTTAGAGAGCAATTTTTATTGCATGCACCGATGGCAACTTACTTGAAGGATCTTACTCAATCCATAGGTAGGTATGGTGGACTCTCATGGCAATACCGGTTTAAGGGATGTTTGGAAGCACAAGTAGTATCTCTACTTGGTGCAAAGAATTGGCTAGCATGAGGGAGAAAGGCAAGCTCGGCATGTTGAATAATCCATGACAATATACTTTATTTCAGATATAAGAAAACATAACCCATTACATTGTCTTCCTTGTCCAACATCAACCTTTTAACATGTCATATTTTAATGAGTGCTCACAATTACAGAATATGTCCAAGATAGTATATTTATATGTGAAATCTCTCTTCCCTCAATATTCTTTCATGAACTGTTCAAGTGACCAATACAATGTTTGCTAACCTTCAACAAATTTACCACCTCTACTTCTTATATGTGAAGTCATTACTCCCCATGGGATAAGCGTATGAAACATATATAATTTCAGATTTATTATATTCAAATCATTCAACTATTTACTCATAGTATGTAAGTGAAGCACGTGAATGAATAACAAACTACTCTGAAAGATATAAGTGAAGATCAATGAGTAGTTAAATAATTATTTAGCTATGTGAAGACTCTCCCATTTAATAATTTCAGATCTTGATACTTTATTCAAACAGCAAGCAAAATAAAATAAAATGACATCTAAGGATAGCAAACATCATGTGAAGAAGCAAAAACTTAGGATCAACCGATACTAACCGATAGTTGTAGAAGAAGAAAGGTGGGATGCCAACCGGGGTATCCCCAAGCTTAGACGCTTGAGACTTCTTGAAATATTATCTTGCGATGCCTTGGGCATCCCCAAGCTTGAGCATTTGTGTCTCCTTAATTCCTTTCATATCACGGTTTCCCTAGATCTTAAAAGCTTCATCCACGCAAAACTCAACAAGAACTTGTGAGATAGGTTAGTATAAGTCCATGCAAAACCTTATCATTCTCTACTGTAGCAAATAACTAAAATTATTAATCGACATTGCAAACTTAATGCCTCCACATATTTAATAGTCCTATCCTCAAATAGAATCATTAGACAAGCAAACATATGCAAACAATGCGAACATAACAGCAATCTGCCTAAACAAGACAGTCTGTGAAGAATGCGGCAAGATCCATACTTCCCTAGCTCCAAAAATTATGAAAGAAAATTCCCACTGTAGTAAATTTATCAGATCTTATTATTCAAAAGGTTTCAAAATTTTATCACATTCTGAATTTTCTAGAGAATTTTTGCAACAGTGGTAAACTTTCTATTTTCAAACAGCAACATGTAGACTCGTAAAATAGGCATAGTAAAGGCCATCCATCCCACTTTTATTGAAATAAAATATGCAAAAAATTATTCTAAATAACATCAAGAAAATACTAAAAAAATAAATTGGCGCTCCAAGCAAAACACATATCGTGTGGTGAATAAAAATATAGCTCCAAGTAAAGTTACCGATGAACGAAGACGAAAGAGGGGATGCCTTCCAGGGCATCCCCAAGCTTAGGCTCTTGGTTGTCCTTGAATATTACCTTGGGGTGCCTTGGGTATCCCCAAGCTTAGGCTCTTGCCACTCCTTATTCCATAGTCCATCGAATCTTTACCCAAAACTTGAAAACTTCACAACACAAAACTTAACAGAAAACTCGTGAGCTCCGTTAGTAAAAGAAAACAAACCACCACTTCAAGGTACTTTAATAAACTCATTATTTATTTATATTGATGTTAAACCTACTGTATTACAACTTTTCTATGGTTCATAAACTCTATTACTAGCCATAGATTCATCAAAATAAGCAAACAACACACGAAAAACAGAATCTGTCAAAAACAGAACAGTCTGTAGTAATCTGTAGGTTTCGAATACTTATGGAACCCCAAAAATTATAAAATAAATTTCTGGAAGTGAGGAATTTATCTATTAATCATCTTAAAAAAGAATTAACTAAATATCACTCTCCAGTCAAATATGGCAGCAAATCTCGTGAGCGCTAAAGTTTCTGTTTTTTACAGCAAGATCGCAAAGACTTTCCCCAAGTCTTCCCAAAGATTCTACTTGGCAAAAACACTAATTTAAGCATAAAACCACACCTAACCAGAGGCTAGATAGATTATTTATTGCTAAATAGGAGAAAAAATCAAGGAACAAAAATAAAATTGGGTTGCCTCCCAACAAGCACTAACGTTAAACGCCCCTAGCTAGGCATGATGATTTCAATGATGCTCACATAAAAGATAAGAATTGAAATATAAAGAGAGCATCATGAAGAATATGACTAGCAGATTTAAGTCTAACCCACTTCCTATGCATAGGGATTTTTTGAGCAAAGAACTTATGGGAACAATAATCGACTAGCATAGGAAGGCAAAACAAGCATAACTTCAAAACTTTAAGCACATAGAGAGGAAACTTGATATTATTGCAATTCCTACAAGCATATATTTCTCCCTCATAATAATTTTCAGTAGCTTCATGAATGAATTCAACAATATAAGTATCATATAAAGAATTCTTTTCATGATCTACAAGCATAGAAATTTTATTACTCTCCACATAAGCAAAATTCTTCTCATTCAGAATAGTGGGAGTATCATAAGAAACTCGAATACTATAAATTGTTTCCATATTAAAAGAGTAATGTTTAGAAAAGGGGTAATCATAATCATGACAAGTTTTATAAATATAATCATAATTACTTTTTATAGCATAAGTATCATCACAATAATCATCATAAGTAGCGACTTTGTTCTCATCATAATCAATTGAAACCTCTTCCAAGATAGTGGAATCATTACTAAATAAAGTCATGACCTCTCGAATTCCACTTTCATAATTATCACAATAAGATTCAACATCCTCCAAAATAGTGAGATCATTACTTCCTAAAGTTGACACTCTTCCAAACCCACTTTCATCAATATAATCATCATAAGTAGGAGGCATGCTATCATCATAACAAATTTGCATATCAAAACTTGGGAGGCCAGAAATATCATCTTCATTAAACATAGCATCCCAAGTTTGGGACAAACACTACAAAAAAATACACTTCCGTGATGATACGTGTTTGTCATAGTAGGTCGCGCTTTCTGTCATGCATGTACATCCATGACAAATTTATGACAGAATCAAGATAGTCATACATGTGTTGTCGTAGAAGTGTTCCATGACATTGCCAAAATTATCATCACAGAAGTGTCCACTTCCATGACGATAAATCGCGCCACAGAAGTTCTTTCGTCAAGGGTGACCGACACGTGGCATCCACCGTAACGGAACGCCGTTAAGCTATCAGGTCGGGTTTTGGATCCGATAACCCGTTAACAGCCCCGACCAATGGGAAATTTCCACGTGTAAAATTCTTATTGGCCGGACAAAACACGTGTCAGCTCGTCAGTGGTTAAGATATGCGCCTATGATATGTCGACACGTGCCACGGCCCACCACTGGCCCATTTAGCTTACAAAGTCGGTCTGTTTGACTTGGTCAAAAGTTAACGGGCTAGCCCATGAAAAGCCTGTTAACGATCTCTTCGCAACTAGCCCATTTTACGGCCCGTTAACTCACGGCCCTAAAGGAAATCAGCCCAACAACGTCATGTGGGCCGTCGAATATAACACCAGCCCATTTCACTTTCGGCCCATGTATGGCCCACGACGTCTTTCGGCCCATATGAGGCCTTTGTATCTTTCGGCCCTTTACAGGCCCACGGTAACTCTAGCCCATAATGAATAGTAATTTTCTTTATACCCATTAACGGCCCGTGATTTACATGGGCCGTTTCCAGCCCGAGTTAGCTTTCGGCCTCTTGACGGCCCATATGTTCTTGGGCTCCTTTTCGGCCTACTTCCGGCCCGTTACTGGCCTGTTCCCCTAATGTGCCAAATTCGGCCCATGGCAAGAGTCAGCGTGTTACTGGGTTGTTCCCCTAATGGGCCAAATTCGGCCCATGGCAAGAGTCGGCCCGTTACTGGCCTATTACCCTAATGGGCCAAATTCGGCCCATGGCAAGAGTCGGCCCGTTTCTGGCCTGTTAACCCGTTGCGCTGTTTCCAGCCCGTCCTATATTCTGGCCCATTAACGACCCGTTATGCATGTGACAGAATTAAGCCTTTGCTGTCCTATGACCTGTTACCGTGCTGGGCCGATACCAATTACGCCCGACTACGACCCATGTAGACCCATTTATCTGACGGCCCGAGGCCCACAGATTAAAGGCCCATTTATCGATGGCTCGTAGGAGACCCATGGATCCTATGGCCCGTATATGGCCCATGGTAGTTGCGGCCACTAGCAAACTAGGGAAAAAGAAGACTAGGAAATAAATAGCCGAAACTAACGCTAGGATATTAAGGCGATTGCATAGATTACATCCACTCGGCATCAAAGATCGCCACCAGTGCAAATATAGGGAACAACCTACACTATACAAAAATAGCTTGCTGTTTTCTTCAGCCAGTGGCTGCGCGTTAAGAATAAATTTTGTATCGCACCAAAAAAAATTACAACTATATAACAAAAGGAAGGTTGGCATAAAACTTAATAGTCTAGCAGATAAATGCACGACCAGAAGTTTAGAAGCTCAGTTCATTTGACCTGACTGTTACGTTTTCATGTTGTATTGTCCGATGGAGCAACATAACCCTCGCCTTCATTTCCCCTAGGCTCCTGAACAACATAGCAAATGTCTGATAGTTTGGTTTCAAAACCATGCATATCTTGACGGCATTGAGCAATGTTTCTCCTTGTTTCACAAAGGGTCTTTGTTAGGGAATGGACTTGTGTCTGGAGCGCAGATACAACATTGCTTTGAGCTTGCATATCTTGATCATGAGGCAGTTTGGACGATATTGCCTTAACAACCAACCCAGTATTACGCAGGAACGTGCTTTTGGCACTGTTAGTGGATAGGTACTGACCCACTGCAGCAAGAGCTGACATTGCGGTTATAGTTGCCTCGCCACCTTCAGAAGGTGGTGCTTCCACCATTTTTCCATAGCTCGCTGAAAAGTTGAGGTTTTACATTAGTAGTACCAGAACAGAAGATATTAAGGAGGCAGCAAAACCAAACAAAATAGCTTTCTTCTATATACAGAACTTATTCTGGTGAATCCATGTAAAATAATAGTTGTATTTTATTGCAAAGTACATAATAAAACTAGGTTCCAAACAAATGACCATGTATCATCGCTAATGTATTGTCTATTTCTTCACATTGTATTGAGGGCTAAGGATAAAGAGACGAAGTTTATAATACGGTAAGCATAGTATCACATCATTCATATCACAAAACAACTAAGAACAGACAAACAGGCAATTGTAACATTGTGTGGGCAAGTCCAGCACAGAACTAGATTACAGGTCAAGATCAAAGGAACATCACTCCTCTCCTTTAAACCTTGTAAGGTGTAATGATACGCTAAGACAATTGTGTATAAAATTTAAAAGAGTAATAGACATTGGATGCAAACCATGCAGTTCAAGGCACAAGTCAGAGTAAGTAGTAGTTAAAAGGCATGATGATTAAGGACTTACAACAGCGGCTTTGACTGGTGTAGTCATGCCCTTCTTCTTGCTGGTGTGACAGTCCTTGAAGATTTCCACAACATTTGGTTCAGGTACTTTTTGGTCCTTTGCGGGCTTTCCTTTGCATTTGGAACAAGTCAATATAGATCTGATAATATGGTACATCGAAAAGAGTGAAACAACAACTAATTACAAGAGCCTCGCAGTGTGCAATATAGCTACGAGATTCTGTCGTCTGTTGGAATTTCACTTTCATACGGTTGGCCTTGTTCTTTGAACAGTTCACCTACAAGAAGATAGATTTGTGTGGCACATGCATAAATAGGACTTCAACATGTGATCTGATGACATATAATAATGTACCTGATACTTTGGATCGGACCAGGGTTTAACGAGGCCTCTCTAGTCTTCATCAGATATATTTTCCACTGGAGATGTTTGGGAAAGTTCACTGTTAGCCTTGCCTTCAAAGTGAGTTTTCCTCAAGTTATACCGATACTATCGCAGAGCAGACTTGAAAACATGGGTGCAAGCTTGTCTGGTTGCATCATCTTGGCTATCCAACTTGAACCTCATCTGTTCAAAATTATGAGAGTCTCATTATCAGCAACCTAGAAAGTATTGGACAGAGCAAGACGATATTAGTAGTTTCCATACATAACCATACTTACAGATAAATGGTCGAGGAAGGTGTTGAACTGGGTTTCATCTTTGTCATTCATGTACTGAATCCATGTTGGGAGGATACGTACATGACACCTAACAGCAACCGCTGCCTCTGATACTAACTTGGCTGACTCTGTAGCATCACGTGGCCTTTTAAACCTGCCTCAAAATGGATCTCCATTCTTCCTCCTCTAGATTTAGTTAACCTATCGAGCATTATCCCTGATGTTTGTTTCCTCTTGCGCCTAGGTGCTAGTCCAACAACAAACATAGGAAGTGTTAGTGTACATCAAACTGTAAGACTACATATAAAGAAGCATGCAACTGTAACTTGACTCCAGCAACTACCTTCTTGCTATTGAAGATCACTAGGTTCATCTGATATTGCCAACTCGTCTTGTGTCAAGAGTGCTTGGGAAGTAGTGTCAGGTGGCAAGGGAGCTTGGGAACGTGCTGCTAGCTCAGTTGACGCACAAGTAAGTCGTGAAGCTGGTAGTACTTTGGTAGGTGTTGCAAGAACTAGGGTTGTCTCTGCTTGTTTGGTGGCAGCTATTTGTTTCTGTTTGGCTTTTTTTACAACTCATGTAGCATGGGATGCCGTGCTTGTAGAATTTTCCGCTGGACTTTGACCTTCTATTGCACCATCAGTACCAGCAGAATCTGCAGGGTTCATCCGCTTGTCATTCCCTGCCATTCTGTGTTTCTTCCTCTTTCTCTGTGCCATGTTAAGTCTAGCCGACAAGAAAAATGAATAACAATTTAGTTCTTCAGAACAAATTGATGTGTGATACAGACGAACTGAACTTTGATGTTAGACAACCACATGATAGGAGGATGTAATATGTATGAAAAACAGGACGGAAGAGATAACCAGAACTATGATGTGTAAACTAAGAAGAAGACATTTCACCAAATTAGAAGCAATGCAATGGAAGGTAGACACCATATGAAAGATGCTACAAATATCGCTCTGCCAAGTTAACAGTGTCTCATCATAAATGGCGTTTAAACAAATGTGAAGTAGTACAAGAAATAAATCATATGCAAGATGCAAACAACATCACACTACCATGTTAGAGGTCTCTCGTCATTAGTGCAATTGCATATTCACAGCATTGCATATTCACAGCTTATGATGTGTAAACTAAGGAGAAGGCATTTCAACAAATTAGAAGCAATGAAAGCTAGACACCATATGAAAGATGCAACGAATATCACTCTACCAAGTTAAAACTGTCTCGTCATAAGTGCCATTTCAAAAAATTAGTAGTACAAGCTAGAAAAGAATGTGAGATGTAACCTATATCACACTCTGAAGTCAAAAGTGTCTTATGATAAGTGATTGTTGCAGGTTACAGAACAGTAGTAATTTGATGTAAGAACATGGTGTGATAGACAGATATTGTGTGTTCTAGAAACAGGAACATGTGTCTTATTCAAGTATAATGTGTAAAGTAAGCAGATCGAATTCAACAAAATTAGAAGCAATACAAGCTAGACATCACACATAACATGCAACCACATATAACAGAGCCAAGTTAGAGGGAGCACCGGTGATGCTGCACTAGGGGAGACGTGCTCATCATAAACACAGCTTCGTTGAGTGTCTATGCATGTGTTGTCTTGGAAATCATCTTGGGGGTGTGGAGGAGTAGAAACTGTAGAGACCCTCCGTTGGGAAGGAGCACCTTTATCCGCTGCCTTGCTAACTTCCTTCTGCTTTATTGATTTTGCATTGTCAAGTAAAACCAACAAGAAAAAGCAATAAAATTCTCTCTTCAGAACTCATTCATGCATGATACTGACAATCACTACTTTGATGTAAGGCAAACACATGATACCAGGATGGAATATGTACGAAAAACAGGAAGGCATGGCATGTTCAGAACTATTTGTGTAAACTAAGCAGAAACCATTCCAGCAAAAAAGAAGCAATGCAAGCTAGACACCACATGAAAGATGCAACCAATATGACTCTGCCAAGTTAAAAGCGTCCCATCATAAATGGAATTTCAACAAATTAGAAGCAGCGCATGCTATAAATAATATGAAAGATGCAACTAATATCGCATTGCATATACTAAAGGTGTCTCGTCATGTTGATTGATGCGGGATACAAAAAAACAATAGTTTTATGTAAGGACATGCTTAATAGACAGATGTACTATGTACTAAATACAGGAAGGCATGTCACATTAACTGGTATAATGTATAAGCTAAGAAGACTAGCACATGCAGTTTAACCAGATTGGAAGAATGACAATCTAGACACCATATGCAACATGCAACCACATATCATGCTGCCAAGTTAGAGCAAGCACCTGCGATGCTAGTGTAGGGGAAATGTTGTAATCAACTACAGAGCTACGTTCACTATCTTCGTCTAGCATTTCTGTTTCTTGAGAATCATGTCGGGAGGCTGACGCTGCATTCTTTAAATGAGGAGTAGTCCCTTTGCATGCATGCCTCGTCATAAGTGATTGATAAGGGATACACAAGAACATTAGTTTGATGTAAGAACATGGTTAATACACAGATGTACTAGTATGTACCAAAAACATAAAGGCATGTAATATTCAAAGGTATAATGTGTAAGCTAAGGAGATGCAATTTAACCAAATTGGAAGCAATACAAGCTAGACATCCGGCTGGAGTGGTGAGCATGATCATCTAGGACCCGAGAGCCTGGTGGGAGGTGGGCTGCTTCGCCACCATCGCAACTTTTTAGTTGGCTTCCAGGTGATGCCTATCTTTGCTGGGCTTGTCACTGGCTCGGCCAGTGCCCTGACTAGCTATTTGTCTTCTGGTGCTCACTGGATGGTGGTTCATGTAAAAAAATATCTTTCCTTATCTTACTAACTTCGGCCTTTCGAATACAAGCTAGACACCATATGCAACGTGCAACCACATATGACACCGTGAAGTTAAAGCAAGCACCTGGGTTGGTGGTTCACAGCGAGCGAGATCATCAACTCCAGAGCTACGTTCCTCGTCTCCATTTGCTGACACTACACCCTTTAAAGCCTTGAAACATTTTTGGCCTAGCCGCGTACCACGCTGGAGCGACTTCTCTCTATTCTTTTCTGCTTCTGTCAAGGCAGGGTCTGAAATACCCTTGCATAAAAACACAATAGTGAGAGTAAGGGTGAAGTGTGTGCAGAACTAGTGCACTGTAACAGTAGCAGATAGCAGGTGGCTGAAAAATAAACGACAGGAGACATATGATAGCTCTACAACATTGCATGGCAAACAAAATTAAATTCTACTACGTATTATTTTGTAATATATGAGCACAGGAAATGCAGGTACTCCTCTAGCACACCACCACATGTGGTCATATCTAAGATAACAGTCGACTGAAAAATAAATTGGTCAGTCGATTTTTTTAATGAACCGTCCGATCTATAAGGAATGGGAAGATGGCCTTCGTCTACCTCCCGCCAGTCACTGTTGACGATCTTTCTCGAACTGCCAGCGACCACCGGCCCAGACCCCTGCCTCCGCCGCCCCGCCCTCCGAATGACCTCACACCACCACCGTGCTTGGAAGCTTCCCCAGGCCATCCCTTTAATCCTGGCCGACCTCCAGATTAGGTGCCAGTAGCTCTAGGCCGCACACGCCTCTAAGATAAACACCAAGGTGCTGTTTCCCCGGCGTAATAGGCGTACTAGCGCATGTTACACCGGGGAATGCTTCCGTTAATTGGGAATCAACTGGCCAGAAATTGAAATTCAGGGGGATGAAGGACCTCTAGCTAAGGTGAAATAGTATATGAGGAGAAACCTTGTGCATCGCAAGTTACTAGGAACATCTAGTATCAAGAAGAAGCGGTCAACTAGTGTCTTCTGTGGGATGAATACCGTGCAAGCAGAGACATCAGATTTGCACGAATAAGGGAAGAGGAGTACCTTTTTCGGTTGCCGGTGTGGTCACCTCCACATGTCGCGGCGATCTTCTTCTTTTTACCAGGGAAACCGATGTTCTGGAGGGTGCAGGATTGGACGAACCCATGGCCAAATTGTTGACTGTGTTGCCGTGGCCGTATGTCGGTGGAGGGGAAGCAGATCCGAGGCGGCGAAGGACAGCGTAGCAGGAACAGCTCCGGTGCGGTGGAGGGTGGCGAAGTTGGAGCGGCAGCGGTGAGGCGCAGGACAGCGTGGTTGAACTGGCTCGGGTACGAATGGCTCGGCCTCGGCTTAAACTACTAGCCGTGGAGGGCGTTGTGGTTGAGGTTGCGGTGGACGACGACGTCGGGGTATCGGCTCCGGCGTGATGGAGGAGGGCGGCGATTGATGGGTGGGATGGGGTGGCGGACGGAGGACGCTGGGGTTTCGCGGCTGGTGGAGAGGTAGTTTTGGCGCCCACGGAGTACGAATGGGGAATAG
>NC_041384.1:94711685-94713497 GCF_002162155.2 Triticum dicoccoides
ACCATGTTTCGGTCTGGGACGCGCTTGTTTTTGGCTTTTTTGAACAGAAGATGGGACGCGCTTGTTTGAAATTTGGGGAAAGTACAAACTTTGCCCCCCTCTTAAATTTCGGACCTACTGCGGGTCGGGGGTAAGATGGTAATCCCAGGTGTCCCAAATAGTGTGCGGGAGTGATTTCGGCCGCGCGCATGTGTGCTTAGGCGGCCATTGTGTATGAATGTTTTTTGGATGCGGTTGTGTGGCGTCTAGATGAAGCTACATACCTACCCCGGTTTAGACCTTTGGATGTCGGGCCGGTAGGTTTCACGGGTCGGAGTTATTAGAAAAGTAATTTCCTTGTACTACCAAACATTGGTTTCACACGGTTTCGGGCGAGTAGAGGCTCTTTTGGCGCTTCGTTCGAAATTTTGAAACACAAGCATTCACGTTTAGAGTACTCTTGAACTATGAGGATTGACCTAAATAGACAACGTTATATTTGACCTTGTATGTTTGAAAACCTCATTAAATTATCCGCTTCTTTTTGAAATTTTAACACTTGAAAATCCTATAACTACGATTATTTTGGAATGGAGGAGCTAAATTTGAATCTATTTTGTACAGGACTACATATGCTATTATGTACAAAATCAGAGCAAAGATTGGTGCCCCCATAATTTAGGTATGGTTTACAAATGCCATGATATCAAATTCAAATAATTGAATGGACTTCATGTTGAATTCGATTTTTTTAAACCACCTTAAGTTGAATTCAAATGTATGCTAGTTCATAGGTAGCTATTTATAATGTCCATTATGTAACTTTCATATGTATAATGTGCTTTACACACACAACATGAACTATACTCACGTTTACATTCGATTGCTAAAGCGATGCATTGTGTGGAGTTCAAAATACTAACTATGTGGATCAATTGTGTCGAATAATAACATAGAAATCCTCAAATTTGATTAAATGTAGATGTCTGATGGATCAATGACCGCTCCTTACGTGAATTGCAAATATCATGATCCCATCCTAATATTTGGATACAATTTATATCTTTAATCAATGTGTAGAGCAGTCTTTTACGTGTAGTTTCACTCTCCATCGGTGGTCTCTCACACATGCTCACACACTCTCCCGAGGTGTCTTTCTCGCACACATGCTCTAGATATAACCCTCCCTCCCTCTCGTAACCATTTACAACTGTTTTCACTAACCTTTATCACAAGCACTCTTCCTCTCGCAAACATACACACGCACAATCCTCATCGACCCTTTCTATATACATGGACCTGCCTACGTGTCTCATGTACGCACATTATCCCTGTCTCTCACGCATTGTCTCACACCTTCCTAATCGACGATTATGAGTCTAGCAGAGCATTATGTAGGATGCCCCTTAAAGCTAGGTTGGATGAATAGTAATATCAGAGATAAAGGGGTTACCTTAGTCCGAGAACCTAGGATTACAAATCCTAGCCGGCTTTGTCAGTGGACATAGAGTCCTTCACAGTTCTGCTATCTTTGTCTTGTACGACTAGTCATCCATGGGTCTTCCTAAATGCGTCACGGGCCAACCAATGTGGCGCAGGACGGAACCGAACGAAGGGCCTCACCTCAACCCACCAGACCTCACGCGGTGACACACCCTCTGCCCCCACGTCTCATTATCTTCTCACACCCACACATACCAACACAAACACCACACACACAGAAAATTTCTCCTAGTGCCTCTATTCCCTCCCCCTTGCATATACACACTCAAGGGAATGGAATCTCTTGTCGTGACATCATATTCATCTCTCTCTAGACCACTCTCATTTCTC
>NC_041384.1:94713687-94729999 GCF_002162155.2 Triticum dicoccoides
CCTCTCTCGAATACGTAATACACACACATACCTCTCTAGGCCCCGCCAAATGCATCAACTACACATTCACACATGTTACATCACGTACGCCGTTGATCTAAAAAGCCCTCTCTTCACGTTTATTTCACATAGAACATTCCTTTTGAATAAAGTGTGGCCAAAAAATTATTTTAGAGTTTCTACATATATACAACATTACAAATTTATATGGAGGAGTACGAACGCTAATTTGCATTGCATGGTGCCCACAATGATATTTATTCCGCACTGTGAATTTGTATATTTTTATACTATATACAAAGTTAGTCATAATAAAGAGAAACGAAGAGCATCTCTCTCTCCATTGCATACCCCCCCTATCCGCCCCTTTAACGTATGCACACAAAACTATCTCCAGGTCCTCTAAAAGTAAGCCCCCAGAAAATTCACGCATGTTTCATCTTTCTCTCGCGATATATGCAATGACGATCATTGTATTTGAAGCGAAAGCACGATACGTACATTGGGCTTCAGAATCCACTCATTACGGTCACCATTTATGTTTAGTGGTTATTATACAGTCACGGGCTCACCGTACAACTCTGTATTTGCTCATGACATGACTAGTTGATCAGTTAAACGCTCCACATGGCACCTCTAGTGTTGCATCACATTATCTCACTACCATCATGCCCACCTATCGACTTCTATCTACTCTACATCTACACTCTTATAAAATACACTCATATAAAAAATAGAGTTGGTGATGATGGTGTGCCTGCCATCCTGCAATATAGGCCGTCCGATTTATATCTGACGGATAGGAAAGAAACTATGGCAATTTTGCAAAAAGGTACCCACACACCTCTCCACATTTGCAAATAAGGCCTTCCCTCGTTCATCCTTTTCTCTCACAAGATAAAATAGTCATACAAATGCATCTTGATGTTACGTGCAACGCACAGGCATCTTGCTAGTAAGAATGAAAACAAACGACAAAAATATATTTGGACGATGGTTCAAAGTCATGACCGCGGGCACAGCAGACAAGGTGGCCTTGTATTGGTATGCTGAGCCATCTGTTTTAACACACAGGAGCTGGTGTGGTGATTATACACACATGCACGCATGCACAAGAACTGCATCCACGCAACACATGCACCCACGCACACACGCACACTCACACATACACACGCAGCCACGCACGCACGCAACACTCACACGCACGCACGCATGCACACACCAGTACACCACACGACCAACACACACTCTCAGGCTCAAGTGCTCAACCTACACGTGCATGCGCACACATCAGGCCCTGACAGACACATACACAACCAGGTGATTCCCGCGCACGGGTTGAAGCCTTGTTGCGCCTGCGTAAATTTGTGTTTATCTGACCTTTTGCCTATGCGAACTGACAGGTGGGACCCACAAGGAATGTGGTCAATTTAACTATTCAACATGGTGCCACGCAGACTATTTGGCCGGTCAACAGAGTGCAATCCAATGCTGAACTGTGAGCAAGTGACCGTATAATCACCGCAAAACGTATATAGTGACCGTAATCAGCTTATTCTGAAGTTCGGTGACCGTATTACGCTTTTCTCTCTATAGGCCCTCCAAAACTACATCTCTACACGTTCTCGCATGTTACATCTAACAACTATGCAATACATCACTACTACTACACTCTAACACAATAAATCATATGTGTTTTTAGTTTTACTAGATATCATATTGTTACTTATAATTATTCAGTTTGCATACATTAAAATTGCCTTTGAAATGTATGGCCAGTATAATCTACCGTGCGGGAAAAATCCCGCCCTTTCCTGTTTAATCGGGTTTGTATCGATGGATCGTGCGAAACAGCGAAACCATAGTACTATACAGTACAAGTGACAGTTCACTGGGCTGTCGTGTCGTCTACTCCTCCGTCGTAAGAGTGGAGCGCTCGCTTTCATAAATCTTCTAGTCCCTTTCGCCGACATGTGGGACATCAAGCTACCGGGTCCACGTGCCATACTGGAATATAGTGCAGAGCAGCCAGGGTGAAGCACCCCAGTCATGGCGCCGGCGTAGTAATGAGCAATGAGGCGTCAAATCACAAAGCTGCACCTTTCCCGCAGTTAAGTTGGAGGGACGAAGCAACCATCATTTCACTCATTGCTGAATCCACTTCTCCCTCATCTTCTTCAACTTAACCACGTGTTGCTTCTGCCATTGTTCTGCCTCATGTGGGACGCAGATCGGCTTGGTAAAGCACTAACACGTGGGACCGCATGTTAGCAAACCGCGAGGACAACGTCCTCCGAAAATAAGAAGCCTAATCCTAGACTTACAAAGGGCTACGTAGCTGCTACATATACTTTCCATCTAATCTATATATGCCCCCCCCCCATTTTCAGGTGGGGTGGGCCTAATCCTCTCCTTTAATCCAATCAAATAGTCCCACATCACATCAATTCGTAACTTTACGTAAACCATTATGTGGATGTAGCATTGCTCAAGTAAGAAACCTCTCCCGCCATCCGCGCGGCAAAATCACCTCCTTTTTACTAATCTTGATTCTATAATTTTTTAGATCAATACAATTGAGATTTGTATAGATAGCACACAGGAGCAAAACCAAGTGGTATGGTTAAGGGCATCTACAATGTGTAGCTAAATGTGAAAATAGCTTTTGGCATCGTGGGAACCATTGTGGACGGTGTTGCCAAAGCCAAAAAGATGGAACCGAAGCTCCCTGGTTGATTGATTGAAGGAATAGAAAAATGCAACGTATCTCCTCTTTCTCCCATGCTTGGACGCATGTAGTACAGTATAGAGCACATAGTCTACTCCCCTGTCCCTTCTATCACAAATCACAAAGTAGTGAGGCGTCAAATCACAAAAGCACGGATGAAGCAACCATCATTTCACTCTTCGCTGACTCCGCTTCTCCATCGTCTTCTTCGAGAAACCATCTCACTGCACTAGTACTCCTAGTAGTACTCCCTCCGGTCCTTTTTTGTCTGCGTCTAAGAAAATTTCGTTTTCCCCGCAATGCTCTGCGCATTGGCATTTTTCCGCTGCTCTTTCCAACCGGGCCCTCCATCCCTTTCCACCGCATGCGTGCCTGCAATAATCCCATCTCTCTTTCCCATGTGCTTCGCATCTTCCCAAGGCAGAGAGAGCTACTTGCATGCAGAAACAGGAGAGAGAGCGAGAGGCGCATGCGTGTAGAGAGATGGACAGGGGAGAGAGAGAGACGACATGCATGCATGCGGAAGTGAGAAGGTTGGTTTGCATGGCGTTGCATTAATCAAGCGATGAGGAGTGAGATGGTTAGCTCTTTGGTCTTTGGAGAAAAAATACGCATTAATTGACACGTGAAACAAGGATTTGTATTGATTAAATCCCGCGAAGGAAAACCCCGCCTTTGTTTTTTAACACTAGTACTCCTAGTACGTACGTACTTATCCTGTTTGGGTCTAGGCCTTGCATGGCCAAACTTCGCCACACATTTTTGCAAAGCTTGCCTAAAGTTTTCAAAATGAGAAGGAGGTACACTTGCGCACGGCTGTCGCAGTCGCACGCACCCTCACACGGTCGCTCCTGCACGCCGTGGTCGCACCGCACCCTCACATAGTCGCTCCTGCATGCCGCAAACCCAACCAAGGGAACACACCCTCACTGACACATGATGTCGCATGTGAACAAACCAAACTCAGCCATCCTATCGCTGACACATAATTTTCATTCATAGAGTATGTTTATCCAAACGCATGTTGGGGAGTATCAGTACGGCCCGTGCGGTGGTCTGTTGGGGAAGAAGAGGTGAGGAAGGAGGAAAGAAGGGTTAGGAGACGTAGGATATTCATCCAACCGAATGAAATGGTAGACTTACCCAAGTCAGGCGACTTGCATAACAAATATATGTTTTTACACAGCAAAAGATCCATAAAAACAACAACATAAAGAAAAACTATCACTGCTCACGGAAAGAGAAGGCCTCGTCGTCTTTGGCTGCCAGCGCGAACCAGCCGTTGCTGTCGACGTGTGTCTCCGCACCGTGGTTGTCCTCGGCCTCCAGCTACTCGTTCAAGCGGAGCGTGCAGGCGCTTTGCACGGACGAGAGCACAGCCCGGTTCAAGTCGAGGACGTCCGGTTCCGCCTGCAGGAGGGCCTCGATGGCAGCGGCATCCGCGCGCTCCGCGTCGAGTCGAGCCTCCGCCGCCTGGTTCAAGTCCAGGACGTCCGGTTCCGCCTGCAGGAGGGCATCGATGTGAGCGGCATCCGCGCGCTCTGCGTTGAATCGAGCCTCTGCCGCCCGGTTCAAGTCCAGGACGTCCGGTTCCGCCTGCAGGAGGGCCTCGATGGTAGCAGCATCCGCGCGCTCTGCCTCAAGTTGAGCCTCCGCCGCCCGGTTCACATCCACGACATCCGGTT
This sequence comes from Triticum dicoccoides, assembly GCF_002162155.2. Taxonomy (NCBI): domain Eukaryota; kingdom Viridiplantae; phylum Streptophyta; class Magnoliopsida; order Poales; family Poaceae; genus Triticum; species Triticum dicoccoides. Next base: position 94,718,101 of record NC_041384.1, read on the forward strand.
CCGCCTGCAGGAGAGCCTCGATGGCAGCGGCATGCGCGCGCTCCGCGTCAAGTTGAGCCTCTACCTCCTGGTCCTCCTTTAGTATTGCCATGTTGAACCGCTGGTCCGCTTGCACCATGGGGGACTCGGACGTCGGCACGAAGTCGACGTCCATCGTCTCATACCCATCGGGGGCCTTCTGCGCCGTGACCTCCGCCATGAACATTGGATCGGCTTCCTCCTCCTCGTAGCTTGGCTCCGGAGAACTCAGGGATTGGCCCGCCGCAAAGCAAGCTTGGGAACGGAGGTCTGTGGCGCCGACCGCCGCCGCGATTTCTATGCGGCGCTCCGACGTCAGCATCTTGTAGTAAGTGGTCTTGCGGCGCACCATGGCTTTCCGGTGAACTAGGGGACGCTTGATGTGGGCTAGGTGATCAAAAGGTGGGGGAATGGGCTGGAGATTTGGTGTGGTTTTAAGGCAGTGGCTGGCGTAGGCCGAGCAGCGAAGGTTCTGGTGTGAATAGTGGTTCCGGTGATGACCGGTCAATCAGTTTTGACTGCACATCGCTCTTGTCGCGTTCGGGTTGCATCCCGGCATGCTGGACCCTCCATGTCGCTCATCGAATGGAACGCGCTTCGTCTTGCGTTTTCGCTCGCTTGTGGGACCGCAGTTGAGAGCAAACCAACGTCCCTCCCCCTCCCCCGCCCACATCATTTATTATACCACCACTCCCTCTGTTTTATGCGGAGTAAATAAAAACAGAGTGAGTATACTACGGATGAGGATCCCCCGACGTGGCCGAACCCATTGAGTAACTGACATGCGGGGCCTAGCAAGCATGGGGTCCGCCAGTAAGTGACCGAAAGGGAGGGTAAGGCAGGGATACCTACGTCAGAGGATCCACTTCCACTATACTACTTTGACCAAATGTTAGAGTAATAATGTATGACATGCAACTTACACAAATGTTAGAGTAATAATATATGACATGCAACTTACACAAAGCATATAGGGTCTAATGCATTTTTCGAGGCTAACTTTGACCAAATTTTAGAGTAATAATATATGACATGCAACTTACACAAAGCATACGGTCAAATTCATATGTGAAAGGAGTTTCCAATGATATAATGTTCACATTATACATCTCATGTACTATTAATCTTGTCAATAGTCAAATTGGAAACCATCTCGAGTAAAAATCTAGGAGTATGTACGAATCTAACAATATTGATTGGGCGTTGTTGAATGTTGATACCTTTTTGATCAAAGTAGAGATACTTTGACTACACATAAAACTTATATGTAAACTAGAAAGGATAGGAGGGAGTATATTGTACGTTCAAAAATGAAACGAACATTGAATACCCATTATATATGATTTGCAGATGATATGATCACCGATTCAAAATTTTGAATCCGCCTTAGGTATCATGTGCCCCCACTCGTTCCCTCTCGATTTCATCTCGGGGTCCGGAGATCTATTGAAAGAGGACTAGGGTGGGTACATGCGAATGATACTCCGTGGAATGTTCAAATGAGGCATGCGGGAGGATGGACTCGACTGGAGGGCGACATGATCGATGGAGAAGAGGGTTGGAGAGGAATGAGAAATAAGCAAACGCCACATGATTATACTTGAACGGCTCAAATAAACAATAAGTTGTCTCGCTTGGCCTACATAGTGAAAGGCCTAATGCGCAACGCGGAGCACTGATGCTCGAGTATGGCCAGGAAAACAGGGAAACCGACATGTGGGGCAGACTAGCCCACGACCTCCTCGCCACCGACAACCGTTCATGTGGGTCGTTGGTGCCAACAACGGGGCATAGCTCCAGCACCGCCTCTGGACATGGCGACAGCAGTGAGCGACACGCTCATATTGTAGCTAGACACGGTCTGTTTTAGTGTGCCGAGGGTGGCGTTAGTGCTGTGGCATGACCAACGGTATGTTTGGTTTATGCCCAAGGTTGCCCCATCAAAGCATTGGGTAGCCAAAATTTTGGTTGAGGTATTGGTTGCCCATGATTTGGCCGACATTGGCAAGAAAAATGAACTAGAGTTGGCTAGAGTTCATTGGCATGCCAAAGAAATGGCAACCATCCAAACAAAGACCAATCTTTGGGTCATGACCAAAATTTTGGTTGAGGTATTGGTTGCCCATGATTTGGCCGACATTGGCAAGAAAAATGAACTAGAGTTGGCTAGAGTTCGTTGGCATGCCAAAAAAATGGCAACCATCCAAACAAAGACCAATCTTTGGGTCATGACCAAAATTTTGGTAAGGTGCACTTTGGCCACAATCCAAACACACCCCAACACCCGGCTCGTCGAGGATGCACGGGGCGCCGCGACGCGTCCGCGGAGTGCTGTAGCACGGCCAACTGCATCCTCTGGACCTGAGACCATGCTGGGTCGTCCGTAGAGTAGTAGTATCGATGGATTGCGCGAAGCAACAAATTTTTTTTGAGGGGGCAAAGCACCTAGTTTAAACGGAAAAAGGCGGTACACTCATAGCACTCCTGTCGCGGTCGCATTGCACTCCACACACGTTCGGTCCTGCACACGTCTCATGCAAACGGAACGCGCTTCGGCTTGCCTCTTCACTGACACGTGGGACTGCACTAGGAGAAACCGACCATGCGCCAAACTCCCCCCGCCCACCGCGCGAAAATCCTCCCCCCCCCCACACCCAAAAATTCCCCCCAAATCCGATTCAACCGCCCTTCAGCCAACTAGCCAATAATATTCCCCAAACCCCCCTATCCCCCTCCACTCCATTCGCTCCGCCAAAGCCACCCTCCCCGCTGCGCCGATACGTCGGCGCCGCGGTTCGGTGATCCTCTCGCTCCCACAGTACGCTCTCGTAGACTGCCGTCCTCTAGCCGCGCCGCCACCTCTGGCTACGTTCTTGTGCAGGCGCACGGCGGTCAGTGCCGCCACCGCTGGCGACGTTCATGTGGAGACGCACGGTGGTCAGCTTCTCCCATGGTACGTGCATTCTAGACTGAGGCCCCGTTCATGTCGGTGTAGCGCTAAATGTTAGCTGATAGACGTTGTTAATCTCACTATTTGCCGAAGTAGTTTACTGTCAATATGCTCTACTTAAGAAGCTTCCTTGCCCTGTTCTACACTCAATCTGCTTAGCTGAGATGGCATGCCAAGGCCGATTAGTTGGTAAAATATCCTACCATATATTTATTGTGACGTAGATTGCCATGGTCTAGTAGCCAATCTGTTAGGTGAAATAGCTCTACACCATTTTATACTTGATCTTTCTTGCTGTGATGGCCTTCGATAGTTCGATGGCTGTGTGCTCGGCCTCATTGACTGCTGAAACAGCCTGCCACAATTTGGCACTCAAATTTGTTTGCTGAATTAGCTTTACATATATTTCGTTACTTAGATCTACTCGTCCAAATATCTTGCCATAGCTTTAGACATCGACCTAGGTATTATTTTTCTGGACTTCATAAAAAAGCATATATGTTTTTCCTGTAATATCTAGTAGAAGAACTAATTTGTATGTCTAACAGATGGACAGGACTTGGATAACTTCTGCTTGAAGATTCTCCGATGCATATGTCGAGGGGGTTGAAAACTTCATGAACTTTATCAGAGCTGAGTACGATGGTCCGAAATCAGATGTGCTCTGCCCGTGTAGCAGTTGTATGAATTCAGTTACAAGACCCCAGTCAACTATGTAAAATCATCTGCACTTGTATGGGATGTCGGTCACATATACTAGGTGGGTTCATCATGGTGAAGTTGTGAACGTCAATGTTATTAACTACATGGAAGCAGCAGATCACCATCTTGATCTGCCTGATGCTCAGGTGGAAGAGGAGGAGGAGGTGGTGGTGGCGGAGCCAGTGAGTTTGACCAACATTGAAACAATGCTACGAAATGATCGTGCATTCCATGAACTTTCACCTGCAGAAGAAAAACGGTGGACCCGCATGTTGGAACAATGCAACATTGCTGTCAATCCAGGAAATAAGTTGTCAGTATTCTCAGCTATGGTCACCTTTCTTCAGGTGAAGACATCTGAGCGGATGACCGACAAATCATTCGATGCGATGTTGGCTGCTTTCCACAAATCTTTCCCAGATGTGTCTGAGCTGCCACACACCTACAGTAAAATGAAGAATTTCCTTCGTGTAGTTGGAATTGGATATGATATGACCCATGTTTGTAAGAATAATTGTGTTCTGTTCTGGAAGGATTATGCCAACTTAAGTGAATGCCCGAAATGCAAATCATCAAGATGGAAAGATGGCAATGCTGTGAATAGGATTCCTCATAATGTTCTGAGACATTTTCCAATTAAACCAAGATTGCAGAGGTTGTTTCATGATGCTAAAACAAGAGAGGATGTACTGTGGCATTCTAGGAACCAGGAGTGCAGAGATCAGAATGTAATGAGCCATCCATCTCATGGTAGTGAGTGGAAAAGCTTCAATGATAAACACAGAGAGTTTGCTACTGACCCGAGAAACATTAGACTTGGCTTAGCTTCAGATGGATTTAACCCATTTGGCCACCAGGGCGCCACATATAGCATGTGGCCAGTGCTTGTTATCCCTTACAACATGCCTCCAAATGTCTGCACCAAAGAATCAAACTACATGATGGCCTTGCTCATCCCAGGTCCAAAAAGTCCTGGAAAGGATTTTGATTTGTTCATGGAGCCTCTTGTGGAGGAACTTCAACAGCTATGGAAGGATGTTCTCACTCGACACCTATATAGCAGCCCACCAGCTGATTTCTTGCTGCGTGCTGTTATAATTTGGTGCATCCATGATTATCTGGCTTTGGGCACTATGTCAGGGCGAATGACACATGGTTACAATGCATGTGTTCTCCGTGACAGGAATCCGCTGTCATACGCAATACTTAGCAAGATCTGTTACATTGGACACCGCCGTTTCCTTGCCAAGGACAAGCCGCATCCTAGAAAATACCGAAGACATGTGTTCAATGCAAAGCATGAAAACCGTGATGGCCAAAGAGGCTCACCGCCGATGAGTTGCAAGTGGAATTAGAGAAGGTCAGGCATATTACACCAGGAAACCATCCTGGTAATGGTAGCGGGAAAAGGAAGCATGGCAGGGTAGAAGAGAGATTATTGTTTACCCGCATGTCCACTTTGTGGCACTTGGAGTATTGGAAAGATTTGGATCTGCGGCATAATCTTGATGTGATGCACATCGAGAAAAATATATGTGACAGCATTATCGGCACACTTCTTAATATTGAAGGCAAGACGAAAGATACCTTAAAATCTAGGATTGATTTGACACACCTGGGTATCAGAAAGGATTTGCAGGTGCAAGATGAAGGTAAACCACGGGATATGGCACCAGTTGTGTACGTCTTGGATAAGGTAAAAAGAAAAGAATTCTGCGAGGTCCTGTCACGTGTGAGATTCCCACATGGATTTGCTTCCAACCCTGAAAGGAGAGTCAGTGTAGATGGAAACAAGGTACAAGGGTTGAAAACTCATTACTGCCACGTCCTACTTCAAAGCGTTTTACCTGTTATCCTTAGAGGATTGGGCCGCCCTGACTTATACAGAGCAGTTGCAGAGTTGGGACAATTCTTCAGGGAACTCTACAGTAGGAATATTAGGATAGATGCTTTGGAGCATCTTAGAGACAAGATACCAACTATCCTATGTGACCTTGAGAAGATATATCCTCCAGCCTTCTTTGATGTGATGGTGCATTTGGCTGTTCATCTACCTGATGAGGCACTACTTAGAGGTCCAGTACAGTATGGCTGGATGTACCCTATTGAAAGGCGGCTAGGCACTTTCAAGGGCTATGTTAGGAACAGAGCTAGACCCGAGGGTTCCATTGCAGAGGCCTACATTGCTACAGAAGCGTTGACATTCTGCTCAAAATACATTGAAACAGCTGATCAACTTAGCAAAGAGGTGGGTGAAGACAATCCCAGGCTCAATGTTTTCGATTATTCTATTCGAGTTACAGGGAAGAGTCGACAAGAGGACAAACCTAAAGATTTGGACAAAATGGTTTGGTATGTGTTGAATAACTGTCCTGAGATACTACCTTATATCAAGTAAGTGCTGTACTGCAGCTTATACATCGTAATCTACTAAACTTGTAGCACATTCTTATATATTTAGATGTTTGACGCGATCACTATGTTGTGCAGCATCTACAAAGAGGAGTTACTGCCGCAAAATCCAAGAAACATTGACAAACTGGTTATGGCAGGATTTGCGAAATGGTTCAAGAACCATGTAAGTTTTTGAAGTGCACTGTCAATTTTTTTAATATATTGAGTACATAAGATGATCAGCTTGTCTATTTTCTAACCATAGGTTAAGAAGATGTGGGAGGATGGGCAGGCAGATGATGATGCCCTTTACTCACAAGCAATGGGTCCTGATACTCGGGTAAGACATTATGAATCTTGCGTTGTTGGAGATGTGTGCTACAACACCCTTGCATGAGACGAAGGCAGGAAGACACAAAAAGTGCCATCATGAGCACGGATACGTATGACAAAGAGACAATTGAAATGTATGCTAACATAACAGACATTGTTCAGTTGCAGTATATCTCCAGTTTCGAGGACCATCGGTGTGTGGTTCTATTGTGATGTCATTGGTATAACCTATTTTCCAGGATCGCAAAACCCAAAGCTGATGATTATTTCAAATCCATAAATGTCAAGGCGGCGTACCAGACCAACAAGCCTTTTATTTTGGTAAATCAAGCAACACAGGTATTTTTCTTGGAAGACACATTTGCACGTAGCGATGACTGGAGAGTATTGCAAAGGTTTGAGCAGAGGAATTCGTTTAATGAAGTTGCACAACAAGATGATGCTTACACTGCTCCTGATGTACAAGATAACATAGATGTTCCTAATATCTTTGAGAACCATCACGTCAATGACGCCGGCGAAAAGATTGATTGTCGTGTTGTGGACATACAAGAGTTGATCAAGAAGAAGCCAACGTTCGAGGACGTTGAGGACGAAGAAGAAGATGACACCGTGGGGAATTACGATTCAGACTGATACGCATGGCGAAGATGTTGATGCTGCTGCTGCGGATGATGATTACATTGCTTTTGTCGTATTTGCCTGTCAGAAGACGTTTTTTTATCTATTATGTGAAATTGTGTTTGCTATGACAACTGAAACCTGATGAACATGTTGTTTAGTATTTTGCTGTGAGAACATCACTTGTTATGTATGCTGATTTGTGTTTGGTGATTGTATGACAACTAAAACAGGATGACATTGTTGTTTAGTTGTACTCATATTTGGCTGTGAAACTTGAATTTGATGACATAGTTTGCTGTTGGACTGCAATTTGCTCGACGTCTTTGAATGAGAACAAAGTTGACCCGACAGGGCCTCTGCTATTTATTTATTTATATGAGCAAAAGGGGATACCCCCTGATTTCTGTTAATAGAAATCATTAGATGTTCACAACACTACGCCCAGCCTGCTACATAGGTTTCAATCATTACTAGTTTCAGCAAAGTGCTCATGTCGTGGCCACTGAATACATCACGAGTGCTACATACACTGCAAATAAAGAGACAATCATCCTACAGAGCACATTGATTTTGCCCATTATCTTCGCAAGCTCTTTCATCTCCTCATTGCTATCAAGGCCGTTCAGCAGTTGTTGCTTGGACATGATCAGAGGAACTGCATCTTTAACCTTCTGCTCTGCATCTTCCTCTTCTGCCGTTCCTTCAGTTACTTGTCCAACACCCCAACCTGCTGGTATTGGGATTCCTCGGCTAACCAAATAATCAGCATAGTTGCATTCCCCCACATCAGCAACTTCCCAGAAATACAAATCACACGAATCTTCCCTTTTCTGCACGAATCAAATTGGAAGATCATCAACCAAACTATTAAAAAATCAGCTACTGAAAGCAGCAGAACAACACTTAAACATATTTATTACCCCATGATTCAAGCATTTGTAGAAGACTTGGCAAGGGTTGCGAATTGTGGTTGAGACGCGATAGATGACTCTGCGTGATTTGCAGCAGTGGCACCACACCAACGGCAGCGGGTTGCTATGAGCAATCGGCTGCGGTGCGCATGCCGGCGGGGGTGTGATGAGACCCACAGGTGATGGTACGGGTGGCGACTTGGCGCATATCTGGTTGTTGCCTGCTGAAGAGCAGGTGGACGAGTAGCCAGCGGACATGGTTGTTGCGGCCAGAGCTTCTGATGCTAGGCAGAGTAAGTAGAGAAGAGGAGAAGCGAACGTTGGATATGTCAGTTTCATTACTTGTAGAGTAGCATAGCACCATATATAGTCATAGTCTAGGTTTGGATTCAAACCAGCTACAGGAGTACGTCTTTCTTTTTTCTAAAACTCGGCAACGTCTCTTTACTGGTACACTAGATTGTTCTATACACCTTCCCAAGTCTTTGATTTTCTTTCCCTTTTTTTGCGAGGAAGGAAGGAGGACAAAATTGAGAGTTCCTAGGACTCGAACCCAAGACCTCTCAGTTGAAAACCAAGGGTGCTAGTCACTTATGTGGCGAATGTTCCCTGCGAGGAGGACGGCAGACGAACGCATTTTCCTCGCAGTTTTCTTCCTATATATAAAAAGTATGCTACTTGGTGTCCGCTTAGTCAACAAACGATTGTGCCAACCTTGACCGTTGGATTGACATTCAACGTCTGTCGCGTTTCTTCAGTCTCTTCTTCCTCGAGCCGCCAAAGCCAAACCAGCGCCAGTGAGACCGCCTGCTCCCGCCTCCCACGGCTGGTTGTGATCTTCCCCGGCTCCTGTTCGTTCCCGTCCGAGGCCTCACCATCATCCTCCGCCTTGGTTCGCTCACCGTGGCGCCGCCCTCCAGTGTTGTCAACATGGTCAACAACCGAGAGGAATAAGGAGATGACTGTACATGGTGAGGATGACAGTAGGGACCCAGCAGCGCGTGCAGTAATTTTGTTTTTTCGGGACGGAGAAGGGTATCAACTGGGTTGTGCGGGACCCGTGGCCCGTCTAGCCTAGGCTTTTATTTCATATGTTTAGCACATGACCAGCCTAGTTTGTTTTTTCCTTTCTGAAAATGGCTAGCCAGCTATTTTGTTTTTTGCAGAATAACCAACATAGGCCTACTTGCTTTTCTACGCCCTGCTGGGCCGGAAATCTTTCAAGACGAGGAGGGATGCATTTTGCCCAGAAAATGGGCTATAAGTAATAAGAAATGGGCTATAAGTAATAATAAATGGGCTGTAAAATGAAAAAATACAGCAAACAGGCAATTAGTTCCAAAATATTGTTTTCCTTTGGATTTTGATATTTTAAATTTCATTGTTTTTGTGCGGGTAAAATTTCATTGAATTTAAATTAAGGTATATTTAGATTTAAAATTAATTTGAATCTGGCTAGAAATTTCGGATTGTATGCTGTTTGGGACAAATTTGGAGGCTGACTTGTGGGTCGACTAGGTTGACGTGTACTTTGGCTTTGTCAACTTAGTCCACAAACGATTCTAACAGCAGTGACCATTGGATGTTAATCCAACGGCCGTGCTGCTTCTTCAATATCTGATCTTCTTGCTCCAGCCGCCCAAACCAGCTCTGGTGGGACTGCCTGCTCCCGCCTCCCATGGCCGGTTGTGCTGCCGCACAGGCCGCACCGCCCCACCCTACTTCATTGCTGGCCAGGCCATTCCTCTACTCACCCACACCTCCTGTTCTTTTCCGGCGACGGCAGCCGGACCAATAAACCCTCGTACTCCCCACCGCGTGGGCAACCATTGCCGAGTCTTCCTCGGCTCCGTGTCGTTCCCTTCCTAGGCCTCGCCGTCGTCCACCGCCATGGTGCTCTCGGCGCGGCCTGGTCAACGTGGTCAACGAACGACATCCATCGGCCATGGACTGTACGCGCAAAATAATTATTCCTCCACCTGACAGCTAGGATCCACCGGAAGGGCCTCTGTATTTCACGAAAAAAACGTTCCCCCGCTGACATGTCAGACCCACCAGCTATATCTTCGCACGCAAGGAAGTGCCTCCTTATTACGCACAAAAAAATGGATACCCCCTGCTAGCTGGGACCCACCATAGTGGGAGGATGACTTGTGGGCCAACTAAGTTGACGGGGACGGAGGGCTTTGTCAACTTAGTCAATATGAACGATTCTAGCTCCAGTGACCGTACGATGTCCATCCAATGGCCATAGTGCTTCTTCAACCTCTGGTCTTGTTACTCCGGCCGCCCAAAGAAGCGTCGGTCATGCCGCATGCTCCTGCCTCCCGTGGCCTGCTGTGCTGCCGCGGAGGCATCACCGCCCCCTACTATTCCCACCGCTGGCTAGGCCCTACGACGACGGCAGCCTCACACCGGAGCCAAACCAGTGAACCCTCGTACTCCTCTCCGCGCGGGCTTCCACTGTCGCGTCTTCCCCGGCTCCGCGTTGTCCCCTTCCTAGGCCTCACCGTCGTCCACCGCCATGGTGCTCTCGGCGCGGCCTGGTCAACGTGGTCAAGGAATGACTTTCGTCGGACGTGGACTGTACGTGGAGAGGCTGACAGCTGGGTCCATGGCGGCAGCAAGGAAGTGCCTCCTTATTACGTGGAAAATAATGATTCCTCCACTTGACAGCTGGGACCCGCCGGATGGGCCACTATATTTCGTGGAAAAAACTTTTCCCCTGACTGCTAGGACCCACCAGCTTCATCTTCACACGCAAGGAAGTGCGTCCGAGCAAAAAAAACGATTCGCCCCCCTGACTGCTGGGACCCACCAGTTACACCTTCGCACGCAAGGAAGTGCGTTCGGGAAAAAAAACAATTCGCCCCCCTGACTTCTGGGACCCACCGGCTACATCTTCGCACGCAAGGAAGTGCGTCCACGCAAAAAAAACGATTTGCCCCCTGACTGCTGGGACCCACCAGCTACATCTTCGCAGGCAAGGAAGTGCCTGACAGTCGGGACCCACCTGGTCGAAGCGTATGTAGCATTGTCATTCTGGTCGCGAACATGTATGTGCATACTGGTCGATGTAGAGGCGCGCACGTGTCGTAGTAGAGGCGCGCACGTAGCATGTACACGTACGTACAGTGGCCAGGGTGCAAGAAAGAAAATACGGCCACATATGTGTACATACGGGCAGGGTCTCGAACGCCTACTCGCGCATACGTACGGCCAGGGCTCGTGTACATGGCTGGGTCAGAACAGAGAAACAGCATCGTCGTCGTGTTCATGGGGAGGAAACGGAATGCGTCGTGTTCATGGGGAGGAAAGGGAATGTGTCGTGTTCATGGGGAGGCAACGGAATGCGTCATGTTCATCGGGAGGCAACGGAACGCGTGGGAGCCAACCGGCTGGGTCGGAACAGAATGCGTGGTCGTGTTCATTGGGAGGGCTTGGACGGAACAGGCGATGGAAACGAGGCCTGGCGTACCGCACAACGGAGGAAATGGACCTCCTATGTTCGGAACGGGGTCCTGTTAATCGGGAGGGGTCTGGCGTACTGCAAAACGGAGGAAACGGACCTCCTACGGTCGAAACGGGGGTCCTGTTGATCGGGAGGGGTGTGGCGTACCGCAAAATGGACGAAATGGACCTCCTACGGTCGAAACGGGGGTCATGTTCATCGGGAGGGGTGTGGCGTACCGCAAAACGGGACTCCACGGGATACTATCATCTCCACCGTCGACCTCCTCCAGCCTCCACGGGCTCCTGTTCATCCAGCCTCCACCGCGCGCTACTCCACCGGCTACTGTTCAACCACCCCTCCACCGTCTACTGTTCATCCAGCCCTCCACACCACGGGGTCCTGTTCAACCACCCCTCCAGCGTCTACTGTTCATCCAGCCCTCCACACCACGGGGTCCTGTTCATCCACCCCTCCATGGGCACCCCTCCACCATCTACTGTTCATCCAGCCTCC
>NC_041384.1:94730508-94751459 GCF_002162155.2 Triticum dicoccoides
GCATTGATCGGCTTCAGTTAGCAGCAGTAGCGAAGGAATCGCTCGATCGGGTTCAGTTAACAGCCATCGATCGATCGCTTGGGTTCAGTAACGCGTAGCCTGCAGTGCAATCGCTCAGGTTCAGTTAGAGCCCAACGCCTCACTCGGGTTCAGTTAGAGCCAACGCCTTGCACACACGCGCGTACGTGTATGAGAGAAACGCACATCGCTCGGCCCCCGACCTCCCACCGTAACCGGGAACTCCCCAAAAATTTCCTCCCCCTCGCTTCTACCATGGTTTTTTTCCGTCATGGAGGGCCCAAATAATGTCATGCAGCTGCGTCTCTGGCCCGCCCAGGACGAAAAGCCCATTTTCTGTCATGATTTTTTGTCATAGAAGTAGGATCCCACCACATCTATGATGATACCGGGTTTTGTCACAATTATCGTCATAGAAGTGTCATATGTATGACAGAAAAAAATCGTTCGGCCCAAAATGTCACGGATGTGTCTTTTTTTGTAGTGAAACATTAATTGCAGCAAATATATTCTCAAACATGTCATTCTCATCAAACATAGCATCCCCAAGCCTCGGCCTTTTCATATCATAAGCATAATCACTCTCATCATTAATAGTTTGGATAGCACCATTAGTATAGCAATTATCATCATCACAATGAGTAAGAGGGGCAACATCATTTGGGAGGGATACCTTTTTACCTTTACTTCTCAGTCTTTTCTTTTTCTTCTTCACATTATGTGTGGGTCCAATCCTCTTTTTGGAGCTCCTTATTGATGAGATTGGTTGAATAGAATGCTCCTCCTCGTTACCTGATTCATCATAAGAAATAATAGGAGGATATTGGGAAGCCTCTTCCCTTTCATTAGTATTATCTTCATCCTCTATTTGTTTTCTTTCCTTTATGTAATTGGCAATATAAGGATTTTCAATGCAATTCACCGCACAATACATAAAAATTTCTTCTAGATCAATATCGAGGTATTTCTCAAGGTTATATTCTGGAATATGCTTAGTTATACGTTTCATTTCTTCATAACCCAAAAGCAAACTAAGTTCATTATGATGTGCAAGGGAAATCAAATCATCACAATTTTTGGACACGATATGATCATGAAACAATTTGCATTGGAGATTTAAATGACCATGTTCATTGCAAAGTTCACAAGTATGGCGAAGAAATTTTAAATTTTCAGCACAAACATCTAGCCTCTCTTGCAACCATTTGGTTTCTAAATAATTATGCCTCTTGCAAAATCTATCTTCCCTATTTGGTGTGTACTTGCAAACTCTATGCACTACACAAAAATTGACATGCTTCTAAGAGACATTTTCATTATGACTAGTGCAATCATCACTAGCACTATGGATATTCAAGGAGTTCATACTAAAAACATTGCAATCATGCTCATCATTCAAAGATTTAGTGCCAAACATTTTATAGACTTCTTCTTCTAGCACTTGAGCACAATTTTCCTTTCCATCATTCTCACGAAAAATATTAAAAAGATGAAGCACATGAGGCAAACTCAATTCCATTTTTTTGTAATTTTCTTTTATAAACTAAACTAGTGATAAAACAAGAAACTAAAAGATTAGATTACAAGATCTAAAGATATACCTTCAAGCACTCACCTCCCCGGCAACGGCGCCAGAAAAGAGCTGGATGTCTACTACGCAACCTTCTTCTTGTAGACGTTGTTGGGCCTCCAAGTGCACAAGTTTGTAGGACAGTAGCAAATTTCCCTCAAGTGGATGACCTAAGGTTTATCAATCCGTGGGAGGCGTAGGTTGAAGATGGTCTCTCTCAAACAACCCTGCAACCGAATAACAAAGAGTCTCTTGTGTCCCCAACACACCCAATACAATGGTAAATTTTATAGGTGCACTAGTTCGGCAAAGAGATGGTGATACAAGTGCAATATGGATGGTAGATATAGGTTTTTGTAATCTGAAATTATAAAAACAGCAAGGTAACAAGTAATAAAAGTGAGCGTAAATGGTATTGCATTGCTAGGAAACAAGGCCTAGGGTTCATACTTTCACTAGTGCAAGTTCTCTCAACAATAATAACATAATTGGATCATATAACTATCCCTCAATATGAAACAAAGAGTCACTCCAAAGTCACTAATAGCGGAGAACAAACGAAGAGATTATTGTAGGGTACGAAACCACCTCGAAGTTATTCTTTCGGATCGATCTATTCAAGAGTTCGTACTAGAATTACACCTTAAGACACATATCCACCAAAACCCTAATGTCACCTAGATACTCCAATGTCACCTCAAGTATTCGTGGGTATGATTATACGACATGCATCAAAAAATCTCAGATTCATCTATTCAACCAACACAAAGTACTTCAAAGAGTGCCCTAAAGTTTCTACCGGAGTGTGAAGACGAAAACGTGTGCCAACCCTAATGCATAAGTTCACGAGGTCACGGAACTCGCAAGTTGATCGCCAAAACATACATCAAGTGGATCACGTGATATCCCATTGTCACCATAGATAAGCACATGCAAGACATACATCAAGTGTTCTCAAATCCTTAAAGACTCAATCCGATAAGATAACTTCAAAGGGAAAACTCAATCCATTACAAGAGAGTAGAGGGGGAGAAACATCATAAGATCCAACTATAATAGCAAAGCTCGCGATACATCAAGATCGTGCGATATCAAGAACACGAGAGAGAGAGAGAGAGAGAGAGAGATCAAACACATAGTTACTGATACATACCCTCAGCCCCGAGGGTGAACTACTCCCTTCTCATCATGGAGAGCGTCGGGATGATGAAGATGCCACCGGAGAGGGATTCCCCCCTCCGGCAGGGTGCCGAAACGGGTCTAGATTGGTTTTTGGTGGCTACGGATGCTTGTGGCGGCGGAATTCCCGGTCTATTCTGCTCCTTGATGTTTTTAGGGTATATGGACATATATAGGCGAAACAAGTCGGTCAGGGGAGCCACGAGGGGCCCACGAGGGTGGGGGCGCCCAGGGGGGTAGGGAGCGCCTCCCTTCCTTGTGGCTTCCTCGAAGCTTCCCTGACGTCTACTCCAAGTCTCCTGGATTGCTTCCGTTCCAAAAATAACTCTCTAGAAGGTTTCATTCCGTTTGGACTCCGTTTGATATTCCTTTTCTTCGAAACACTGAAATAGGCAAGAAAACAGCAATTTGGGCTGGGCCTCCGGTTAATAGGTTAGTCCCAAAAATAATATAAAAGTGTTTAGTAAAGCCCATAAACATCCAAAACAGATAATATAGTAGCATGAATACTTCATAAATTATAGATACATTGGAGACGTATCAAGCACTACGTGAATATGACCGGAGGAGTAAACCATGGAGAGAGACGCCGCGCATGGCTTGGAAAAATTGGTGTGTCTCCAAGGGGTGCCCTGGCCATGTATATAAAGGAGGGAGAGGAGGAGGCCGGCTACCAGGGCGTGCCAAGGAGGGGAGTCCTACTAGAACTCCACTCCTAGTAGGATTCGCACCCCCCCTTTTTCCTTCTCATGGAGGGGGAAAGAGGGAAGGAGGAGGGAAGAGGAGAAGGAAAGGGGGCACGCCCCCTCCCCTAGTACAATTCGGTCTCCCTATGGGACGGGGGCGCGGACACCCCTTGTGGGCTGCCTCCCCTCTCCCCTATGGCCCATGTAGGCCCAATACTTCCCCGGGGGGTTCCGATAACCCCTCGGTTCTTCGAAAAATACCCGAACTATTCTGAAACCATTCCGGTGTCCGAATTCATTGTCCAATATATCAATATTTACCTCTCGGCCATTTTGAGACTCCTCGTCATGTCCGTGATCTCATCTAGGACTCTGAACAAACTTCGGTCACCAAAACACATAACTCATAATACGAATCGTTAACGAACGTTAAGCGTGTGGACCCTACGGGTTCGAGAACTATGTAGACATGACCGAGACACATCTCTGGTCAATAACCAACAGCGGAACCTGGATGCTCATATTGGTTCCTACATATTCTACAAAGATCTTTATCGGTCAAACCGCAATAACAACATACGTCATTCCCTTTGTCATTGGTATGTTACTTGCCTGAGATTCGACCATCGGTATCCTCATACCTAGTTCAATCTCGTTCGGCAAGTATCTTTACTCGTTTCATAATGCATCATCCCATAACTAACTCATTAGTCACATTACTTGCAAGGCTTATAGTGATGTGCATTGCCGAGAGGGCCAAGAGATACTTCTCTGGTGCACGGAGTGACAAATCCTAATCTTGATCTATGCCAACCCAACAAACACCTTCAGAGACACCTATAGAGCATATTTATAATCACCCAGTTATGTTGTGATGTTTGATGGCACACAAGGTTTTCCTCTGGTATTCAGGAGTTGCATAATCTCATAGTCAAAGGAATATGTGTAAGTCATGAAGCAATAGCAATAAAACTTAACGAACATTATGCTAAGCTAACAGATGGGTCTTTTCCATCACATCATTCTCCTAATGATGTGATCCCGTTCATCAAATGATAGCACATGTCTATGGTCAGGAAACTTAACCATCTTTGATAAACGAGCTAGTCTAGTAGAGGCATACTAGGGATACTTTGTTTTGTCTATGTATTCATACATGTATCAAGTTTCTGGTTAATACAATTCTAGCATGAATAATAAATATTTATCATGATATAAGGAAATATGAATAACAACTTTATTGCCTCTAGGGCATATTTCCTTCACCTGGCAACGACGCCAGAAAAAGAATCTTGATGACCCACAAGTATAGGGATCAATCGTAGTCCTTTTGATGAGTAAGAGTTTCGAACCCAACGAGGAGCAGAAGGAAATGATAAGCAGTTTTCAGCAAGGTAATCTCTTCAAGTACTAAAAATAGCAGATAGTTTGATAGCAAGATAATTAGTAACAAGTAGCAATAGTAACAAGGGTGCAGCAAGGTGGACCAGTCCTTTTTATAGCAAAGGACAAGCCGGAACAATCTCTTATAACAAGCAAAGCGTTCTTGACGACACATGAAAATTATCATCTAGTCATTTTCATCATATTTAGTTGATTCGCGTTCGCTACTTTAATAATTTGATATGTGGGTGGACCAGTGTTTGGGTGTTGTTCTTACTTGAACAAGCATCCCACTTATGGTTCCCCCTCTCACAAGCATCCACAACTATGAAATAAGAATTAAAATAAATCTAACCATAGCATAAAACACATGGATTCAATTCAGCCTCTTACGGAATAACGCATTGAAGGAAATATGCCCTAGAGGCAATAATAAAGTTATTATTTATTTCCTTATACCATGATAAATGTTTATTATTCATGCTAGAATTGTATTAACCGGAAACTTAGTACATGTGTGAATACATAGACAAACAGAGTGTCACTAGTATGCCTCTACTTGACTAGCTCGTTGAATCAAAGATGGTTAAGTTTCCTAGCCATAGACATGAGTTGTCATTTGATTAACGGAATCACATAATTAGTGAATGATGTGATTGACTTGACCCATTCCATTAGCTTAGCACAATGATCGTTTAGTTTGTTGCTACTACTTTCTTCATGTCTTATACATGTTCCTATGACTATGAGATTATGCAACTCCCGAGTACCGGAGGAACACTTTGTGTGCTACCAAACGTCACAACGTAAGTGGGTGATTATAAAGGTGCTCTACAGGTCTCTTCGATGGTGCTTGTTGAGTTGGCATAGATCGAGATTAGTATTTGTCACTCCGATTGTCGGAGAGGTATCTTTGGGCCCTCTCGGTAATGCACATCACTATAAGCCTTGCAAGCATTGTGACTAATGAGTTAGTTGCGGGATGATGCATTACGGAACGAGTAAAGAGACTTGCCAGTAATGAGATTGAACTAGGTACGAGGATACCGACGATCGAATCTCGGGCAAGTAACATACCAATGACAAAGGGAGCAACATATGTTGTTATGCGGTTTGACCGATAAAGATCTTCGTAGAATAAGGAGGATCCAATATGAGCATCCCGGTTCTGCTATTAGTTATTGACCGGAGACGAGTCTTGGTCATGTCTACATAGTTCTCGAACCCATAGGGTCCGCACGCTTAACGCTCGGTGATGATCGGTATTATGAGTTTATGTGTTTTGATGTAATGAAGGTAGTTCATAGTCACGGATGAGATCGGGGACATGACAAGGAGTCTCGAAATGGTCGAGATGTAAAGATCGATATATTGGACGACTATATTCGGACATCGGAAAGGTTCCGAGTGATTCGGGTATTTTTCGGAGTACCGAAGAATTACGGGAATTCACCGGAGGGCCAATGGACCTTCGTGGGCTTTAGTGGAAATAGAGGGCAGCAAGGAAGTGTGGGGTGCGCCCCCCATAGGCCCAAACCAAATTGGTTTAGGGCTTTGGGGGTCGTCCCCCTCTTTCCTTCTCCTCTCCTCCTCTTTCCTTCCCCTCCTAGTTGGACTAGGAAAGGGGGAACCTACTCCTAGTAGGAGTAGGATTCCCCCCTTTGGGCGCACCCTATGAGGCCGCCGGCCCCCTCCCCTTGCTCCTTTATATACGTGGCCAGGGGCACCCCATAGACACACAAGTTGATTGTTCCAAGCCGTGTGCGGTGCCCCCCTCCATCATAATCCACCTCGACCATATCGTAGCGGTGCTTAGACGAAGCCCTGCGTCGGTAGCAACATCATCATCATCATCACGCCGTCGTGCTGGCGAAACTCTCACGTGAAGCTCTGCTGGATTGGAGTTCGTGGGACGTCATCGAGCTGAACGTGTGCTGAACTCGGAGGTGTCATGCGTTCGGTACTTGGATCGGTCGGATTGTGAAGACGTTCGACTACATCAACCGCGTTCGCACAACGCTTCCTCTTACGGTCTACGAGGGTAAGTAAACGATACTCTCCCCTCTCATTTCTATGCATCACCATGATCATGCATGTGCGTAGGATTTTTTTTGAAATTACTACGTTCCCCAACAGTGGCATCATAGCCAGATTTATGTGTAGATGTTATATGCACGAGTAGAACACAAATGAGTTGTGGGCGATACAAGTCATACTGCTTACTAACATGTCATACTTTGGTTCGGCAGTATTGTTGGATGAAGCGGCACCGACCAACATTACGCGTACGCTTATGCGAGACTGGTTCTACCGACGTGCTTTGCACACGGGTGGCTGGCGGGTGGCAGTTTCTCCAACTTTAGTTGAACCGAGTGTGACTATGCCCGGTCCTTGTTGAAGGTTAAAACAACACTAACTTGATGAAATATCATTGTGGTTTTGATGCGTAGGTAAGAACGGTTCTTGCTCAGCCCGTAGCAGCCACGTAAAACTTGCAACAACAAAGTAGAGGACGTCTAACTTATTTTTGCAGGGCATGTTGTGATGTGATATGGTCAAGGCATGATGCTATATTTTATTGTATGAGATGATCATGTTTTGTAACGGAGTTATCGGCAACTGGCAGGAGCCATATGGTTGTCGCTTCATTGTATGCAATGCAATCGCCCTGTAATTGCTTTCCTTTATGACTAAACGGTAGCAATAGTCATAGAAGCAATATTTGGCGAGACGACAACGATGCTAAGATGGAGATCGAGGTGTCGCGCCGGTAACGATGGTGATCATGACGGTGCTTTGAAGATGGAGATCAAAGGCATAAGATGATTATGGCCATATCATATCACTTATATTGATTGCATGTGATGTTTATCCTTTATGCATCTTATTCTGCTTGATTGACGGCAGCATTATAAGACAATCTCTCACTAAATTTCAAGGTACAAGTGTTCTCCCTGAGTATGCACTGTTGCCAAAGTTCGCCGTGCCGAGACAGCACGTGATGATCGGGTGTGATAAGCTCTACGTTCACATACAACGGGTGCAAGCCAGTTTTGCACACGCAGAAATACTCGGTTAAACTTGACGAGCCTAGCATATGCAGATATGGCCTCGGAACACTGAGACCGAAAGGTCGAGCATGAATCATATAGTAGATATGATCAACATAGTGATGTTCACCATTGAAAACTAGTCCATCTCATGTGATGGTCGGACATGGTTTAGTTGATTTGGATCACGTGATCATTTAGATGACTAGAGGGATGTATATCTAAGTGGGAGTTCTTAAATAATATGATTAATTGAACTTTAATTAGTGATGAACTTAGTACTGATAGTATTTGCATAACTATGTTGTAGATCAATAGCTCGCAATGTAGCTCCCCGTTTATTTTTTGATATGTTCCTAGAGAAAAACTAAGTTGAAAGATGTTAGTAGCAATGATGCGGATTGGATCCGTGATCTGAGGATTATCCTCATTGCCGCATAGAAAAATTATGTCCTTGATGCACCGCTAGGTGACACACCGATTGCAGGAGCAGATGCAGACGTTATGAACGTTTGGCGAGCTTGATATGATGACTACTTGATAGTTTAGTGCACCATGCTTTACGGTTTAAAATCGGGGCTTCAAAGACGTTTTGAACGCCATGGAGCATATGAGATGTTCCAAGAGTTGAAATTAGTATTGCAGACTCATGACCATGTCAAAAGGTATGAGACCTTTGACAAGCACTTTGCCTACAAGATGGAGGAGAATAGCTCAGCTAGTGAGCATGTGCTCAAAATGTCTGAGTACTACAATCACTTGAATCAAGTGGGAGTTAATCTTCCAGATAAGATAGTGATTGACAGAGTTCTCTAGTCACTATCACCAAGTTACTAGACCTTCGTGATGAACTATAATATGCAAGGGATAACGAAAATGATTCCCAAGCTCTTCGTGATGCTGAAATCGACGAAGGTAGAAATCAAGAAAAGCATCAAATGTTGATGTTGACAAGACCACTAGTTTCAAGAAAAGGGCAAAGAAAAGAAGGGGAAATTCAAGAAGAATGGCAAGCAAGTTGCTGCTCAAGTGAAGAAGCCCAAGTCTAGAACTAAGCCTGAGACTAAGTGCTTCTACTACAAAGGGACTGGTCACTGGAAGCAGAACTGCCCCAAGTATTTGGCGGATAAGAAGGATGGCAAAGTGAATAAAGGTATATTTAATATACATGTTATTGATGTGTACTTTACTAGTGTTTATAGCAACCCCTTAGTATTTGATACTAGTTCAGTTGCTAAAGATTAGTAACTCGAAATAGGAGTTTCAGAATGAACAAAGATTAGTTAAGGGTGAAATGATGATGTGTGTTGGAAGTGGTTCCAAGATTGATATGATCATCATCGCACACTCCCTATACTTTCGGGATTAGTGTTGAACCTAAATAAATGTTATTTGGTGTTTGTGTTAAGCATGAATATGATTTGATCATGTTTATTGCAATACGGGTATTCATTTAAAGTCAGAGAATAATTGTTGTTCTGTTTACATGAATAAAACCTTCAATGGTCATACACCCAAGGTGAATGGTTTATTGAATCTCGATCGTAGTGATACACATATTCATAATATTGAAGCCAAAAGATGCAAAGTTAATAATGATAGTGGAACTTATTTATGGCACTGCCGTTTAGGTCATATTGGTGTAAAGCGCATGAAGAAAATCCATGTTGATGGGCTTTTGGAATCACTTGATTATAAATCAGTTAATTCTTGTGAACCATGCGTCATAGGCAAGATGACTAAGACTCCGTTCTCTGGAACATGGAGCAAGCAACTGATTTATTGGAAATAATACATACTAATGTATGCGATCCGATAAGTGTTGAGGCTCGCGGCGGGTATCGTTATTTTCTGACTTTCACAGATGATTTGAGCAGATATGGGTATATCTACTTAATGAAACATAAGTCTGAAACATTTGAAAAGTTCAAAGAATTTCAGAGTGAAGTGGAAAATCATCGTAACAAGAAAATAAAATTTCTACGATCTGATCTCGGAGGCGAATATTTGAGTTATGAGTTTGGTCTTCATTTGAAACAATGTGTAATAGTTTCGCAACTCACGCCACCTAGAACACCAGAACGTAATGGTGTGTCCGAACATCGTAACCGTACTTTATTAGATATGGTACAATCTATGATGTCTCTTACCGATTTACCACTATCGTTTTCGGGTTATGCATTAGAGATAGCTGCATTCACGTTAAATAGGGCACCATCTAAATCCGTTGAGACGACATCATAGGAACTGTGGTTTGTCAAGAAACCAAAGTTGTCATTTCTTAAAGTTTGGGGTTGCGATGCTTATGTGAAAAAGTTCCATCCTGATAAGATCAAACCCAAATCGAAGAAATGTGTCTTCATAGGATACCCAAAGGAGACAGTTGGGTACACCTTCTATCACAAATCAGAAGGCAAGACATTCATTGCTAAGAGTGGATCCTTTCTAGAGAAGAAGTTTCTCTTGAAAGAAGTGAGTGGGAGGAATGTAGAACTTGATGAAGTAATTGTACCTTCTCCCGAATTGGAAAGTAGTTCATCACAGAAATCAGTTCTTGTGATTTCTACGCCAATTAGTGAGGAACCTAAATTATGATGATCATGAAACTTCAGATCAAGTTACTACCGAACCTCATAGGACAACCAGAGTATGGTCCGCACCAGAGTGGTACGGTAATCCTTTCTGGACGTCATGTTACTAGACCATGACGAACCTACGAACTATAAGGAAGCGATGATGAGCCCAGATTCCGCGAAATGGCTTAAGGCCATGAAATCTGAGACGGGATCCATGTATAAAGAACAAAGTATGGACTTTGATTGACTTGCCCAATGATTGGCAAGCCATAGAAAATAAATGGATCTTCAAGAGGAAGACGGACACTGATAGTAGTGTTACTATCTACAAAGCTCGAATTGTCGCAAAAATGTTTTCGACAAGTTCAAGGTGTTGACTATGATGATTTTATCACTCGTATCGATGCTTAAAAGTCTGTCCGGATCATGTTAGCAGTTGCCGCATTTTATGAAATCTGGCAAATGGATGTCAAAACTGCATTCCTTAATGGATTTCTTAAAGAAGAGTTCTATATGATGCAACTAGAAGGTTTTGTTGATCCTAAAGGTGCTGACAAAGTGAGCAAGCTCCAGCGATCCATCTATGGACTGGTGCAAGCATCTCGGAGTTGGAATATATTCTTTGATAAAGTGATTAAAGCATATGGTTTTATACAGACTTGCGGTGAAGCCTGTATTTACAAGAAAGTGAGTGGGAGCACTACAGCATTTCTGATAAGTATATGTGAATGACATATTGTTGATCGGAAAGAATGTAGAATTTTCTGGAAAACATAAAGGAGTATTTGAAAGGAGTTTTTCAAAGAAATACCTCAATGAAGCTGCTTACAAATTGAGCATCAAGATCTATAGAGATAGATCAAGATGCTTGATATATTTTCAATGAGTACATACCTTGACAAGATTTTTAAGTGGTTCAAAATGGAACAGTCAAAGAAGGAGTTCTTGCATGTGTTGCAAGGTGTGAAGTTGAGTAAAGACTCAAAACCCGACCACAGCAGAAAATAGAAAGAGAATGAAAAGTCATTCCCTATGCCTCAGTCATAGGTTCTATAAAGTATGCTATGTTGTTTACCAGTCCTATTGTATACCTTAGCATGATTCTGGCAAGGGAATACAATAGTGATCTAGGAGATCACTGGACAGCGGTCAAAATTATCCTTAGAAGACTAAGGAAATATTTCTCAGTCACGGAGGTGATGGAAGAGTTTGTCGTAAAGAGTTACATCGATGCAAGCTTTTTTCATCGATCTAGATGACTCTAAGTCTCGGTCTGGATACATATTAAAAGTGGGAGCAATTAGCTAGAGTAGCTCCGTGCAGAGCACTGTAGACATAGCAATGTGCGAAATACATACGGATCTGAATGTTGCCAACCCGTACACTAAACTTCTCTCACAAGCAAAACATGATCACTCTTTGGGTGTTAATCACATAGCGATGTGAACTAGATTATTGACTCTAGTAAACCCTTTGGGTATTAGTCACATGGAGATGTGAACTAATCATATAAAGATGTGAACTACATTATTGACTCTAGTGCAAGTGGGAGACTGAAGGAAATATGCCCTAGAGGAAATAATAAAGTTATTATTTATTTCTTTATATCATGATATATGTTTATTATTCATGCTAGAATTGTATTAACAGGAAACTTAAAACATGTGTGAATACATAGAGAAATAGAGTGTCACTAGTAGGACTCTACTTGACTAGCTCATTGAATCAAAGATGGTTAAGTTTCCTAGCCATAGACATGAGTTGTCATTTGATTAACGGGATCACATCATTAGAGAATGATGTGATTGACTTGACCCATTCCGTTAGCTTAGCACAATGATCGTTTAGTTTTTTGCTAGTGCTTTCTTCATGACTTATACATGTTCCTATGACTATGAGATTATGCAACTCCTGAGTACCGGAGGAACACTTTGTGTGCTACCAAACGTCACAACGTAACTGGGTGATTATAAAGGTGCTCTACAGGTGTCTCTGATGGTGCTTGTTGAGTTGGCATAGATCGAGATTAGGATTTGTCACTCCGATTGTCGGAGAGGTATCTCTGGGCCCTCTCGGTAATGCACATCACTTTAAGCCTTGCAAGCATTGTGACTAATGAGTTAGTTGCAGGATGATGCATTACGGAACGAATAAAGAGACTTGCCGGTAATGAGATTGAACTAGGTATGAGGATACAGATGATCGAATCTCGGGCAAGTAACATACCGATGACAATGGGAACAACGTATGTTGTTATGCAGTTTGACTGATAAAGATCTTCATATAATATGTATGAGCCAATATGAGCATCCAAGTTCCGCTATTGGTTATTGACCGGAGACGAGTCTCGATCATGTCTACATAGTTCTCGAAATCGTAGGGTCCGCACGCTTAACGTTTGGTGACGATCGGTATTATGAGTTTATGTGTTTTCATGTACCGAAGGTAGTTTAGAGTCCCGGATGAGATCGGGGACATGACGAGGAGTCTCTAAATGGTTGAGATGTAAAGATCGATATATTGGATGACTATATTCGGACATCGGAAAGGTTCCAAGTGATACAGGTATTTTTCGGAGTACCGGAGAGTAACGGGAATTCACCGGGAGGGTCAATGGGCCTTCGTGGGCTTTAGTGGAAATTGAGGGCAGCAAGGAAGTGTGGGGTGCGCCCCCCTAGGCCCAAACCGAATTGGTTTAGGGCTTTGGGGGCCGGCCCCCTCTTTCCTTCTCCTCTCCTCCTCTTTCCTTCCCCTCCTAGTTGGACTAGGAAAGGGGGAACCTACTCCTAGTAAGTGTAGGATTCCCCCCCCCTGGGGCGCACCCTATGAGGCTGCCGGCCCCCTCCCCTTGCTCCTTTATATACGTGGCCAGGGGCACCCCATAGACACACAAGTTGATTGTTCCAAGCCGTGTGCGGTGCCCCCCTCCACCATAATCCACCTCGGTCATATTGTAGCGGTACTTAGGCGAAGCCATGCATCAGTAGCAACATCATCACCGTCATCACACCATCGTGCTGACGGAACTCTCACGTGAAGCTCTGCTGGATCGGAGTTTGTGGGATGTCATCGAGCTGAACGTGTGCTGAACTTGGAGGTGTCGTGCGTTCGGTACTTGGATCGGTCGGATCGTGAAGATGTTCGACTACATCAACCACGTTCTCATAACGCTTTCGCTTATGGTCTACACGGGTACATAGACGATACTCTCCCCTCTCGTTGCAATGCATCACCATGATCTTGCGTGTGCGTAGGATTTTTTTGAAATTACTACATTCCCCAACACGCATAAACTAGGGTTTAAGCTTCTGTCACTCTAGCAACCAATCATCTACTTATTACTCCACAATACCTTCCCTTAGGCCCAAATATGGTGAAGTGTCTTCTAGCGACATTCACATGACACCACTAAAGGAAGCAACAACATATGATCATCAAAATGTCGAATGAATATCGAATTCACATGATTACTTATAACAAGACTTCTCCCATGTCCTCAAGAACAAAAGTAACTACTCAAAATCATATTCATGTTCAAGATCAGAGGAGTATTAAATATTATTAAGGATCTGAACATATAATCTTCCACTGAATAAACCAACTAGCATCAACTACAAGATGTAATCAACACTACTAACAACCCACAGGTACCAATATGAGGTGTTGAGACAAAGATTGAAAAGAAGAGATGAACTAGGGTTTGAGATGAGATGGTGCTAGTGAAGATGTTGATGAAGATTGGTCCTCCCATGATGAGAGGATCGTTGATGATGTCGATGGCTTTGATTTCCCCCTCTCAAAGGGAAGTTTCCCCGGCGGAATTGCCTCGCTAGAGAGCAAAAGTGCTCCTTCCCAGCTTCCGCTTCGAGACAGCGGCCCTTCGTCCCGAAAGTTGTTTTCCCATTATTTTTTCTAGGGCAAATAGCCTCATATAGTAGAAGATGGGCACCGGAGGCCTACCAGGGGGCCCACAAGCTCACAGAGCGCGCCCTACCCCCTGGGCCCACAAGCTTGTCGCTCCCTGGTAGCCTCCCTTCTGATATTTCTTTTGCCAATACTTTTTATATATTTCAAAACAATTCTTCATAAATTTTTAGGTCATTTGGAGTTGTGCAGCAGAGTAGCTATCTCTGTTGTGGCCTTTTCCGGTCCAGAGTTCTAGTTGTCGCAATCTCCCTCTTCATGTGAAACTTGCAAAATAAGAGAGAAAAGACATAAGAATAATATCACAAAGTAAAATAATGACCCAAAACATAATAAATAACAGTAGGAAAACATGATGCAAAATGGACGTATCAGAAGGTGATGGAGGTGTTGATGAAGATGATGGAGTTGTTGGAGTAGATCATCGGCACGGGATAATTGCCCCGACGGCGTTCTGACGCCACCGGGAGAGAGGAGAAGAGAGCCCCCCTCCATCTTCTTCTTCTTCCTTTGTCTTCCCCTAGATGGGAGGAGGGTTTCCTCTCTGGTTCATGGCCGCCATGGCTCCGGGAGGGTAGGAGCCCCTCTGAGATTGGATCTCTCTCTGTTTCTCTTCTGTTTCGCGTCTGTTTTCGGACCCCTTCACCATTTTTTTTATATTCTCAGAGATCCGTAACTTCGATTGGGCTGAAATTTTGAGGGAATTTTTCTCTGAAAATTATCTTTCTTGCGTCGAAATAAGGGCTCCAACCGACTGACGAGGGAGTCACAAGGAAACATGGCGCGCACTACCCCCCAGGGAGCATCTTGTTGCCTTATGGCCACCTTGGGCACCGTCCTAATTCTCCCCCCCCCCCAAAAATCATATATATTCCAAAATAAATCTTCGTAAATTTATCGCGTTTTGACTTGTTTGATATGGATTTTCTACGAAACAAAAAACATGCAAAAACAGGAACTGACACTAGGCAGTGAATCAATATGTTATTCTCAAAAATAATATAAAATATTGCCAAAAGTATATGAAAGTTGTAGAACATTTGACATGAAATAATAAAAAAAAATGTAGATACGACGGGGGATACATATCAATCGCCCCAACAACATCATCAATTTTGCAAAGACCGTCGCTACACAACATTGAAGGTGTCTCTATAGTTGCAGTCGCTGCCATTTGCAACACTTTCAACGTGGCAGAAGCATGCCAGCACCACAACAACCCCCCTCCCCCGAAGCACCAGTGGTTCGCTCTATTGCAGCATCGAGCTTCGCCGGCCAGCTCATCACAGCGACCATCTAGCTACTTGTTGGTCGGCTCCACCTGAAATACCGGGAAGGTCGCGCAAGGGCGAGTTGCAACAACACGACTACTCCCTTGAAAAGCACCGGTGGCCAGTGGGACACCTCCTTTTTAACAATTTACGACAGTCCTAGCAGCATCGAGCGCCAGCTTGCGGTGGTTCCTGTAGCATCGAGCGGTGGCCGGCTTGAACTTCCTACAAGGATCGGTGCCTGTCATTGTGTGCATATAGACAAATAGAAAGAAGTTTGTAGCAGTGGTGACAGTCGACTTGCCGATGCTTGGCTTGATCTAGAGGAAGGGAAAAGGACGAGGTGAGGGAAGTGTCGTGGAATCACTAAAAAAATACACTTCCGTGATGATACGTGTTTGTCACAGTAGGTCGCTTTTTTTCTCATGCATGTACATCCATGACAAATTTATGACAGAATCAAGATAGTCATACATATGTTGTCGTAGAAGTGTTCCATGACATTACCAAAATTATCATCACGGAAGTGTCCACTTCCATGACGATAAATCGCGCGTCACAGAAGTGCTTTCGTCAAGGGTGACCAACACGTGGCATCCACCGTAACGGAACGCCGTTAAGCTATCGGGTCGGGTTTTGGATCCGATAACCCGTTAATAGCCCCGACCAATGGGAAATTTCCATGTGTAAAATTCTTATTGGCCGGACGAAACACGTGTCAGCTCATCAGTGGGTCAGATAGGCGCCTATGATACGTCGACATGTGGCACGGCCCAACAAAGGCCCATTCCTATGAAAAGGCTGGTCCGTTTGACTTGGTCAAAAGGTGGCGGGCCAGCCCATGGAAAGCCTGTTAATGGCCTGTTTGCATATAGCCCATTTACAGCCTGCTAACCCAAGGCCCATTACACCCTATCCAAATTAGGCCCAATAGCGTCATATGGGCCATCCAATATGATTCCAGCCCGTTTTCACTTCTGGCCCATGTATGGCCCATGACGTATTTCGGCCCATATGAGGCCCTATGTAACTCTTGGCCTATTAACGGCCCGTGGTGAAACTGGCCCGTAATGAACAGTGTATCACTTTACACCCATTAACGGCACGTGGTGAAACTGACCCGTAATGAACAGTGTATCACTTTATACCCATTAACGGCCCGTTATTCCGTTGGGCCGTTTCCAGCCCATGTTATCTTTCGGCCTTCTCAGAGCCCATTTATTCTTGGGCTCATTTCCAGCATTCATTTACTTACGGCCCGTTACTGTCATTTTCTGCTTGTGGGCCAAATTCAGCCCGTGGTTACAGTCGGCCCGTTTGTGGTCCGTTAATACGTTGGGCCATTTTCATAGCGTCATCAAATATGGCTATTAACGATGGCCTGTTACGGTCGGCCCATGAACAGACGATTCTGACTCTAGCCCGTTTACGGCCATAATGTGGCCTGTTATTGGCCCATGTTTGGCCAATCGATCATACGGCCCGTATAAGGCACATTGATGATATGGCCCGTAGAAGGCCCACTGTATCTACGGCTCGTAGAAGGCCTACTGTTTCTACGGCCCGTAGAAGGCCCACTGTTTCTATGGCCCATAGGAGGCCCAGTGTCACTACAGTAAATATTAGCCCATGGTTATTGTGGCCTAGTTTTAAAAAATAGGTTATTGCAGCCACTAGTTACCCACGGAAAAAGAACTGCAATGACTACAAGCAAACAAATAAACAAGACAACAAGGAAATAAATAAGCAAGCAACTAATGCTAGGCTATCACGACTATTACGCATATTACATCCACTGGGCATAAAAGTTCGCCACCAGTGAAAATATAGGAAACAAAGCAGCATATCATATACACTGGCCGTCAAAATTGGCCACCAGTGCAAATAAACGCAGCAGCAAAACAAGAGCATAACTGAAACAACTTCAGAAGAGCTCTAGAAACGTTATCCTGGGTATCCACCATGCTGGCAATAAGCTTAGCAAGCTGATTAGCTTTGTCCTGTTTGGCGCTAAAATCCTCCAACGCTTGCTGTTGCGCCAGAAAGTATGCATCTGAATGCTCCAGGGACTTCCGCAGTCCTTCCGCTTCTTGTCGTAGCACAGCTGATCGATGTCTTTCAGCTTGTAGTTGAGACTCAAGAAACCGAACTGATTCAGACAGTGAGTTTGAATAGCTTGTGCAAGCGGTAGTGGCCAGTAACTCCAACACTAAACCAAGACAGGATGTGTCACTATCCTGAACCTTATCTGCATTACTTCCTTTACCATTGCTTAATAAGGCACTATTCCCCAATATTCTGTCAGCATTCTAAAAGAAGAAACAAGCAGACACATAACAAGTTTAGCATGTACTAGTATATGAAACTCATTTCGGTGAACCAGTTCATTAGTAAGGTGGACAGGATTAAACTACCAAGTCTTCTATTGCCAAGTACTAGTACATAATAAAAGCATCAAACAAACATATATCTATGACCTATGGTAGCAATGGAATCTTAAATTAGAACAATTGTTCTTCAGGTTTAGGCACTTGTTCTACATGAACAGAGTACAGTAAGACGCAAGCATATAATACTTAAAAATAGAAAATGAGCTCATAGACCTTACCACATTCTTGGTTCGGGACCAGTACAGAACAAGGCGTTCCCATTCATTGTCCAGTAAATGTGTCTTAGGAGAACGTAAGGGAATTTGATGAGTTTCTTTGCCGGTGAAGTACGTTTTCTTCAGGTAATTCCGATACTGCCACCAAGCATTCTTGAAGATAGCAGAGGTATTAGCACAGGTTACCTCATCCTGAGTTTCCAAATCGGTCCTTCTCTATAGAGAAAAATGGGAAAATTTGCTGTATTATAACCATCATGGAGGTAGGATGTATGGGACGAAGCAAAGTAATATCCATGAATAACATTACTTACACATAACTCCTGGACAAACACCTGCAACAGGCATTTTCCTTCATCTTCAGTATAATATTTCCAAGATGGGAAGATACGCACATACGATTTAACAACATCAAATGCGATAGATGCTAAACTACGACTAGCTGGTTGTGCTTCCTCCACAGGAATAGGCGTACTAACTGGTGGAGTTGGGGTTCGCCGTGATAGGCCCTTTGGGCACTGGAGCTGCCTTACTAACTTCTCTTGTTTGGGAGCTCTGTGGTGGAGATGGTGCTATGTCAATAGGAACTGGGTTACTATCGGCTGGGGTTGGGGTTAGATTGGGTGAAGTTGGTTCTCTGTCCATCATGGTAGGGGTACAATCTGTGAGAGTCTGGGTTATGTGTGGTAGGGCTGGTTCTTGTGCATGTACAACCGGGGTGCTACCTCCACCAAGAGGTAGCACTGTTTTATTTGAAGACCGTGTTTTTAGTCCGCTAGATACTGGCATCACCCGCTCCAATTCAAATGGCTGATAAACAGGAAACATAGTTGAATGTACAGACATTGTATGAGAGACAGATGCAATAGATAGTGTGGAAAAAAGAGGGCATGAAATAGTTGACATGTATATTGTTTAACTAAAACGGATAGCATGACATAATTTCACATATATGATGTCTATCTAAACTAGATAGTATAGCATAACATAATTCAAAGATATGATGAATAACTAAACAGGATCGCATGACATAATTTACCTACATGTTATCTAAGTAATCAGGATCGCAACATTTAATTCACATATGTGATTTATATGCTAAACAGAGGGCATTCGATATGATGTCTGAACTAAGAACATGGTGTTGAATATTGTGTATATGATGTCTAAACTATGCAATGCAAGACACCGTATGCATGATATGAGCAGTATAACCGTGCCAAGTTAGAGCATACACCTCAGTGGGGGAATAGGACTGGTCATCTGTCTCTGAATCCATCTCTGAGGAGCTATCGGGACCCAACAAGAGATCTGCTTCGACAGGTAGCACTGTCTGCTCTGAAGGCCTTGCCTCCACTCCAGATTTTTCCATCTCCCACCCAAATGGCTGATTCACAGGAAGAGTAGTTTAATGTACAAACATCGTCAACAAATGGAAATGTAATGAAGAAAAGGATGGGCAAGATATCATTCAAATATATGATGCCTGGTTAAACAGGATGGCATTGCACATTTCACATATATTATGGCTGGCTAAAAGACATGAGACTGCATAATTCCCATATATGATATAGAAACTAAACAGGTGGCATTATAGAACATGTCTAAACTAAGCAGATGACATATATGATGTCAAAAGTAGGCACTGCAAGGCAACATATGCATGATATGACTAACATCATCATGCCAAGGTAGAGCAAACAACTTGGGGGCGGTAAATAGGAGTGGTCAGCGGCGTCCGAATGCGCCTCAGAACAGATATCTTCCTCTGGATTACAATCTGGAGAGGGGTGGAGAGGGTTTTCCATTGAACCCACCATGGAGCGATGTCTGCATGACATTGTATTGCCACGCAAAACTCTTCTCTTTTTCTCTACATGTTCAGCATGACTGTGTACAATATCTGACGTGCATAAGAAAAAATATGGTGAGATTATGTAAGGAGAGCATGCAGAAATTTAGAGTGATGGTAACAACCAGTGGATCGATGTTTTTCCGTTGAACCAAAATAGCCCTAATGGATCGACGTGATTGTATAGTAATAAGTGATGCAACAAGTGTACAACCTCTTTGCTGTAGCCGTGTCGACCTCAGCATCATTGGGTTGGTCGTTGAAGCAGTTGAGGCAGAGGTGGTTGTCAGAGGTGTCGAGGAAGATCTGAGGAATCTGTAGATGGCGTCCAGGGCACTGCTCTGTTGTGATGGATCATTTTGTCATTGGAGCAGCTCCGGTGAGCCATAAGACGTCAAGGCTGAAGCAGCACAAGACAGACATCGTCAATCTCAAGTGGGATTCTAATAGCATCTCCAATAGATGATGTAAAATGGATGTAAACTTAACATCACCAAAAACCACCTGACTACAACAGATGAGGTAAAAACTGTTGACTCTGAACTTAACTGTCGAAACTGAAATTTAATGTGGAATCTGAATGCTGCTGTCGAAACTGAACGCAATGGTAGCAGAGAGGCACTTGACATGTAGTTTAGGGAGGGCCTGCAGTTCATCTTCAACCTGCACCCCCCTGCGCCGCCAGCCACCACTGGCCGAACCACTGGCCCCAGCGCCGCCTCGCCGCCCCAAAACAACTCGCCACCACCACCCCGGCCAGCCCTCTAGGCCCCCCACCCCACCTTGAACCCTAAGATAGATAGTGGGGTACCTCTCCGGTGAGCCCCCGTCCCCGCT
>NC_041384.1:94751798-94770083 GCF_002162155.2 Triticum dicoccoides
CGGCGAGTCCCCCCCCCCAACCCCTGAAAATTGACTGACCCAAAAGTCGATTCAGTCAACTGAAGTGTGGCTTAATCGGAGCAGAGTAGCAGCACGAGCAAGGGGGAGAGCAGCAGCAGCTGGGCGAGCGAGCGATCGAGCAAGAGCCGGAGCAGCAGCAGCAGATCCGGCTGGTATGGACGCCACCGCCAAAGGGGCCCCGCACTGGGGGGGAGCCGTCGTGGAGATTCGCCCGCGGCGCCGGCTTCAAGGTAGCCGCTCAATAGGGGTGCGAGAAGGAGCACCGTCGGTGCCGGGAGATCAAGTTAAGGAGAAGGTGTGATGCGATGAGTGTACAACCTCTTTGGTGGCGCCGAGTAGGCCTCGGCTTCGTCCGAGGAGTCGGTGATGATGTTGCGGTACCGGTGGAGCAGGTTAAGGTGGTGCTGTGGGGATGGAGCAGCCGCGATAGACGAGGCGATCATTGGAGCAGCTCCTTGGAGGTGGAGGACGGGGCGGCTGAACCGGCAGGACGGCGAGATGGACGACGGATCCTCATCCGAGGAGGTGGACGAGGGACGTCGAGCTGTTGCGGTGGACGATGTCGTCGGGGAAGAGGCTCGGGCTGGGCAGTGGTGACGTGGCGGACGGAGGAGGGTGGGGTTTCACGGCTGGAGCGGAGAGGTTATGGCGGCCTGTGCGAAAAGGGGGCGATGGGAGGGGGGTGAAGCATGACTTAGGAACGCGCCTGTCCAAAATGTAGGGTGTGTTACAAAAGTACCCCCCCCCCACCGATTTGAACTAGCGGCCCTTTCGGCTCAGGGTTAGAAGGGGGATTTCGCGTGTCGGGATTTGGTAGCTGGAGGGAGTTTTCACGCGCGTTGTAATTTCAGGATAGCAAGGCGCAGGTTGTGAAGGCGCCATTTTTGGGAGCACGATATCAGAATTTTCGGGATATAACAAGATGCGGGTTGAATTTTAGGGACAAGCCTAATGTGTAGTAATATTCTACTTGTACGTACCAAATCAATTCACACTTCCCTCAACCAAAAAGAAAACGAAAAAATTAAAACTATTCACACCACACAAAGAGAGAGTCTTGCCCCGTTTTACTATACAAATGCTATTCAAAGCTACTCCCTCCTTTCCGGTTTATAAGGCTCAATTAAAAAATCTCACCAACCAAGGTAGATGATGAGTGGTGGAATATTTTTTGTAGTTTGCAAAAGCACCCAATTAATGCTCTTGTTTTCTTCAAAAAATTATGTTTACGAATGCATTAATTGCAACGCATGCATGCATAAAGTGCATGCATTGGTCAGTTTTCTCTTAATATTTGCATGCAATGATTTAATGCACCTTGAAGTCTGAACATGTGATGGGAAAAACCAAATTGAGCCTTATAAAATGGAAAAACTAAAATTTTGAGATAAGCCCTATAAACCGGAAAGGAGGGAGTACTCCCTCCTTCCATCTATATAGGGCCTAATGCGGTTTTCGATGCTAACTTTGACCAAATATTAGAGCAATGATATATGACATGCAACTTACACAAAGCACACCATTAAATTCGTCTGTGAAAGGTTCTTTCAATGATATAATTTTCACATTGTGCATGTCATGTACTATTAATCTTGTCAATAGTCAAAGGTGGTCTTAAAAATCTCATTACGCCCTATATAGATGGAAGGAGGGAGTATGAATCCATGTTATGTCCGATTAAATTTTTTCGCTTGCTGCATAATGCATGTAACCTACTCGTACCAACATTTTAGTGCATTCCAAATGTCTATACTACCGCTGCAATTCGAACTAAATTTGAATTCATTTCTCTATTTCAATAAGAATCTACAATCATGATTGTTGCCAACTTCAACCATCATAGTTTCCTTGCTATCCGCCAGATATAAATCAGACGGCCTATGATGCAGGATGGCAGGCACACCATCATCAACAACTCCGTTTTTTATAAGAGTAGAGATAAAATATATTAAATGTAGTATACCATGTTCATAACCATACCATGTGTATCACCGTTATATATATTCACACATCCGTTGGTTTGAAACACTATGATAAATTCTTCAAATATCCAAATTCGCTTTTTATAATGAAGTATATATGATCTCTATTCGTCTTTTACACCCACACAACCCTCTTATCTTTGTAGCTAGCGCTAACTTTCTCTTGTGCATGCACACGCCCGCATCCCTCTCACCATCCCTCAGAATTCTCTAGCTCCATCACGCAAATTCGTCTTTTCACTTTATGTCGTTCACCCATGGTGTGTGTAGGCCCCCCAGCTCCTTCTTTACGGCACACATCAATCGATATGCCTCTCTAGCCAGGTGTGCCTATCACAAACACAAGCTTCCCCCCTTCTCTTGTCACCGTCCATGCCTCACTCCCACCACTCTTTTCATCATTCTCGTACTCGCACACTCCTCCCCCTCGATATAGTATGCCTCTCGTACCACCTCCTACATGCATCCCTCTCTCTCTATCCTTCTCCCCATGCATCATTTGCTTCTAACACACACATGCATGTATACCGTTCGATCTCCCAACATATACCTAGATCGACTTTAACTACCCCCCATCGATCGACGTACCTCACAAGTTATGTCTCTCCTTTCTCTTACAAAGGGCGATTGATCTTCGTATGTAGTTACGTCTGCTTACCACAGCCACATCGTCCCCCTCATCATTTGTGCATGCCTCCTGACCCGTCTCTCACACACACGTGCACAGACAACAAGCAGCCATCTCCTCTCTTATTGATATTGCGGGCGTGCCCTCCGTTTGTCTAGCAAGCCTATCCCACCATTTGTTAGAAGCAACTCCACAACCACCCCCTCCAACACTCTAGCTCTGTCTCTCTCCCAACCTTATTCCTCTCCTGCACATATGCATGGATGCCGATCGATCTCCCTTAATACATGAGGCAGATCGATCTCCTTAATACATGAGGTAGGCCTCTCTCCTCCTCCACACATATACCAGCCATTGTACCTCTATAGTTAATTGGGCCTCCCTCTTCCCCCACCACACACCGATAGTTGAGCACTGCAGGTAGGTATCCATGCCACAGAGACAAACTGCACATGTCCCATCTCACGTTCCAGTAGGCCAGCCACTCTATATCTTTGACGTGGGCACACACAAATTTGATGGCACTCTTTATCGATCGCGCGCGCACACACACACACACACATCATCATCCCTCTCTTCGATTCTATGGACACCTCAAGCCGATGATACCACCACTCTCTTCTCGTGGATCGCCCCCTCTATATATATGTTATATCCAGGACTCTATTTCACACACATTGCATATGTTAAATATTTTGATTGACCCCCCCCCACACACACACACAAAAAAAACTCTCAAGAACCCACACACTATATCTCTCTAGGTTTGTATCTCTCTCACACAACCCCGCGTAGGTGGTGTACGTATACAAGAAGAGAATAGGTGCACCATGCACGTACTCACGCTTCGTGCCCAGCCACACCAGCGCGGGTACACGGTGGAGCTCATTTCTTTACGAAATGGCAGCCCACATGCTAATTTGAACGCATGTAGCGGTTGTTTACCTAGGGAGGTCGTGTACCACGCATGCACGAAACAAAGTTCGACTTGACGCGTTGCCGCGTTATTTTTAAATAAAGTTATAGCACTCAATGGCACGTACACAGAATATAAAACAATTTTTATGGAGGAAAAGGTAGTCCGCTCTTCAGAGTATCTCACACAAGGCTCCGGTGGCCTCTCTC
Organism: Triticum dicoccoides; assembly: GCF_002162155.2. Classification (NCBI taxonomy): domain Eukaryota; kingdom Viridiplantae; phylum Streptophyta; class Magnoliopsida; order Poales; family Poaceae; genus Triticum; species Triticum dicoccoides. Next base: position 94,755,555 of record NC_041384.1, read on the forward strand.
TCTCACCGTTGGTCACTGATCCGGCCGCATCCCGTCCACCGGGGGAAAGGGAGTGCGGTGGCCTCTCTCTCTCTCTCTCTCTCTCTCTCACCGTTGGTCACTGATCCGGTCGCATCCCGTCCTCCGGGGGAAAGGGAGTGCGGTGGCCTCTCTCTCTCACTATTGGTCACTGATCCGGCCGCATCCCGTCCGTCGGGGGAAAGGGAGGAAGTGCATCGTTTCTCCATTCGACGGTGCCGAGGCAGCACGTCCCGATCCGCAGTACACGCCGTTCTCTCTGACCAAGCTCGGGCGCGGCAGGGCCTACACCACCTGCTCGCAGATTCCGCCCGCCGCCGCTCACCTAGTTACATCCCGACGACCTCCAGGTATCCCCTCCGGCCTTGCTCCACTGCATGTTTTCCCACGTCGCTGCATGTGGATCTTCCATAGTTCTTTGCCCAAAACATAGCTCATCCAGCGTACTTTCCATATTGCATTCTCGTCCTCACACCGTTTTAGACAAACACAACCGTGTTGTTATCTTCCCTTAGGACAAGGAATATGCTTCTTTTTTGTCGTCGCATGTGTCATCAACTGTTATTGGCCAGTAATTGTTTCCTTTCTACCTCTTTTTTGCAAGCAGGGCTATCCATTTCACCTCGTTGCTATTGCGACCTTTTGGTGAACTGCACAAATCAATTTTTTTCTTAAGAGTGTTTTGTGCAGTTGTACTAAAATGCCACACGGGCAACGTCTCTACATTTCAGTGCGACTGCACAAAGGGAGATTGGTTTTGCTCTATCCTCCTCATCCAACTCCGAGCCTAATCTTCTCCAACTAGTTAGTCTTAAGAGAGACTACAAAGGTGATCGGCTTCTATTTGTGTGTTTATTGTTTCATCAGCAGTCCTCTATTATCGTAATCACACTTGATATCTTTGGAACAGGGACGCTCAGCTCTATTTTAGTGGAACTGCACAAAATGGTCGGAATGTTGCATGCTCCAGACAGCTACTTTTTTCCCAACATGCCTTGTTGATTTAGACAGATCTGGGGGACGTTGCTGCCAATGAAAGCATGGATCAATTTTAATTTAACACATTCTCACAACTTTGTCTTCAGTTGTGATGTAATTATTAGCTCTGATCTGCTAATAATTGACATGCATTAGCAAGGAAGTTAGATTTTTATTGTTTCCGAAAGAGCATCGACGGCAAGACATGCGAAACAAAAGCTGAAAGCTCACACCATTGTACAATTTCATGTCGCTGGAAAATTATTTGTATAGTACGTCAATTATGTAAACAAATGATGGAAGCTTGATAGCATTGCTAGAAGCCTCTTCATCATCCGGGTCCATGTGACATGCACAAAACTATACTCCTTCGTTCCTAAATATTTGTCTTTTTACAAATTTCAAACGGACATATTTTAGAGTGTAGATTCACTCATTTTGCTTCGTATGTGTACTCCCTCCGTTCCTAAATATTATATTTGTCTTAACAGAGATTTCAACAAGTGACTACATACGGAGCAAAATGAGTGAATCTACACTCTAAAATATGTCTATATACATCTGTATGTGCCAATCCATTTGAAATCTCTAAAAAGACAAATATTTGAGTAGTCACTCATTGAAATCTCTAGAAAGACAAAGACTCCGGAGTATATTTAAGAACCGAGGGGGTAGTGCACAACCGCATGGGAGACTCAGCCCGGTCGTTGTGCCGCATTAATAGTGAGTAATGAGCAGTCAAATCATAAGCCCCACCTTTCCCACTGTAAGTTGCTCTGAAGAAGCAACCATCAATACGCTCTTCTTTGAATCCGCTCATACTACTCCATCCATCACTATTTATACAGCGTGCTTCAGAAAAAAGAAAAAAAATATGTGGGACCAAGGTGACTAGCGATCGGCCTGAAAAATAGCATTGGTAGTTATAGCACAGCGTCTATTACTAGAGGGAATAATGCGTACACACATGCATGCAGTGCTTCCACCCCGGGTACACACATGCATGCACTCCGTAGTAGTACAGTACATGGAGAGAAAATTGTGGACTTGATTGCGGTTACCACACCCTAATTAATTGAGCATTAAACCAAACGTGTATAAAGTCTCTCTGGTGGTGGAAATGCATTGAGAGAAATGCATCATAATGAAGCGTGCCCTGTAAACTGTGACGGAGGGTGGAGTAGTATGAAGGTGCAAAACCAAGTACGCGTACTACTATGCTTGGCTCTTCGCCCCTTCATGAAGTCGAACAATGATGGTACTCCGCATGTTGGGTACTACAGTGTATGCCTCTAACAATCTGACACCAAATGGACTGATGCATGTCCACCGAGGGTAGGTTGCATTAGTCAAAAGGCGTAAGCGAGCTTCACCTTGTCCTGCAAGCTTCTCCTCGTTCTGCGAGTTGAGGGGACACACCAAAAAGTAGTTCTAGTCCATACTCCCTCCTTTCCGGTTAATATGGCTTAATCTTTTTTGCGGGTAAATGAGAGAGCTTTATTCATATATAAGCATTCTTAGGACGATCAGCCAAGACACTGGTCACTAGGAAGCGAGGTACCCCGCAAAAAAAGAAGTAGGAAGCGAGGTGTTTCATCAAGCCAGCTCTCGGCCACATTCAAAGTGCAGCAAGCACGGTTCGCACGAAGATGCGCCGCAAGGTTTGCTGACCTGTTTACATGCTGAATAACAAAAAAAGAGGAAATATTACTGAGCGCTACTATTTGTAACAGGATATGAGCCAAAATTAAGCGAGAATTGTGGCGAGTGTTCCATGCAATCAACTTCCATTATCACATGCGAGAACCCTCGAAGAGAACCAAATGTGTTGAAGATTGCTTTATCACATTTTAAAATTATAATAAGAGTGCAGACGCTCCTCCATCCGGTTCCTAGTACTAGTATAGTACGTACCTTTATGGACTATAGTAGTAGTATTAGTAAACTTTGCGCTTGGCTGTTCGGGAAGTCGAACAATAATAGCACTAGTAGTATAGTGTATGCTTCTGGCAATCTGACACCGAATTAACTGTTGCACGTCCACCGCCTGAGCGAGGGAGAGCTTGCATTAGTCAAAAGTTTCTCCTTGTCCTGCGAGCCACCGCGCGCAAGCTTCTCCCGTCCTGCAACCTTCTCCTTGTTCGGCAAGTTGACGGGACACAGCAAAGTAATGCTAGTCCATGCTGCCTCCTCTCCGGTTAATATGGCTTAATTTCAAACGAGATAAATACATTGTCTGTCACTGTATATTTGTAAAAATACGGTTAGTGGACTTCATAATACGCTCATTGCACTCAATATATATATATATATATATATATATATATATATATATATATATATATATATATATATATTCCGGTGTTCATACGGTCACTAGCTCACCCTGATCACCCTGACTGAGTATGTGTGTGCATGCACGTGTAGGTTGAGCACTTGAGCGTGACCGTGTGTGTTCCGTCGTGTGCTCGGACATGCATGCATTAGGGCGTCGCGCGCGTTTTTCCGTCCATGTGTGCGTGTGACTATTGCATACACGTAGGGGGAGTACGTGTAGGGGCCACTAAGGAGCAGTCAAATCATACAATAAGTTAGTCGAAAGAAGCAACCATCATTTCACTCTTGAATGACACATACGCAATATAAAATGGTTGATATGGAGAGAAAAAGAAAACCACTATATATACACTAGCAGGAGCCTAAGCTACAAGCCTGCTTGCTTAGGTTGCTCTCTTCACAAGCATAGAATGACGGGCCTGATCTCGCAGCTGGGGAAAGGGAACAATGTTCTGCGTAGACGCGGTCGACATCGGCGAGGGAGAAAACCCACAGTCGGTGCGTCCCAATCGGGGGTCACCGCGGTATGGGCTGATGCCGCGTCTCAACCGCCCTTCTAGCTACAGCCCGATGTCCCAGGTAGTCCATCTTCCTTTTGGAGCCGGCTTGCTCCACTGCCGTAGCTCCATCTCCATGTCGATCTTTCTCTACTTCTACTGGCTTCTACTTGTGATGAGTTTATGTCTCATGAACTAGTGCCAGTACTATTATTCTAATCACACTTCTTCAATATCTTTGCCATCAGGGATGCTCAGGTCGATTTTAGTGGAACTGCACAAAAGCATCGTATGATCCGAGGGTGCTAGCCGTCTTTCCTTCGGCAGGTTCTACCTGGCCAGGAAATTAAATCATGTTTAGGGTTTAGGGTTTAAGTCATAGTGACCCCATCAGTAGTTTTTCTATCGTACACGCTCTCACAACTTTTTCTTTAGTTGTGAAGTAAATATTGGCTATGATCTGTGAATCATTGAGATGCATCAGCATGCGTGTTAGTTTTCCTTTGTATTTGATGGAATGTTGTAACGGGGCAACCTTGGAATAGGAATGAAAATGGAGTGGAAAACTTTCTATTTTTCCGGAGAAAAAATGGAAACTGAGAGAAACCAACGTTTTGTTTCGTTGGATCGCGCCATCGAGCAAAACCAACATTTAAATCATGTCTGTCGTGTTCGTGTCTCACCCTCCTCCACGGCTCGACCCCACACGGTCGCTCGGCATGCCACTCACCGCAAACCGAGTAGTATACCATAACTTTCCCGCCTGCTTGTCGATGGATCGCGCCATGGAGTACTAGCACTACTGGAAGAGATTGACGAGTTGGGGGAGGACAGCTAGCTGTAGCATGGACTCCCAAGAACTTACTACTAGAAGAGATCACGCATGTTGTAGCCGGCTATTGCGACCTTTGAACGCGGAGCAGCCGTGTGCACCCGGAAGCGGCGCGGGCGACGCTCTCTCGGCCGGCGCGCCGCTTCAATGCCGGCGCTAGTGAGAGGTCGCGTCCGCTCTGGCCGGGCATGAATGCGGCACTGACCGTTTCGGGCGGGAAGCACGCGCGGGTGATGAAGAGGGTTCGGGTTGGTCAGGACCGGCCGTGGCAGCGGTCCGGACATGCGCAAACAAGAGATGTTGTACGTTAATATTGCTGCGTATATAATTAACAACGTAAATAATGTGCCAGTTGGACAAATATGATTGGAGATGGAGATGGAAATGGAATTTTACGTAAACACGGATATGCATGTCTATGTCTATGTGTGTGTGCGCGACGACTCTCGCGACCTGGAAGCGGGGGCGTGTTTTTGATCGAGTTTCCTTTCTTGGTATGTTAGAAAATCAGTTTGTCTAATTCACATCTAGATGTTATTTAAGGATATCACATCTAAGCTCCCATAAGTATATAATGTAGCAACAAGAAACAAAAAAACTAGGAAAAGACCACAAACAGAGTGGACATCAACTTATATGTGACATAACTATGTCACATCTAGATGTGTCCTAACAGACCCTTAAAAAATTGTCCGCCAGTTTTTGTTTGTTTTTTCCGGGAACGCACGTATTCTATTTAAAACCACTGCTATGGAGAGATTTTTTTACTCCATTATAGCCTCTTGTTTGATAGAGTTTCTCGTGTCTCGCTCTCTCACCCTCTCCATATCAAAACAAGATGACAATGTCCACTCTATCTCTCTCCTCACTAGTGGTCACAGATCCGGCCGAATCCCGTCCGTTGCGGGAGGTGAGGAGGTGCAGCGTTGACGTTGTCGCCGTCGGCGACGGAGGAAGCCGCTGCGCACCGTCCTCTCGGAGCCGGCGCTGGCGCGGACAAAGATCCTCCGCGCCCTTGTTCGCTGTCGTCGTGTGGGCAGATCCCGCCCGCCCGCCTAAACGACATCTCGCCCACCTGAGGTATAACTTCTTGTACTAGTCCAACTCCCCAGGTCGCTGCGTGCAGGTTTTCTTCTATGCGACTACTCCCCAGCTCCCCATGCATAGTAGCTAGGGTTCGTCGGCTGGTCCAACATCACCTACTAGTACTATTATAGAGGAAATGCCACTCAAAAAGTTGTCCTGATTTATGCCTCGGTGGAGGTATACATGTTGTTTCGACAAAAAGTACATGGTGGTTGTGCGGTCATTGTCCATATGGTGGTAGTACTATCACTGGTTAAATGAAGAAATGCTTTTTTCTCGGGTATCCTGGTTTAGTTCCCATCAAGATAATTATGATGCTTCTGTTTGTTGGTGTACTTTTCATTAATTCTTATTGACAATTGAGATGTCGTTGCTAACCCTTTTTATATTTTTGGAAACAGCGATGCGTGTCTCCATACCCGGGCATGTCTTCCTCAATTTTAGTGGAACTGCACAAAATTGGATGGCCATTGTTGTTCCGCCTCACTGTCCTCTGCCACGTGGTTCTTCCTTCCTCAAGGTTGATTACTAAGAAACAGACCACAGTGAGGATTTGTCGAACTTCTTAGGTGCCTCACCCAAACTTGATGCCAAATGGATGATGCATCACCACGATGACCTATCGATGCTCATGGTTGCGCCTCATGGTTGCGTCGGCTAGTGAAGCTGATCGATTTTCGACAAAAAACAAGTTGTCTTCCATCAGTGCTCTTTGCTTGTTACGCACAAAGATGATATCCTTCGTCAGTTCACCTTGGTTGCGTTGGAGACGCAGTCGTCTTTCACGTTGGTGCAATTTTCGCTAGGGTTTTACAACAGGTGGGCCCAAAATGTGGCTGGCTCACCTGTCATACAGCCAAAAGCAGGTGCAGTGAAGGCACTGGAGCTCAATCCATACTACAGTAGTATATATATATAAGCGGGAGCCTCAGTGCTTGTTCGCTAGGGTTTGCACTCTCCACACGCTCGCTGCACTACATATATGTTACACGCTGGAGGCTCGGTGTTCATTTGCTAGGGTTTGCTATATTCATAGTCTCTCACCCTCTCTTCACCAGATCTAAACAAGACTGCGTTGGCCTCTTGTCTCTCTCTCCCCCCTCACAGCTGGTGAAGGAGGCGTTTGTATCCCATTGCACCGGGAAGGCGAGGAGGTGCAGCATTCACTCTATCACCTTCGGCGAGGGAGGCAATCCACTGCCGGCTGCACTGTTCTCTTTCACCCAGCGCCTGTGCAGGAGGGCCACCGACCCCTTCTTCCTCGCTGTCGTACGTAGTGTGGGCAGATTCGGCCTCCCGCTGCACGCCTTGCCACATCCCGACGACCCTAAGGTATGAGTTTCTTTGAAACCGTCGTTGCTCTAGCTGCATGTGGATCTTTTTCCATCTGTAGTTGAATCTAGGTCTTGGTTCAAAGAGGAAAGAAGGGTGCGGTGGGCTGGAGCAAGAATCTAGGACGTGGTTCAATGAGGAAAGGAGGGGCGGAAAGTAGTATAGACTAGCTATCCAGCCGCTTTGTAGGTCGAAAAGGGAAAAGGTGGGTAACCCAGTACACACATCTGTAAGGAACCGATCTCTTTGTTGAAAAGGGAAAGAAACTGGGGGGTCGGGTAGTTTGTGCATGACTAGATTTGCTGCCCTCACATAGGAAGAAGGTTCAAAGAGAACAAATATGGGACCAGCGCATATATGCTGCTTGGCTACATACTCTGCATCACCCATTTATACGTGTGGACGCACATGGTGCTGGCATGTCCCATGCAGCTATTTTGTTGTTGTTAATCTCAGAATTAACTACTGATCTGTTTTAAAAGAATTTCTCTGTTAATATGAATCAATGCAACCGTTTTAGAAATGCTACTGTCCTATACTTTGTTTTCCGTCGAGATAAGGTAGATGCTTCTTTTTGTGGCCGCATGTTTCATCCTCCTTTATTGGCCAGTAATTGATTTCTTTTTTGCCTCTTAAAACAGGGATATCTATTCAACTTGTTGCTATAGAAAACTTAAATGTCACACCGGCAACTTTGCTTGATTTCAGTGCAACTGCACAAAACTTGATTGGATTTCCTATTCGTGTTGGTAGATTCGTATTTTATGTTGGTCGTCTCATGAAAGGTCAGTACAGGCCTGCATCCACATGATCGTGCAGTGTGCTTTGAGATGTTGTGCTACTTGTATTGGTACTGTTTTAAATAAATGATGAATTGAAGATATTGTATTGTTGTCTTTTCCCATTAAGTAGTGAAAAAAATGGGACCAACGCAGACATGATGCTTGTTGCTTTGTTACAACAAATTCAGCATCACCCCCTTTATAAGCCAGTAATTGATGTCACTCTCAGAATTAACTACTGAATCTTATTTCAAAACTGCAACACTTGTTAGGGATTGGCGGGATTACCATTTTTGTGGCCGCATGTTTCATCCTCCTTTATTAGCCAGTAATTGATTCCTTTTTTGCCTCTGTTTATACAGGGATATCTATTCAACTTGTTGCTATTGTGACATTTTGCTTCGCTACGCGAAACACTTTGCTTGATTTCAGTGCAACTGCACAAAACGAGATTGGATTTCCTATTCGTGTTGGCAGATTCGTACGTGTTCTTGTGTGCGCCATGATAGGTTGGTACTTGCCTTCATCCACATGATCGTGCAGTGTGTTTTGAGATGTTGTGCTACTTGTATTGGTACTGTTTTAAATAAATGATGAATTGAAGCTATTGTATTGCTGTCTTTTCCCATTAAGTAGTGAACAAAAATGGGACCAACCCAGACATGATGCTTGTTGCTTTGTTACAACAAATTCAGCATCACCCCCTTTATAAGCCAGTAATTGATGCCACTCTCAGAATTAACTACTGAATCTTATTTCAAAACTACAACACTTGTTAGGGATTGGCGGGATTACTATTTTTGTGGCCGCATGTTTCATCCTCCTTTATTAGCCAGTAATTGATTCCTTTTTTGCCTCTGTTTATACAGGAATATCTATTCAACTTGTTGCTATTGTGACATTTTGCTTCGCTACGCGAAACACTTTGCTTGATTTCAGTGCAACTGCACAAAACGAGATTGGATTTCCTATTCGTGTTGGCAGATTCGTATTTTATCGTTGTCGGTCTCATGAAAGGTCAGTACAGGCCTTCATCCATAGATGTTGTGCTACTTGTATTGGTACTGTTTTAAATAAATGTTGAATTGAAGCTATTGTATTGCTGTCTTTTCCCATTAAGTAGTGAACAAAAATGGAACCAACCCAGACATGATGCGTGTTGCTTTGTTACAACAAACTCTGCATCACCCCCTTTATAAGTAGATGGAAGCACATACTGTTGTTGCGCCCACTCTACCCTGGAACTGAATCTTAGTTCAAAACCGCAAACACTTGTTAGGGATCGGCAGGAGTACCATTTCTGTTAGGGATCGGACGGAGTACATGTTTAAGAAATGTATTGTTCAGATAATGTCTGTGTTATTATATATCAGTTACAGACTTACAGTGTTCTACAAATGGTACTATCCTGCTTTGTAGTTCTTTCCACATGTTTAACCAAGGTAGTGTTAAGATAATGTCTTTGTTAAAATGAATCAGTCGCATTGTTTTAGGAATGATACTTTTCTGCTTTTTCGTTCTTTATACATCTTGAAACAAGGCATTGTTAAGATAATGTCTCAGTTAATATGAATGAATCACACTGATTGAGAATTGCTACTCTCCTGCTTTGTTTCCCATTAAGATAAGGTAGATTAGTAGATGTTTTTCTTCTGGGAGTACAAGTCATCAACCGTTATTTCTTAGTAATTGTTTCCCTTATACCTTTTGTTGCTTACAGGGATATCAAAACTAAAGCTCGGTTTTATTCCGACTTCGATTTTAGTTCAACTGCACAAGAGGAGCCAATGTGTCCAAGGCAAACTGCTGCATTACTGGGCCAGTTGGTCGTTCCACTTTGCAGAAAGAAGCAGTCATTGTTCGCGCTACATTACAGAAGGAATGATCGAGAAGCTTTACAGAGTATTAGGCCTTCCACTATGTAGGCCAAAAGAGGTGCCAATTTCACCTTTTCTTAGTTTGGCACCGGTGCCATAAATATTAGACACCGGTCCCCTCCATTGCTATAGCCGGTGCCATAAATATTAGACACCGGTGACATGACTAGTCTGCAGAGACCATTGGCAATTTAACAACATGTGGAGTGCCCTGGGCAAGAAGTACCCAAACAAGTACAAGAAGCGACATGACTCCACGATCATAGGCATTACATATTTTGAATGGGAAAAGCTTGTCAAAGTTTAATCATTGATGTTAGCAAGAAGCGACAGGACTCCACGATCATAGGCATTACATATTTTGAATGGGAAAAGCTTGTCAAAGCTTAATCATTAATGTTAGCAAGAAGGCATTAGTTTAATATACTGGAATTGGAAAACCTTGTCAAAATTTTCTCATTGATGTTAGCCAGAAGACATGCATTTGATATTTTTGAGTGGGACGCCCTTGCTGTGAGCAGCATCAAGTGTTTTTTCCTATTCCCGTGTTCAGATTAGAAGTAAATAGTTACTCTGCTGAGATATTCCTGTGTTAAGAGTTTGTTCTGAATATTGTCTATGTAATGCCAGGCCTTGTGTTTGATTGCAAAGTTGAGCTTGGAATGTTGTGGCATGCGGCATCACGAGCTATTCACCGTGCCTCCTGAGAATAATGCTACGTATTGTTTTGCATGTCGATCTAATGCCAGTGATTTGCTTGTTAAGAAGATCATCCTCTTCTGTTGTTTCCGTGCTTAAGAAGTTTATCGTCTGATGTTTCATTCATAGCCTATACGACAAGTCGGGTAGGTTAGACGTGAAACCATATGATCTTCCGACCAACTCATGATATTAGGCCGTGATTGGATCGTCGTTTTCCAACCAAAACCGCTTGTAAAACTGACGCTTGTAAATTAAAGCAGATGGTCTCGGGCGAAGGCACTTGGTTGGTCGATTTCGACTAGTAAAATATCGAAAGTACTTGACACACAATAAAAACGTTGAACGACACTCGGACGACTGCTAATCAAGCCGTTAGCTGTTGTTTTAGCCTTGCCCATGGATGGCATGATATGCACGTCGTGCATGTATTATCTGGTAATGTCGTCCATATGGCAGTGCTCGTAAAGTATACACTGGTCTCTCAAATTACACGTGTAACCCGCCGGTTTTACTTACAGACCTCGGGCCTTCGGTTTCATTACGCCTGTATTTTACGTGTTGTTTTCGATGACGAGTAAATTACACTTGTATGTTAATATGTTAATACATGTTTGAAATAAACCAGAGCTCCCAAGTGTGGCCATACTGTTTCATGCCGTCTCAGTTTCTCGAAGGTGCTCATAGGTGTCCAATGATCCTGGCTTCCTGAATGAGTAGCGGGCGCTGTATCAGACTATCCGTAGGGCCCGCGAGACCCTCTTCGTTGTCCTTCGAGTTGTTGCGCTTGCCGTGGCGCCGAGCATTTTTAACATCGTCAACGAACATGAGGATTCAGGAGATGACTTTATTTTGACTGGATGACACTAGGGACCCACTAGGGCCATAGCCGTACGTACGCAAGTGCCTCCTTATTATGTACAACTATATTTTTTTGCTTTCTCCTGGTTTCCTGACATCACGGTCCCACACCATTGTCAACCTATGTAGTCAATATAAACGAGAGAATTGCACAAGGTGCGGCCGACAGCTGGGACCAAGTAGCTCGAGCAGTATTTGTGTTTTTGAGGTGTGAGCACTGCAGAGTTTTTCTTGGCGATGATTTCATTGTTGTTCAGAGGAGAGCAGGGTATTAACTGGGCGGGTTGTGGCCTGTCTAGCCCAGGCCAGATATCTAGCCTAGATACTAATTTTTTTCAAGATGAAAATGGCTAGCCCAGCTATGCGTCTTTTTGAGGAATACCCAGGCAAGGTCAACTTGTTATTCTCCGCCCCGCTGGGCTGTAAATCTTTCCTGGGAGGGATGCATTAGGCTTAACAGGAAAATGGGCTTTAAAAATAATAAATGGGATGTAATTATAAAAACTGGGCAGTAACTATAAAAAAATGCACCAAACACGAAATTAGTTCATAAAATATTATTTATGGACTTTGAAAATCTTAAATTTTCATTGTTGCGCGCGCAATGTTTCGTTGGATTTTTACGTAATACAAATTTAGATTTAATCTGACTAGAAATTTCGGGATAAAAATATTTCGGAGCCCATCAAAATGTGGGAAATTTTATTGAATTCTGTCTACAACGGTTGGTTGAAATTATTAATCATTGTCCTAGCTAGAAAATGGGTTGTACTTTTAACAAACTGTAAATGGCTGTTGTAAATTCCATTAGAATTCCAAAATGGGTTGTACATTCTTACAAAATGCAAATGGGCTATAAGTTCTCTGCCACACACTTGTGGGCCTACTAAGTGACGCGTCCCCTAAAAAACTAAGTTGACACGTATGCAAGGCTTTGCCAACTTATTATAGTCAACACACGGTTCTAGCAGCAGTGGTCGTTGGATGTCTATCCAACGGATGTCGTGCTTCTTCTTCAATCTCGGATATTCTTAGCTTCGGCCGCCAAAAAATGATTCCTCCCCCTGACATCTGGGGCGCACCGTTTCAGAGGCTGACCTGTGCGCCTACTAAGTTGGAGAGTACCAAGGGCTTTGTCAACTTAGTCAATAATAAATGTTTCTAGCTTCAGTGACCGTACGATGTCCATCCAACGGCTGTAGTGCTTCTTCAACCTCTGGTCTTCTTGGTCCAGCCGCCCAAAGCAGCACCGGTCGTGCATCCTGCTCCTACCTCCCATGGCCCGCTGTGCTGTCACGGAGGCCTCACCGCCCCCATACTACTCCCACCGCTGGCCAGGCCATCCCTCCACATACCCACACCCCTTGTTATTCTGCGGTGACGGCAACCTCACACTGCAGCTAAACCAGTGAACCCTCGTACTCCTCTCCGCGCGGGCTTCCACTGTTGCGTCTTCCCTGGCTCCGCGTCGTCCCCTTCCTAGGCCTCGCCGTCGTCTAGACCACCTCCCTGGTGCTCTCGACGCGGCGTGGTCAACATCGACCGACTTCCATCGGAAGAGTACTATACGTGGAGAGGCTGACAGCTAGGTCCAGGCGGCCGCAAGGAAGTGCCTCCTTATTACGCGCAAAATAATTATTCCTCCACCTTACAGCAGGGACCCACCAGATGGGCCACCTTATTTCACGAAAAAATGTTTCCCCCCTGTCTGCTCGGACCCACCGGACTGGCCAGCGTATTTCGTGAAAAAACGTTCCCCCTGCTGTCAGCTCGGACCCACCGGAAGTGCCTCCTTATTACGCACAAAAAAAATGAATACTCCCCCTGCTAGCTGGGACCCACCATGGTGGGAGGCTGACTTGTGGGCCTACTAAGTTGACTGGGACGGGGGCCTTTGTCAACTTTAGTCAATATGAACGATTCTAGCTCCAGTGGCCGTACGATGTCCATCCAACGGCCATAGTGCTTCTTCAGCCTCTGGTCTTCTTGCTCCAGCCGCCCAAAGCAGCGGCGGTCGTGCCGCATGCTCCTGCCTCCCGTGGCCGGCTGTGCTGCCGCGGAGGCCTCACCGCCCCCTACTATTCCCACCACTGGCCAGGCCCTGCGGCAACAGCAGCCTCACACCGCAGCCGAACCAGTGAACCCTCGTACTCCTCTCCGCGTGGGCTTCCACTGCCGCGTCTTCCCCGGCTCCCCGTCGTCCCCTTCCTAGGCCTCACCGTCGTCCACCGCCCTGGTGCTCTCGGCGCGGCGTGGTCAACATGGTCAAGGAACGACTTCCATCAGACATGGACTGTACGTGGAGAGGCTGACAGCTGGGTCCACGGCCGCAGCAAGGAAGTGCCTCCTTATTACATGCAAAATAATTATTCCTCCACCTGACAGCGGGGACCCACCGGACGGGCCACCGTATTTCGCAAAAAAACGTTTCCCCTGACTGCTGGGACCCACCAGCTACACCTTCGCACGCAAGGAAGTGCATCCGGGCAAAAAAAACGATTCGCCCCCCTAACTGCTGGGACCCACCAGCTACATCTTCGCACGCAAGGAAGTGCCTGACAGTCAGGACCCACATGGTCGAAGCGTACGTAGCGTTGTCATTCTGGTCGCGAACGTGTACGTACATATATACTGGTTAATGTAGAGGCGCGCACGTAGCATGTACACGTACGTACAGCGGTCAGGGTGCAAGAAAGAAAATACGGCCACGTATGTGTACATACGGGCGGGGTTTCGAACGCCTACTCGCGCATATGTACGGCGAAGGCTCGTGTACATGGCTGGGTCGGAACGGAGAAACAACGTCGTCTTCGTGTTCATGGGGAGGCAATGGAATGCGTCGTGTTCATGGGGAGGCAAAGGAATGCGTCGTGTTCATGGGGAGGCAACGAAATGCGTTGTGTTCATCGGGAGGGCTTGGACGGAACAGGCGATGGAAACGAGGCCTGGCATACCGCAGAATGGAGGAAACGGCCTTGTGTTTGACCGGCCACGTTCGAAACGGGATCCTGTTCATCGGGAGGGGTGTGGCGTACCGCAAAACGGAGGAAACGGACCTCCTACGGTCGAAACAGGGGTCATGTTGATCGGGAGGGGTGTGGCGTACCGCAAAACGGAGGAAACGGACCTCCTACGGTCGAAACGGGGGTCCTGTTGATCGGGAGGGGTGTGGCGTACCACAAAACGGAGGAAACGGACTTCTGTTGGAGCGCTACGGTCGAAACGGGGGT
>NC_041384.1:94770640-94828096 GCF_002162155.2 Triticum dicoccoides
CAGTAGCGAAGGAATTGCTCGATCGGGTTCATTTAACAACCATCGATCGATCGCTCGGGTTCAGTAACGCGTAGCCTGCAGTGCAATCGCTCGGGTTCAGTTAGAGCCCAACGCCTCGCACACACGCGCGTACGTGTACGAGAGAAACGCGCATCGCTCGGTCCCCGACCTCCCACCGTAACCGGGAACTCCCCGAAATTTTCCTCCCCCTCGCTTCTACCACGGTTTTTTCCGTCATGGACGGCCCAAAGAATGTCATGCAGCTGCGTCTCCGGCCCTCCCAGGATGAAAAGCCCATTTTTTGTCATGATTTTTTGTCATAGAAGTAGGAGCCCACCACATCTATGATGATACCGGGTTTTGTCACAATTATCGTCATAGAAGTGTCATATGTATGATAGAAAAAAATTTCGTTCGGCCCAAAATGTCACGGATGTGTCTTTTTTTGTAGTGAATGGTCACGGCAGATGTCCTAGCAAAAGGACTTAGTCGTAGGGCCATCGCAACTAGGAAGCTTAAAGGGGTTAATCGGTACAAAGGACACAAGAGGTTTTTATACTAGTTCGGCCCCTTACGATGAAGGTAAAAGCCTACGTCTAGTTGTGTTGGAATTGATGGGGTTTCGATCACCAAGAGGCTAATCCTCCGGCTTGGATCTCGATCTCTTGTTCCTTTCCCTAAGCCACCGCCGGGTCGTCCCCTTATATACACGGGTTGACGCCTGGCGGCCTACGGAGTCCCGGCCGGCTCATAAGACGTGTCCGGCTCGGTGACTTCTTTTATATGCCTTTCTTTACAAGTCTTTCCTTACATATGGCGGTTTACAATATTGGGCCTAAAACCGCATCTGGGCTTAGGCCTTCTATAAGCCTTAATAAACTATCGCCTTGAATGTTATTGGGCTTCCTTTGTGACCCTCCATTGGGGCTGACCCGGCCCCACCTGGGCGGGTCATACCTGGTAGCTATATCCCCAACATTAGGCCCCAGGTTGACTTTGAACTTTGTTCTTTGTCAATCTTCAATACTTAGATGAAATCCATCTTCCTCTCTTCGCAGAAATTTTTGTAACCTGCCATGATGTCATTTCTTGAAAACACGAAAAACTATTATGACGTCATCTCTCAACAGATATTTATCCTTTAATGCCTTCCGAGAATCGAGGCGTCGTTTAGTTGGATAATCATTATTCGGGTCTTCCTTGATTTTCGCACCCGCCTTTTCGCTTATCCCCTTATAAATAGGCACGCCCCGGTCTTTCTCATTCTTCTCTCTTCTTCGTCTTCTACCTCTCGCAACCCCGTTGCTGCTCGAGCTCCGCCGTCGTCAAAGAGCACCTCACCTCCGTCGACTTTGGCCGTTGCATCAACTAGAATCGGTCCAGAGAACGGCGGCGACTCTTCGCGGAAGATTTGTGGTTGTAAGTGTTTCCCTTCTTGCTCCTCGGATCTGCATTAGGGCTTTCTAGGTCTCTGCGTGTTCTTCATAGTTCATCACAGTTTCTTCGTAGTTCTTCCACTGCATCCTCTTCTTGATCCAAAAAGAGATATATACTTGTGCGGTAGTTGCTTTGTGCCTACTCTTGATACTAGTAGATCCCTTTTCCCAGTATAAAGGCCTCATTAGGACTCACGAACTCATCTGCGCTAGACTTTTAGGTCTAGAATATTTTCCATTTTGAATAGCCATTTGATCTAGAATAATATCAAGCAATTAGGAAACTTGTTTGTCTCAACACTTAGCTGAATCTGTTTTATCAAATATATGTAGTCATGGCGGCTTATTGTGCCAGCTTACTTTTCCTTATATGACATTAGCCCTCATTTAAGTTGCCATTACTCCTTTGTACCATCATCACTTAACTTCACCATTATCATTGAATTGAACCGGCATGTCACTTTCTTTTCAGTTTGTCTTTTGAACATCATGCCGTCAAAAGCACCGACTGTCTGCAACTGGGTTCCCTCAACAGTAACTGAGGATAATTTGAAGAACTTCTTCTCCATTGGATTTTTTCCAGGGAAGAATATTATGTCTTATCGTGCACCTGACCCGGACGAGGAACGACCCAATCCAAAAGATGGTGAAGTCATTGTCTTTTCTGACCACATGAACCGTGGCTTTTCACCACCCGGCTCAAAGTTCTTCAGAGATGTCCTCCATTTTTTCAAAATCCACCCTCAAGATATCAGGCCCAATTCCATATCCAATATCTGCAATTTCCAAGTTCTCTGTGAGGTGTACCTTCAAGAAGAACCGACTATGGAACTCTTTAGAGAGTATTTTTATCTGAACCACCAGAACGAGTGTACCAATGGCCCTAGCTTGGAACTTGAAGGCATCTCGATTCAGCGCCGACAAGGCGTCGTCTTCCCCCTCATAGTCTTGCCGAGTCATCCCAAAGACTGGAATCAGACCTGGTTCTATTGTCAAGACACTTCACCAGCCAACGAGAAACCACTGCCGGGTTACCGCGCGGAGCGTCTAGATTCCAAGTTTGCGCTCCCTGACAAACTCACTACTGCCGAACGCAAGAAGCTTATTCCATCAATTAAAAGGATTAACGCTTTATTGGAGAACGGCTTAACCGGAGTTGACTTGACCCGTTGCTGGGTCTCATGGCGTGTCATTCCTCTAAGCCGCCGATCCAAATTGATGTATGAATATGGTGGAGGCCCAAATGACTCTCTTCGTCACATCTCCGTTCAATTAACTGAAGAAGATATTGTTTCAATGTCGACCCTTCTGGTGAACGGAAAATATGAAGACTGCAGTAAAGTCGGGTTAAACCCCTTCTGCAAACTTAACCCAGCGCCAGAGGTAAAGAACCTCTAACCTCTTTCTCTTTGTATTTTTGTCAGCCGTTTTAAATACCTGCATGACCTTTCATCTTGTTTATTTGTTTACAGGCCAAATCTGATTTCTGGAAAGCAAGTATGACCACGAAGCCGCCAAGAAGGCTAGAGCCACCGCCATGACCACCAAGAAGACGACCCGGAGGTCTAAGAAGAAGAAGAAGAGCACCACTGAGGACCTGTTAAAGCTTGATGATGATACTTCTGAGTCGGAGGTAGCCTTTGACTCCCTTGGCCAGTTTTTTAATAACCTTATTGACACTGATTATTGCCAGGATGACACGGGGGCCAGTCAGGCTGGAGAAGAAGAGGTAATTATTTCCTCCGACTCAGACCATTTGCCGAGACAAAAACTTCGACGGGTAACCCGGAAAGTAAGGTTTTCGCACCCTTTGGCTTATTTGGACCCTCATTTTCTTTTGAAAAAGCAGCAACACGAGAGTCGTCGTCAAGCCCGGAACAGTGATGCGCCGCCTTCTGTTGTACAGCAAACTCCTTAAAAACGCCAAAATGAGGTCTCTTTTATATTCCTCTTTGGCTTTCGTTAATGAATCTATTCTCTTGTGTTACTGACGTTATTTTCCCTTTGAAGGAGGTTTCTCGCTCTTCTGGCGACTCATCTCAGATGCAATTTTCGGCCTTCAAGACTGCCCCTGAGTAAGGAAAAAAATCATCTTTCCTCTGTGTCTTTAAAAATTGCACCGTTGCACTAATTGTCTTATAAAATCTTTCTTAGTGGCCAAGCCAAATCCAAGAAGGCCAAAGTGGTTAAATCGGTGGAAGACCCGTCAGTTCTTGCACCTGAACCGGCTATGCCAACCTCTCCCCCTCAAACTGAAGCGCCAGAAGATCCGGCTGTGATGGCTCAATCGGACCCTCCTGAACCGTCAGCTGATGAGACCACTCTCAACCCGGCTATAACTGAACCATCCAGTTTAGCTAACCCACCGACAACCTCTGACACTGACGTCTTGGTTATTGGTAGCCGGTTTGTTGAGCCAAGGAACCCCACCATATTAGCTCGACACACTGCTAAACAAGAAGCCTTAGAGAAGCAGAAGGTGTGGTTTGATGTCTCCCATTACACCCATCTCAATGTCATGACATGTTGTCCGGCTATCTCAGTCATGTGCACTCCAGCCGTGACTTGGAAATCAAGATGGTCAAGCAATTGCAGCTGAAGTATGAGGTATGCTCTTCCGGCTTACTTATATTCTGCCAGTCCCCAAGTCTTTAGATTACGATAAAACCTGAATGATCTGTAGACTTATGATATAGGCTAAAGCTTTACCTTTAGGATTTTCTGAAGTCCAATAAAGTAGTATAAACTTCACCTGTAGTCCCCAAGGGCCGGTTCACTTGATCATAAATGAGCCGGTACTTAATTTCATAACTATCTTGTGCCAAACCCAACAAACATTGTAATCCGTCTTAATCTTGAGAGACTTTCTGAACATCATGCATTAGCCCCCAAGTGCCAAGTGATGTTACTTTGTAAGGTACTTGGGACTTGAAATATATTAGAGTCATAAGAAATTGTTTTGGCATACATTAGCCCCCAAGTGTCAAGTGGTTTTTGCAGTGCAAAGAACTTGAGACTTGAATCTTGAACTTTTAGTTTAAACCTTGACACACATGTGTATGTTTTGTAGAATGCCTTATCTGAATTGGGCTCCCAATTAACTGACGCCAAGACCCGGCTGGCGGATCAAGAGGCATAAATCAAGTCTGCTGATTCTAAACTTCAATTAAGTCTTGCTGAGACAAAAAAACTGAAAACCAGCTTGACTGCCAAAATGAAATCCTGGGCTGAAGAAAAGACGCTGCTGACACAACGCGCCGAAAAAGCTAAAGCGGCTCTTGAGGAGGTTACCACGCAGCTGACCGGTTTAAAGAACCGGATGTCTCAAATGGTTTCTGCCATCTTTGGTAAGCCATCTGTACTGATCTTTTTTACCTTCTTTTGACCCGGAATATAAACCACCAGCTGACCCCTTGTTTACAAAATATGTGCAGGCCCGCGAAGCAAGAATCTGAGCCCAGATAATGTGACTAAACTGAAGGCGGTCTATACCTTAGTGGAGTAGTTGTACACTGGCGCTCAACGAGCACTTGTTGCTATCTCTCCTGCCAATCAAGGACCCAACCGGCTCAGTGATGTCTTGAAAAAATTGCCAATCTTACCCGACAGGTTCCAAGAAGTCAAACGATCCTGTGCCAGAGCCGGAGCCTTGACTGTCCTGAGCCGCTCCAAAGCCTGGGTGCCAGATCTAGACCCGGCGGATGTAGCCAAGGGGTACCCTACCGTGAAGGAAGACGGGTCTCTATTTGAGCAGGATGACTTTGTTGCTTGTGTGAGGGGAGTTCGACCTTAGGCTACCATTCTTGGAGATGGAACCAATATTGACAAATATCAGCCGGGTTTTGATTTGGAGAATAAGAAGATGGCAACTCCCTCTTACAAGGTGACAGATCTAATCCCGCCGGTTCGTCAACATACATTTGCTCCGGAAGTTGATCCGGCTGGTCTGATTGATGAAGAAGCAGAATTCATTGCCGTGAACGGTTTTGACTAGTCAAAACCCAACTTCCAATTAGCAGAGGGAGGCGAACCGGCGAGGGAAGAGTGATAACCATCTTCGTGGGCTCTTTAGAGCCTTGTAATAGATTTAGCTTGAAACAACCACGTACTTTGCCTATGCCATCGTGCATCAGATGTCGTGTGTGACTCTTTGCTTCCTGATGTCAATATATGTGTCACATTTATGGTTATCTTTGTAATATTTCAGCTCTGTTCCTGTAGAAAAGGAAAAAACTGGTTTGGCGGTTTAGCATCGAACGGGTCAAAACACCCGGTATATAACCAATGGTTTATCATAGTAGAAGAAATAGAAACAGATGCGAAAATAAACAAGGTTGAAACAACCTTTGATTAACACAGAAACAACTATTCATAAATAACAATCATACCTGTGTTTTTTACCTCTGGACCACCGGTTTATATGACCCGGGTGATGAGGTTGATGATCCAGTCCTTTTGAGAAGTCAATGCTTCTATACGCCTGATGACTATCATACCTTGGTGGTTTATTGTCAAATAATCAAGCCGACGAAAAAACCGTGCTGATCGTTTAAATTTGAAACAACAAAGACCAGTAAAAAAATAGCAGATTTCAAACAATATAAACTAACTTTGTAACTGAAAGTGGGGGATTTCTGATTCGAATACGACCAGTAAACCGGACCAAAGGGGTTAAGCTAAGATTCGAATACGATCATATAGCCCCCAGTGGCTTTGGTGTTGCGCCGATCAAGAGGGTACCGACAGCTATGTTCTCTTTGGTTTGAATACGACCTATGTTTGAACAGGAAGCCCCCAAATGACCTTGAGAGGTTTTTAACGACCTTGATTTGAATACGATCCAAGTCCGGCCCAAAGGGGTGTTAAGCTATGATTCGAATACGATCAAGAAGCCCCCTAGTGAGTTTGGCTTTGAGCCGATCAAGAGGGTTACGACAGCTATGTTCTCTTTGGTTCGAATATGATCTATGTTTGAACAGGAAGCCCCCAAGTGATCATGAGCTTTATAGCTAGATTCAAATACGATCATAAGCCGGACCAGAAAGGTTAGGCTAAATTCAGATATGATCAGCTCCTTCAATAGTCATGAAAAATAGTAAAGATATATAACCTTTAAAGAGGAAAAAGGACAAAGGTCTTGCTTTATTACTTATCATAGTATATACAACGTCAAAGTATGTACATGACGAGAGCCGGTGGCTCAGGTGTAGTATGGCCGAAGTTGAGCAATGTTCCACGGTCGGCGGGTCTCTTCCTCCGACTTACATGAGTCTTTGTGCTCTCGAACGTCAATGAGGTAATATAACCCGTTGTTTAAGTTCTTGCTGACCACAAAGGGTCCTTCCCAAGACGGCGATAGCTTGTGTGCATCTAACAGATCCTGGATGAGCCGGAGCACCAGGTCACCTTCTTGAAAAGTCCTGGACATAACCCGGCGGCTATGATAACGGTGCAGGTCCTGTTGATAAATTGCTGATCAAGCCGCTGCTAAGTCTCTCTCCTCATCTAATAAGTCAAGTGCATCCCGTCTGGCTTGTTTGTTATTAGCTTCAACATAAGCCGCCACATGAGGCGAGTCATGACGGATGTCACTAGGCAACACCGCTTCCGCTCCATAAACCATGAAGAAGGGTGTATAACCCGTGGACCTGTTAGGAGTGGTGTTGATACTCCACAGTACCGAGGGTAGCTCCTCTACCCAACAACCCAGCATCCGTTGTAAGGGAACCATGAGCCGGGGTTTGAGACCTTTTAAGATTTCCTGATTTGCTCTCTCAGCCTGCCCATTAGATTGAGGGTGAGCTACAGAAGAAATATCAAGCCTGAAAGTGCGTTATATCAACTAGAGGGGGGGGTGAATAGGCGATTTTTATGAAAGTCTTCAAAATGTGGAAGTTATGAAGACAAACAACAGAGATATGCCTATTACTATGCAGCGGAAGTTAGATTACACTAGACAGGCCATGGTCAAGTATTCAATAGAGTGAAAGCACAATGACAAGTAGCTGCAGTGTAATAAGGATCAGGTAGGAAGAAGTTATGAAGCTAAACAATCATACAGTTACGTTGTGAAGACAAAGGATATAGCAGGCATGTAATGGCTTCACAATGAGTAACAGTAAGTAAAAGGAAGTGAAGATGAAACCAGTGACTCGTTGAAGACAATGATGTGTTGGACCAGTTCCAGTTGCTGTGACAACTGTACGTCTAGTTGGAGCGGCTAGGTATTTAAACCTTAGGACACACAGTCCCGGACACCCAGTCCTGAACACGCAGCTCAGGACACCAAGTCCTCACCGTATTCTCCTTGAGCTAAGGTCACATAGTCCTCGCCCAATCACTCAGGTAAGTCTTCAAGGTAGACTCCCAAACCTTCACAAACTTCGTTCACTGGCGATCCACAATGTCTCTTGGATGCTCAGAATGCAACGCCTAACCGTCTGGGGATTCACAGTCCTCAAGTGTAATAAGTCTTCAGATCACACAGACAAGAAGACTTAAGTGATGCCCAATTTACTCTGGCTCTGGGTGGTTAGGGCTTTCTCCTCGCTAGGAATTTTCTCTCAAAGGCTTCGAGGTGGGTTGCTCTCAAACGACAAAAGCCGTGCACTGAAATCTGAGCAGCCAACTGTTTATGGTTGTAGGGGGTGGGCTATTTATAGCCACTTGGCAACCCGACCTGATTTGTCCGAAATGACCCCGGGTCACTAAGGAACTGACACGTGTTCCAACGGTCAGATTTCAAACTCACGCGACAACTTTACTTGGGCTACAAGCAAAGCTGACTTGTCCGGCTCTGGACAAGATTCGCTCTCATTGTCTTCACTCGAAGACATAGGTTTTTGGTTTAGGCATCACTTCAGTCATTCTGACTGGTTCTCCTAGACCCCACTTAACAGTACGGTGGTTCCTATGACTCAACACAAGAGAAAAAGAATTACGAAAGATCTAAGTCTTCGAGCTCCAATGGCTTCATATCGTGTCTTCTCTTGTCATAGACTTCAATGTGAATATCTTCATATACCACCTTTGACTTCAATGTCTTCATATAATTTTAGGGGTCATCTCTGGTAGTAAAACCGAATCAATGAGGGACTTCTACCTGTGTTATCCTGCAATTCTCACAAACACATTAGTCCCTCAACTAGGTTTGTCGTCAATACTCCAAAACCAACTAGGGGTGGCACTAGATGCACTTACAATCTCCCCCTTTTTGGTGATTGATGACAAACTAGTTGAAGTTTTCAACGAGGAATATAGTCTGTGAAATTGTAAAGGATAAGGAATTGTCTTCATAAGTTGCAAGGGCTCCCCCTGAAGATGTGCATATAAGTTAATTTGCTTTTGGAATGCAAATGCACATGGCAGGTTGTACTTGTGGAGATCCACTTCAGCTTATGATGACAATCCACTATGCATGTGAAAGTATATGAAGATAATGACATGCATAATGGAAAATGGACGTCTGCAGAATGAGATAAGTGCAGAATTTATCGTCGCACATGCGGAATTTATCTTCGCAAAACAGGGTGGCAAACAAGTAGTAGACGACCATCTGGTTTAAGTGTTACAACTCATAAGAACCAAATGTAGCAAAAACGAGAGTTGTAAGCACGAAGCAAAATATAAGGCACCCGCCCATATGAACCCGCTTGAAGACTATCAATCTCATATGCTTCTCCCCCTTTTGTCAGTAATGACCAAAAAGGTTTGAAGACATAGAGTCGCTACTCGTTCCTATGAGGAGTAGGTGAAGCAGCAGGGTTGTTGATGTTGTTTGGCGGTGCAGAAGAGCTTGGAGGTGCTGAAGCAGGTGGCGGTGAGGTAGCATCGTCTTCTTCATCAATGATTCTGGCAGTGACTGTGGCAGCAGAGGAAGAAAACTGAGAGTCTTCAAGAGATGGAGTCCCCAGCAGCACAGCTCTTCGAGGAGGTGTGGAGTCAAACTTGAATCTCTCAGTGAAGCCATCCTCTTGAAGATCAGCTTCAGAAAGCATCATCGTTAGCCCTTTCCATGTGCGGCGACAGGTTTCATGGGCAACGAAAGCATTCTTGGTGGCAAGATTTCGGATGCGATTTACATCCACCAAGAGGCTCTTCATCTGTCTCTTCAACCAGTCATGATGCCTATCCTGCTTTTGATGAAGGGCCACAAGAAGCTCTCGGTCGTTGAGAACACGAGTGCGCTTCTTGGGTCATGAAGCAGTGGCACTATCAGTGGCTTCAGTTGAAGCAGGGTGTGGTGCACGTGTAGTGCCAGCCAAAAGATACACCCTGGAGATGGCTTCAACACCTTCAACATTCTGAGTGAAGCTCTGGTGTTCTGCATTCTGAAGACTCATAGGTTGCTTGGCAGGCTCAGGATATATAGCTTCAGCAGAGGTATCCACATCTGGCAAGAAGATCCGATGGTTGCGGGCTGAGGGCCGATATGAGATTCCAGAGTGAAGCTTGATCAGTCTCATTACCCAAGGAGCATAGAACTTCAAACCAAGTAAATCTGAGCCTGATGCAGCAAGTTGGCGTATGAAGAAGTCCTGTGCGTTGAAGCATTTGCCATGAAGGATACAAAATATCAGAGTCTTCATTGCACCCTCGATCTTGGCATTTGGAGAGTGCCCTTTGATAGGCCAGAGAGTCCGCCGGATAATGTGATAGATGGTTCTGGGCAGGTACTCAAGGTCTTCAACAAAGAACTCTGTTGGATAAGGAGCATCATGGGGCAATGGCTTCATCATGGAGAGCATCTGACTCATATTCGGTTCAGGCCTCTGGAATATGCTCTCAAGAGCTTCAGTATGTAGTGGACAGCCTTCCTCGAAGAATTCGCCAGGAGTGGGCAGGCCGGTGAGCTCAATGATATCAAATGCATTGGCTTCGTGATGGACATTGCCAGTCATCCACTCCAGGACCCAAGTCTTCGGATCTCTGTTGTATCCTTTGATGTGGAGGGTGGCATAGAATTGCAGCAGAAGCTCTTCATTCCAGTGCTCTTCATCAGTTACAAACTGCAGCAGACCCACTTGCTTGAAGCAATCCAACGCTTCCTCTAAACAGGGCAGACCAGCAATGGCTTCAACATCAAGGCGCTTGTGCAGGAAGATGCGACCTTGGTTGTATAGGATGCATGAATAGTAGCTGCGCTGAGGATAGCTCCAGAACCTATCTGATGAAATCCTTTCCCTTGAATATGGGTTCTTGGAGCTGTTGAAGAACGTATTATCTGCCTTGAAGCTATTGATGTTAAAGGAGCCAGGTGCTGATGCAGGACCTGGGAACCTCGGCAGCCTTGGGACTGGCTTCTGGACATGAGGCCTGTGCTCAACATGGTAATCAAATTGAGGACCTGCAGCAGACTCGGGAACAGAAGTGTCTGGATCAGTAGCTTCGCTGTCTTCTGAAGCTTTTGGTGGGGAGGGCTCCACATTGGCTTCAGTGTTGGTTGTGGCATCCTCAATATTTTCAGCCTCCGCTTGACTAGCTGGAGGGTCGGTCACAAGCACGTTCTCCTGGAGAACTTCTTCTTGGTGGAGCATAGGAGTGGGCTCTTGTGGTGCTTCTTCTGCGGCTGATGTAGCCGGAATGTCTTCAGCATAGACTTGAGGCCTTGGACCTTTGCGAAGCCTACGGAATGCAGACGACGCCTGTGGGGTTGGAGTGGGCTGGGCCTCATTGTCTTCTTCCTCTTGAGGGCGATCCGTCCATGAAGCATCCTGTGCAATTGGCGTCAGTGGACGACCAATGCTGAGGAGTTCGATGTGTTCTAATTGAGGAAGGGCTGCATCATCTTCTACATTGTCACGATGACCAATGTCTTCAGCAGCGATGGGATCAGCTGCTGGAATGTCTTCAGGAATAGGAGCCTCTATGGAAGCAGGCTCATGCATCGTCAGTTGACGTTCTGCGTCAGGGTGAACCATAGAAATAGGTTCAACTATCAAGGGCTCTGTGGGAGCAGCCCGAGATTTTTTGGTCTTTCTCTTTTTCTTGCTGGGGGCAGTAGGAGAGGCTTCAGAGCTTTTCCTCTTCCTGGCTTCAGCCTCAGCAGTTCTTGTCTTCTTGAGCTCTGAAGCTGTTGACCGGCTCTTTGGCTTCGAGCCAGTCGTTGCAGTTGGGAAGACAAGCGGAACTGCTTCCTGCCTTGGTGCCTCTTGTTCAGCTGGAACAGTCTTCTTCTTTTTCTTTGCGGCCATCTTGGGGTCGATGCCAGGACGCCCAAGTGCCTTGCGCTTCTTAGCCTCATTATAGGCTTGCACACATCTGTCATCCAAAGTCTTCATTCGCTCCCGCGAACCTTGAGCTTCTGCATGCTTCTTCAGAAAGTTTCCTTTAGTTCGTGCAACATGATCTTGAAGCTCTTCACTTCTTGCACGCTGAGCTTGGCCATATGCTTCTTGAACTGAGCCTTTTCATGATCAATTTTCTGCTTCAGTTCAACAATGCGCTGGGCAATTGCAAGTTCTGAAGCAATAGCGCCTTGGAATGCGATGCTGAGGCCAACGGGCAGCTGTAGATCTTCGAAGCTGATGTTTGGTGTGGCAAACCATTCGTCGATGAAGTTGTGGATGATGGCGACATCAAAGAGAGGCAAATTGTTGAAGATTTCAGCTTCTTCTTTGCTCTTGATGAGCTGCTCGAGAGCGTCATCTCCAAGATCTTCATCACTTGACAGATCAATGGCTTCACTGCGCAGAATGGCAGCAGCTGTGAGCTCTTTGCTGGTGTGTGGCTGAGGCATCTTGGCCTTCTGGGGCTTGGAGACGCGGGATACATCTTCAGACTGCACACTGTCTTCACGAGGTGCAGTTGCCAATGGCTTCGCCCTTGAGATTTTTGGTGAAGGGACCGGCTTTGAAGCTTTTGGCTTCTTCGACTGCTTTGGCTTCGGTACAGCAGGAGCTTCATCAGACTCAGAGTCAGCTGGAGGGTCATTCACGGCAGTCCCTTGGACTAAGATGCGGGTGATGAGGCCCTCAAGGTTGGCATACGGACCGATGATATTGGGTTCTGCGTCGCGTGTGCCATCTGCCCTTGGTGTGGAGGGACCAGGGTTGACGTCTAACCCCGGCTTCTTCTTGTTCTGCTTCGCTGAGTTCTGGGCAAACTGGAAGTTGCGCTTGAACAGATTGTCATCACGACACCAGAGTAGTGACGACGGATGTGCTTCAGCAGGCTGTGGTCCTCGGACCATGCATGGGTAGAAGCCTTGAGCAATGGCTTCATCTCTGGTCCTGGGTATGAGGTTCTTGTAAAGGATGTCCCCCCACGGTCTCTTGATGGCACTTTTCTCAGCATACTCCTGGGTGACGAAGCGGTATTGGAACCATTGTTCTGCCCAATAGCGTCGAATCCATTGGATTCGGGTCTTACGCTGACCATAATTCTCTTCAGGATCTGTTTTGTACATTTCTGCCAGTTCATCAGGCAGATCTTTGGATGTTTCTCCACGTCTCTGTCTGCCCCCCTTCCTTGCTGCTGTTTCTGAAGCCATAAACCTTAACTTGGAAGGCTTCAAGACGTTCAAAGGCTTCAAAGGCTTTCTTTTGCTGGACCAACAGGAACTGGCTTCAGGAGAATTTATGTGATGTTGTAGGAATTCTGCAAATGAATGCAGACTATGAGAACCAAAGGATTCTCCCACGGACATGTACCTGTGACAGCATTAAGGTGCGAGGGAAGGGGAAGAGGTCATATGCATTCTCAGAAGATTTTGAAGATAAATCAGTTTAGAAGACATTGACCTCATCGTGCGAAGACATTCACTCATAGATAAGAAGTTGGTTCCAGATTTGTACGAATCCACAGATCAGTACAAGTGAGGAATCTAACTACTTTTTGAAGCACAAGTGAATATTCTAGG
This sequence comes from Triticum dicoccoides, assembly GCF_002162155.2. Lineage (NCBI taxonomy): Eukaryota > Viridiplantae > Streptophyta > Magnoliopsida > Poales > Poaceae > Triticum > Triticum dicoccoides. The sequence continues at coordinate 94,783,937 of NC_041384.1, forward strand.
CATGTTATGAGTTGCAGTTTGAGAGAGATCTAGTTTGTGTGAGCAGAAACTGCTTGTGGTAGAAAGTGACAGATCAATAGGATCAACGGTGTTATAAAAGGCAGTTTTATTTACCACACTAAGAACTGCTAGACGGAGCGAGAGATGACGCCGAGCAGTTCACTCGTCCGTGCCCTAACTTGGCGACGGAGGAGACCTACGGCGTCGGCGGAGAGGATGATGTCCGCGGTCGGCGTGAAGACGGCGTCCGAGAGGTTGCGGTAGCGAAGTGCTTCGTCTCCGGCGTCATCGAGAGCTAGCGGTGGCGCTAGGGTTCGTGCGAGGGTGGAAGAAGAGATAGTTACCGCTGTGAGTGTGTATTTATAGGCACAAGGGCGGCACTGCGCTATTACTCAGGTGCCCCTGGCGATTCGCATTTGAGTAGCACGTGGCCATCGTGCGGTATTTTGGGGGCAGTTCCACATCCCACGCACGCCTGGATTGTTGGGCGGTCGTTCCTACTTCTCCGGATTTCTTGTGGATGAATGAGCATCGAAAACGGTTTTAAAGGTTGTCTCTGTGTCTTCTGCTAACAAGGACGCAGAGAAGACATTCGACAGTTTCAATAGAATGCATATGACTTGGAGAGATAGAATTTGAGATAGAAAGCATAGAGAGATTAGGGTCCGATCACATTCACTTAGTTCAAAAGATTCAACCAAGAAGACATAGCTATAAGTGAATGTTGTAGAGGACAGAACACTAGTATATATATATATATATCTATATAATCAATGTAGTGAAGATAATCATGAAGACATGTTAAGATTGAAGCCAAACCAAATATGAAGACATTGCAAGGTAACGCCAAGAGTGAAACACTTCAAAATAGAACGTTTGGTGGTGGCGTTACCCACCGTATAGGAAGTATTAGACCCAGACACGGCGCACAATTATCGTGGCGCTCTGAAGTCAATTTCCACATTAATGTATTCACACTTAGAATGTATGTCTTCATTGATTGAAGATATACGTTACTTCGTGTGGTGCACAACTAAGTCATCAATATGCATAAGTGTTAGGATGTGTGCTTGATCACATGACATTTGAGGATTCCAAGATATTTAGCTCACACTGTAACTTGCAAAACCTCTTCTCATCCAAGGGCTTGGTGAAGATATCTGCCAATTGCTCTTCAGTGTTGACGTGTATGATATCAATGTCTTCCTTCACAACATGATCTCTGAGAAAGTGATGACGAATTTCAATGTGCTTTGTCTTCGAGTGCTGAACTGGGTTGTTGGCAATCTTGATGGCGCTTTTGTTGTCGCGGTAAAGTGGCACTTACTTCAGATGAATGCCATAGTCCTTGAGTGTCTGCTTCATCCACAGAAGCTGAGCACAGCAAGATCCAGCAACAATGTATTCAGATTGAGCAGTGGAGAGAGATACACAGTTCTGCTTCTTTGAAGACCAACATACAAGTGATCGTCCCAGAAAGTGACATGTGCCTGATGTAGACTTGCGATCAACTTTGTCACAGCATAATCAGCATCCGAAAATCCAACCAAATCAAACTCTGAGCCCTTTGGATACCATAACCCTAGAGTTGGGGTGTGAGCCAAATATCGAAGAATTCGCTTCACAGCTAAGTGATGCGACTCCTTTGGTGCCGCTTGAAATCGAGCACACATGCAAACACTAAGCATAATATCTGGCCTAGATGCACATAAATAAAGTAGAGAACCAATCATGGAGCGGTATACCTTTTGATCGAACTCTTTACCATTGTCATCAGGACCCAGATGATGTTTGGCTGGCATTGGTGTTGTGAAGCCTTTGCAGTCTTGCATACCGAACTTCTTCAGGCAATCTTTGAGATACTTCTCTTGAGATATGAAGATGCCATTGCGTTGTTGTCGTATTTGAAGACCAAGGAAGAACTTCAGCTCCCCCATCATGGACATCTGATATTGCTCTTGCATCATATATCCAAACTCTTCACTGTACTTCTGATTGGTGCAGCCGAAGATAATGTCATCCACATATATTTGGCACACAAACAGTTCACCATCATATGTCTTCGTAAAAAGAGTGGGATCTAGGGAACCAGGTATGAAGCCTTTGCTCTTCAGGAAGTATTTGAGTGTGTCATACCAGGCCCTAGGGGCTTGTTTGAGGCCATACAGTGCCTTGTTGAGCTCGTATACCATGTCAGGATGTTTTGGATTTTCAAAGCCAGGCGTTTGTGCAACATACACTTCTTCAATCTTGCCATTGAGAAAGGCACTCTTCACATCCATTTGATATAGAAGTATGTTATGATGATTTGCATAGGCCAGCAGTATGCGTATGGCTTCAAGCCTAGCCACAGGAGCAAATGTTTCATCGAAGTCAATGCCTTCCACTTGAGTATATCCTTGAGCAACGAGACGAGCTTTGTTTCTGACAACTTGACCATGCTCATCTTGCTTGTTGCGGTATATCCATTTGGTGCCTATTATGTTGTGCTTCCGTGGATCAGGACGCTTAACCAGTTCCCATACATTATTTAGCTCAAACTGTTGAAGCTCTTCTTGCATAGCTTGAATCCATTCAGGTTCCAAGAAGGCTTCTTCAACTTTCTTGGGTTCTGATATTGAGACGAATGCGAAGTGCCCACAGAAATTTGCTAGCTGAGTTGCCCTTGAACGAGTGAGTGGACCAGGTGCATTGATGCTATCAATTATTCTTTCAATCTGCACTTCATTGGCAACGCGAGGATGTACAGGGCGAAGACTTTGCTCTTGCTGTTCACTGTCGTTGTTGGAAGGAATGTCTTCAGGCTGAGCAATGTCTTCATGTTGATCAGGTGCTGAAATGATAAGTTCTTCTTCAGGATGAGCTTCAGAAGGTATAATCTCTCCCGTTCCCATTAGCTTGATTGATTCACTGGATGGAACTTCATCTAGCACACTTGCAGCTGCTCTCTTTGTGATCCGTTGGTCTCATCGAACCGCACATCCACTGTTTCAACCACTTTGTAATGAAAGAGATTGAAGACTCTGTAGGAGTGCGAATCTTTTCCATATCCAAGCATAAAACCCTCATGTGCTTTTGGTGCAAATTTTGAGGTGTGATGTGGGTCCTTGATCCAGCACCTTGCGCCAAATACTCTGAAGTAACTGACATTTGGCTTTTTGCCAGTAAGGAGCTCATAAGATGTCTTGTTCAGAAGCTTGTGAAGATAAACACGATTTATTGTATGGCATGCAATGTCAATGGCTTCAGTCCAGAATTTTCTTGGAGTCTTGTATTCATCTAGCATCGTTCTGGCCATCTCAATGAGTGTTCTGTTCTTGCGTTCGATGACGCCATTCTGCTGTGGCGTGTACGGAGCTGAGAATTCATGTGTGATGCCCAAGGTATCAAGATATGTATCAAGGCCAGTGTTCTTGAATTCAGTGCCATTGTCACTTCTGATGTGTTTTATCTTGGCGCCGTAATTGTTCACTGCTCGATTGGCGAAGCGTCTGAAGACATCCTGCACTTCAGTCTTGTAAAGGATTATGTGCACCCAAGTATATCTAGAGTAATCATCAACAATGACAAAGCCATAGAGGCAAGCAGTAGTGGTAAAAGTTGAGTAGTGAGTGGGACCAAAAAGATCCATGTGAAGCAGTTCGAAGGGTCGAGTAGTGGTCATGATTGTCTTCGAGGGATGTTTTGCCCTCGTCATCTTCCCTGCTTCACAGGCACCGCATAAGTGATCTTTCTTGAACTTGACGCCCTCGATGCCTATGACATGCTTCTTCTTCGCAAGGGTGTGGAGGTTACTCATGCCAGCATGCCCAAGCCTCCGATGCCAAAGCCAGCATTCTGAAGCTTTCGCAAGAAGACATACTACAAGTTGTGGCCCTGCTGAGAAATCTACCACGTACAGATCATCTTTTCGATACCCTTCAAACACTAGAGACTTGTCAGATTCCATTAGTACCAGGCAACGATATTTTCCAAACATTACGATCATGTTCAAATCGCAAAGCATTGAGACAGACATTAAGTTGAAGCCAAGGGATTCAACAAGCATGACTTTATCCATGTGTTGATCCTTTGAGATTGCAACTCTACCTAGACCCAATACCTTACTTTTACCAGTGTCAGCAAATGTGATGTGGCTCTTGTCGGATGGACGTAAGGTTGAGTCCATAAGAAGGCTTCTTTTGCCAGTCATGTGATTTGTACACCCACTGTCAATAATCCATTCTGAAGACTTTGAAGACGCTGGTGTCGTACCCTACAGTGCAGTTAGGGGGATAGGCTTCACGAAGAGAATTGTGAAGCAAAGACATTTGATGAACCAGTGGGTTATGCAAACTTAGATCCAGATTAGGACTAATAGGGAGAGTAGCATGCGATTCAGGAACGAAGTACATAATGATGCCATTCGGGCATTTTATCTTGCGCCCTACAAGTTTTTTAAGGTCCCCAGCAATAGCGTCAGAAGATTTTGGTTTTCTACTGGAGACCTTTCCCTGCAAAAGAGAGTTAAGCCTTCTTAACCACCCACATCTTCAAGGGTGGCTTAGAAGCAATAAGTCTAAGTGCAGCATCTGAGAATTTTGGCTTTGAAGCCTTAGCAAACAGTCTTGCAGGTGGACAATAGTACTCATAAGAATAAGCAGAATAATTTTTGGTCATATGAACATGACGGTTTGATGAACCGCTCTCATATTCATATGCCTGAGTGTGGTTTCCCTGCAAAACATTTGCGTTAGTGAGACTCAGGTGAGTCCTCTGTTTGTATGAAGCCTTTGGACCGTATGAAGCCTTTGGTATGAGGTTTGTCTTCTTCAAGTGAGGTGTCATGAAGACATTCACAGGAAGATTTTCCAGACACTTTTTCGGAACCCAGATCTTCTTCATAGGCGGTCCATTCCTGCAGTTAGTACCAATGTACCTGGCAAACACTTCACCATTCTGATTCTTAAACAGTATATAGTTTGCATCAAAGGATTCATCAATGATAATGGGGTTAGTACAAGTGAAGCCAGATAAATTGGATGGATCTGCTGAAGGTTCCTTTGCAGCAACCCACTTGGTTTTGGGGTACTGCTCAGGTTTCCAGTAAGAGCCATCTGCATTTATTTTCCTTACGAACCCAACACCCTCTTTCCTAGGGTTTCGGTTCAGAATCTTCTTCTTGAGGACATCACATAATGTCTGATGTCTTTTAAGACTTTTGTACATCCCTGTTTCAAGCAATGTCTTCAACCTAGCATTCTCATCAGCAATAGCAGTGGTATCCTCAGCAGAGGGGTTAGTTACCACATCAACAGTTGAAGATATTGCAACAGCAGTAGCAGTGGAACATTCAGCAACAGAAGTAGCATTATCACGCTCAATGCATTTAAGACATGGTGGTTCAAATCCTTCCTGAGCGGAACTGATCTATTCGGTGCGAAGTGACTCGTTTTCCTTTTGAAGATCTTCATGAGCCGCTCTCAATTTCTCAAGTTCTTGCTTCCTTTGAAGATAATCATAGGAAAGCTTTTCATGAGTTGTTGAGAGAGTATCATGACGATCTTCAAGTTCCTGATACTTAACATGAAGATTTTTTATGTCTTCAATTAAGGATTCAGATCGAGTCATTTCAGCACCCAACAGATCATCGCTTCTGTCTAACAGTTTTTGAATATGTTCCATGGCTTTCTGTTGTTCAGTTGCAATTTTAGCAAGTGTTTTGTAACTGGGTTTTGAATCACAATCAGAGTCATCGTCACTAGATGTTTGATAGTGAGTAGTGCGTTTGTTTACCTTGGCACCACGTGCCATGAAGCAGTAGGTAGGAGTGGAGTAGTCCTTGTCATTTGCATCGGTGTCGGTGATGAAGTCATTGTCTTCAGTGCTGAAGATGGACTTGGCGACGTATGCTGTAGCCAGACTTGCAATGCCAGAATCAGACTCCTCCTCAGACTCCACCTCTGCCTCCTCAGAAGCGGACTCCTCCTCTGAATCCATTTCCTTGCCAACAAACGCACGTGCCTTGCCAGATGAGCTCTTCTTGTGTGATGAAGACTTTGAGGAAGACTTGGAAGAAGACTTTGTGTATTTCTTCTTCTTCTTGTCGTCAGAGTCATATTCCTTGCTCTTCTCCTTCTTTCCGTTCTCATTGTCCCACTGTGGACACTCAGAGATGAAGTGTACAGTTTTCTTGCACTTGTGGCATGTTTTCTTCTTGTAGTCATGAGCAGAAGCTTCATCATTCCTTGAGCTTGATCGTGAAGACTTTCTGAAGCCTTTCTTCTTGGTGAATTTTTGGAACTTCTTCACTAGCATTGCAAGTTCCCTTCCAATGTCTTCAGGATCATCAGAACTGCTGTCAGATTCTTCTTCAGATGAGGAAACAGCTTTTGCCTTCAAGGCACGAGTTCGCCCATAGTTTGGACCGTAGATATCTCTTTTCTCCGAAAGCTGAAACTCATGTGTATTGAGCCTCTCAAGTATGTCAGACGGATCGAGTGTCTTGAAATCAGGACGTTCTTGGATCATCAGGGTCAGGATGTCAAACGAACTATCAAGTGATCTCAGCAGCGTCTTGACGACTTCGTGTTTGGTAATCTCAGTGGCGCCGAGGGCTTGAAGCTCATTTGTGATGTCAGTGAGTCGGTCAAATGTGTGCTAGACATTCTCATTGTCATTTCGCTTGAAGCGGTTGAAGAGATTGCGAAGGACACTGATTCTTTGATCTCTCTGGGTCGAGATGCCTTCATTGACCTTGGAGAGCCAGTCCCAGACCATCTTGGATGTCTTCAAAGCACTCACATGGCCATACTGTTCTTTGGTCAGATGACCACAGATGATGTTCTTGGCAGTAGAGTCCAGTTGAATGAATTTCTTGACATCAGCAATAGTGACACCTTCTCCAGCCTTGGGAACGCCGTTCTCGATGACATACCATAGGTCGACGTCAATGGCTTCAAGATGCATACGCATCTTATTCTTCCAGTAGGGATATTCAGTTCCATCGAAGACGGGGCACGCAGCGGAGACTTTAATTATCCCTGCAGTCGACATAGCTAAAACTCCAGGTGGTTAAACCGAATCACACAGAACAAGGGAGCACCTTGCTCTGATACCAATTGAAAGTGCGTTATATCGAATAGAGGGGGTGAATAGGTGATTTTTATGGAAGTCTTCAAAATGTGGAAGTTATGAAAACAAACAGCAGAGATATGCCTATTACTATGCAGCGGAAGTTAGATTACACTAGACATGCCATGGTCAAGTATTCAATAGAGTGAAAGCACAATGACAAGTAGCTGCAGTGTAATAAGGATCAGGTAGGAAGAAGTTATGAAGTCAAACAATCATACAGTTACGTTGTGAAGACAAAGGATATAGCAGGCATGTAATGGCTTCACAATGAGTAACAGTAAGTAAAAGGAAGTGAAGATGAAGCCAGTGACTCGTTGAAGACATGATGTGTTGGAACAGTTCCAGTTGCTGTGACAACTGTACGTCTAGTTGGAGCGGCTAGGTATTTAAACCTTAGGACACACAGTCCCGGACACCCAGTCCTGAACACGCAGCTCAGGACACCAAGTCCTCACCGTATTCTCCTTGAGCTAAGGTCACATAGTCCTCGCCCAATCACTCAGGTAAGTCTTCAAGGTAGACTCCCAAACCTTCACAGACTTCGTTCACTGGCGATCCACAATGTCTCTTGGATGCTTAGAATGCGACGCCTAACCGTCTGGGGATTCACAGTCCTCAAGTGTAATAAGTCTTCAGATCACACAGACAAGAAGACTTAAGTGATGCCCAATTTACTCTGGCTCTGGGTGGTTAGGGCTTTCTCCTCGCTAGGAATTTTCTCTCAAAGGCTTCGAGGTGGGTTGCTCTCAAACGACAAAAGCCATGCACTGAAATCTGAGCAGCCAACCGTTTATGGTTGTAGGGGGTGGGCTATTTATAGCTACTTGGCAACCCGACCTGATTTGTCCGAAATGACCCTGGGTCACTAAGGAACTGACACGTGTTCCAACGGTCAGATTTCAAACTCACGCGACAACTTTACTTGGGCTACAAGCAAAGCTGACTTGTCCGGCTCTGGACAAGATTCGCTCTCATTGTCTTCACTCGAAGACATAGGTTTTTGGTTTAGGCATCACTTCAGTCATTCTGACTGGTTCTCCTAGACCCCACTTAACAGTACGGTGGTTCCTATGACTCAACACAAGAGAAAAAGAATTACGAAAGATCTAAGTCTTCGAGCTCCAATGGCTTCATATCGTGTCTTCTCTTGTCATAGACTTCAATGTGAATATCTTCATATACCACCTTTGACTTCAATGTCTTCATATAATTTTAGGGGTCATCTCTGGTAGTAGAACCGAATCAATGAGGGACTTCTACCTGTGTTATCCTGCAATTCTCACAAACACATTAGTCCCTCAACTAGGTTTGTCGTCAATACTCCAAAACCAACTAGGGGTGGCACTAGATGCACTTACAAAGCCGTATATGCTCATGTTGACAAAACTCCTCCATAGCCCCTTGGGATAAATTAGTGCCATTGTCAGTGATAATGCTGTGTGGAAAGCCAAAGCAAAAGATCACCTTTTTCATGAACTGAATTGTTGTGCCTGCATCACACTTACTCACTGGCTCTGCCTCAACCCACTTTGTGAATTTATCAACTGCCACTAAAAGATGTGTCTTTTTATCCTTAGACCTTTTGAAAGGTCCAACCATGTCAAGCCCCGAGACCGCAAACGGCCAAGTGATTGGAATCATCCGCAACTCTTGAGCCGGCACATGCGCTCGTCGTGCAAATTTTTGACATCCATCACATCTACTGACCAGATCTTCTGCATCAGCATGAGCCGTCAACCAGTAAAAATCATGACGAAAAGATTTGGCCACAAGAGATTTTGACCCGGCGTGATGACCACAATCCCCTTCATGGATCTCACGAAGTATTTCTTGGACTTCTTCAGGAGAAACACACCGCTGAAACGCTCCAGTGATGCTGCGATGGTATAATTCTCTGTCAGAAATCATCATTGACTTGGACCGTCGGGTTATCTATCGGGCCAGGGTCTCATCCTTTGGTAACTCGCCCCGGGTCATGTAAGCCAAGAACGGTACTGCCCAATCTGGGATGACGTGAAGAGCCGTCACCAACTGTGTGCCTCCGGGTCAGGAACGGCCAAATCTTCTTCTGTAGGTAACTTAACAGACGGGTTATGCAAAACATCCAAAAAGGTGTTAGGTGGCACTGGCTTACGCTGAGATCCCAACCGGCTTAAGGCATCATCCGCTTCATTCTTTCTACGGTCAATGTGTTCCACTTGATAACCTTTAAAATGTCTAGCAATAGCATCAACCTCATGGCGATAAGACGCCATGAGAGGGTCCTTGGAATCCCACTTGCCTGAGACCTGTTGAGCCATCAAATCTGAATCGCCAAGGCACCAGACCCGGCTTAGACTCATTTCTTTAGCCATTAGAAGACCATGGAGCAGGGCTTCATATTCTGCTGCGTTGTTAGTATAAGAAAACATCAATCGCAACACATAACAAAATTTGTCACCCCGAGGGGAAGTTAATACAACTCCAGCCCCCGAGCCTTCCAACTGTCTGGACCCATCAAAGTGAATCGTCCAATATGTGTTGTCTGGTTTCTCCTCTGACATTTGCATCTCTATCCAGTCATTAATAAAGTCAACCAGCGCTTGAGATTTGATCGCAGTACGTGGCACATACTTCAACCCATGAGACCCAAGTTCAATGGCCCACTTGGCGACTCGTCCAGTAGCTTCTCTATTTTGAATGATGTCTCCCAAAGGAGCAGGGCTAACCACAGTGATTGGGTGATCCTGAAAGTAATGTTTGAGCTTCCGGCTTGCCATGAACATCCCATAAACGAGCTTCTGCCAATGTGGATATCTTTGTTTAGATTCAATCAACACCTCACTGACGTAGTAAACCGGCCGTTGGACCGGATGTTCCTTGCCAGCCTCCTTGCATTCCACCACAATCGCCACACTAACAGCTCGTGAGTTAGCGGCTACATATAACAATAGCGGCTCTTTCTCAATCGGAGCAGCAAGAACCGGCAGCTCAGCAAGCTGTTTCTTCAGATCCTCAAAGGCAGAATTTGCAGCTTCACTCCAAACAAAGTCATCCGTCTTTTTCATCATCTGATACAAAGGCATCGCCTTCTCCCCTAACCGGCTTATGAACCAGCTCAGAGCAGCAACACGACCCGCCAGTCGTTGAATGTCATTTATGCATGTTGGTTTGGCCAGGGATGTGATTGCTTTAATTTTCTCCGGGTTAGCTTCAATACCTCGGTTGGACACCAAAAAACCCAAGAGTTTGCCAGCTGGGACTCCAAAAACACACTTGGCCGGGTTAAGCATCATCTTGTAGACCCGGAGGTTATCAAAGGTCTCCTTCAGATCTGTGACCAAGGTTTCCTCTTTTCTGGACTTCACCACTATATCATCCACATAGGCATGAACATTCCACCCAATCTGATTGTGAAGGCAATTCTGTACACACTGTTGATAAGTCACCTGGGCACTTTTAAGCCCAAAAGGTATAAACACATAGCAGAAGGCTCCAAACGGAGTGATGAAAGCTGTTTTCTCCTGGTCCTTAACTGCCATCTTGATCTGATGATAACCTAAGTATGCATCCAAAAAACTCAAACACTCGCAACCCGCCGTAGCATCAATGATCTGATCAATACGAGGGAGAGCAAAAGGGTCAGCCGGACAAGCCTTGTTCAAGTCGGTGTAATCCACACACATACGCCAGGTGTCGTTCTTCTTGAGTACAAGCACCGGGTTAGCCAACCATTCTGGGTGAAAAACTTCCACAATGAACCCGGCCGCCAAGAGCCGGGCCACCTCTTCTCCTATGGCCTTGCGCCTTTCCTCGTTAAACCGCCAAAGGAACTGCTTGACCGGCTTAAACTTCGGATCAATATTAAGAGTGTGCTCAGCGAGTTCTCTCGAGACACCCGGCACGTCAGAAGGCTTCCATGCAAAGATCCTGATTCTCACAGATGAACTCGATGAGCGCGCTTTCCTATTTTGGATCCAAGTTGGCACTGACGATGAACTGTTTGGATGAGTCGCCTGGCACAAAATCAACCATTTTGGTGTCATCAGCCGACTTGAACTTCAACACCGGTTCATGCTCCGTAGTTGGCTTCTTCAAAGACATCATGTCCACCGGGTCAACATTATCTTTATAAAACTTCAACTCCTCTGTCACTCAAACAGACTCTGCATAAGCGGCATCTCCTTCTTCACACTCCAGGGCTATTTTCCGGCTTTCATGTACTGTAATGGTGCCTTTATAACCCGGCATCTTGAGCTGCAGATATACATAACACGGCCGGGCCATGAACTTGGCGTAAGCCAGCCGTCCAAACAGAGCATGATATGGGCTTTTGATCTTAACCACCTCAAAAGTTAACTTCTTAGCCCTGGAATCATATTCATCCCCAAAGGCTACTTCCAGTTCAATCTTACCAACTGGGTATGCCGACTTGCCAGGTACAACGCCATGAAAAACAGTGTTGGATTGCTTAAGACTCTTATCAGTCAATCCCATCCGATGGGACGTCTCATAGTAGAGGATGTTGATGCTACTGTCTCCATCCATGAGCACTTTAGTGAATTTATATCCACCAACCTGAGGTGCCACTACCAAGGCTAAGTGACCCGGATTATCAACCCGGGGAGGATGATCTTCTCTGCTCCACACAATAGGTTGTTCAGACCACCTCAAATAATGTGGAATCGCCGGCTCAACGGCATTGACAGCCCTCTTATGAAGCTTCTGGCCCCTCTTGCATAAACTAGTGGTAAATACATGGTATTGCCCACTATTCAACTGTTTTGGGTTGCTCTGATATTCGGACTGTTGCTGCTGATTACCTTGGCCGGGTTGTGAATTATAACCTCCCTGGTTACCCGTATGGCCCTGACCGTGAAAAACGCCTCCACCTGAACCGGCGCCCGGGCCATGAAAGCCGTCTCCGCCTGAACCGCCGTCAGGCCCGTGACTTCCATCAAACGTGTTTGAATTTTTGAATGCCTTAATGATTGTACAGTCCTTCCACAGATGGGTGGCTGGCTTCTCCCGGGTGTCGTGTCTTGGACAAGGTTCATTCAATAGTTGCTCGAGGATGGGACCTGACCCGCCTGACCGAGGGGGTTGCCTACCCTTGCACCGTTGATTGTTGCCCTGTGCATTGGTGTTAGCCACAAATTCGTCAGTCTTGCGTTTATTATCTCCTTAATTTGTCGGGTTATGATGGTGACCCTTGCCGTTGCCGTTCTTCTTTCCCTTCCCTGTTTTTTCTTCATCAGACACGGGGTCCTTGGTACTATCAGAATCAACATACTTGACCAGAGCCACCATCAGCTGGCCCATGTCATTGCAGTCACGCTTGATCCACCCTAGCTTCTGCTTTAGAGGTTCAAAACGGCAAGTTTTCTCCAACATTAAGACTGCCGAGCCGGCATCCATCTTATCAGATGAATGTATTATCTCCTTGACCCGGCGCACCTAATGGGTTGTGGACTCACCTTCCTCTTGCTTACAATTAGTCAGGTCCACGACTGACATAGGTTGTTTGCATGTGTCTTTGAAGTCCTAAATGAACTGGGCTTTTAATTCCGCCCATGAGCCAATGGAATTGGGGGGTAATCCCTTCAACCAAGTGCGAGTCGTTCCATCCAACATCATAGTGAAATACTTAGCCATTGCTGCATCGCTAACCTCCAACAGCTCCATCGCCATCTCATAACTCTTGATCCAGGCCCCAGGTTGCAAGTCGACCGTGTAATTAGGCATCTTACGAGGCCCCTTGAAGTCTTTTGGCAAGCGCTCATTACATATAGCCGGCACCAGGCAAGGGACACCTCTTGTTCTTATGGCTACTCCTGCCTCCACAGAGGTTGCTGGATAAGCCGGGAAAGTTTGATGAGCCGCCTGCTCAGCTGCCAGTTGAACCGCCCGCTCAGCCTCTTGTCGGATCCTCTCCTGATCCGCTAAGTTAAGGGCTCCAGCCTGCACCGGCTCATGCCTGCGCGGTTGGTTGCGGCGTTGAGCGTTGCTTGACATATCCGCTGAGTCCATATGTCTGCTATAGCTCGGGCTCCGTCTCAGACGAGGGGTTGAATGGATTCTGTCTCGACTGTAAGAGTACGCATCCTGCTGCGCCAGAGCCGTCTGAAGAAGTTCTCTCACCCTTCGTGTTTCGATTCCTGTCGGAGAGTCGCCTTCCATCGGGAGAGCCGCCAAACGAGCCGATGCAGCAATGAGGTTTTCCAAAGGATTGGAGAAGTGACCTGGTGGTGTTGGCGCATAATGAGGCGGAGCGGTATACATGCGAGGTGGTTCCATGGCACGCGGCTGAACCGGTGCTCCGGGTATCGTGATTCGATTTGCCTCCGGCGGGTTACTTGGACCTGCCCCGGGTGTATGGAAAAGGTTCCTAGGATCGAGCGTCAGAGGTAGACGTGACTGAGTTTTCTGATGCCTTCTCCTCATGACCTCGTTTGACGCGTTCAGATCCACCGAGAGCCGGAAAGTCTCCGCTTGAAGCTGCTGAGCACGAGCGTCCAAAGCCACCCGCTTCGCAGCCATCCTGACCTCTTCTGCTGCTAAATTTTCCTTGGCCTGTGCCATCTCTTCGCGTACCCGTGCCACCTCCGCGTCATGCTGAACTTTATCCGCCGGCTCTATCACGACAGTCAACAGAGCCGTCAGCTTATCCATGAGGTCCATTAGCATCTGAGCCGGGGGGCGCGCGGGGTCTCCTGACCCGGCCGCTGCCGATCCGGTGGTTGTTGCTGCTGCAGCCGTGGAGTTCTGCCCGGGCTGAGTGCCTGCCATGAAGACTTCGGCTCGATTCGGCGGCTCAAAGGGGTCCGGAATACTGCTGCCATCGGAACAGCCCCCAAGCATGCCATCCTGCAACTGATACAAAGAATCCGTCTCGCCTGTTGATGACATAGCGTCGGAACAGATGGCCGTCTCACCGCCATCCACTGATCCTTCCAAGTATTCACCTCCATGTATGCAACCCACAAAGGCACGCTTTACAGCGGGTCGGGCCCGGGCGGGCCTCGCGCGCTGAGCCGTCTCGATGATGTTGGTGCAGACGTCCGGCTCAGGGCCCGATTCGCCGATCCGGCCAATGAAGACATGAATCCCGCCGAAGGGGACCCGGTACCCGTACTCAATTGAGCCGGTCTCGGGGCCCCAGCTTTCGTCGTCGATGTAGAGCTTGCCGCGACGACTCTTGGTCATCCGGCCCACAACGTATCCCTTGAGCCCTTCGAAGTTGCCCTTCAAGAATTCAAATCCACCGTGCGCTGGCCCCGCGGTGGGCGCCAACTGTCGTGGAATTGTCACGGCAGATATCCTAGCAAAAGGACTTAGTCGTAGGGCCATCGCAACTAGGAAGGTTAAAGGGGTTAATCGGGACAAAGTACACGAGAGGTTTTTATACTAGTTCGTCCCCTTACGATGAAGGTAAAAGTCTACGTCTAGTTGTGTTGGAATTGCTGGGGTTTCGATCACCAAGAGGCTAATCCCCCGGCTTGGATCTCGATCTCTTGTTTCTTGCCCTAAGCCGCCGCCGGGTCGTCCCCTTATATACACAGGTTGACGCCTGGCGGCCTACGGAGTCCCGGCCGGCTCATAAAACGTGTCCGGCTCGGTGACTTCTTTTATATGCCTTTCTTTACAAGTCTTTCCTTACATACGATGGTTTACAATATTGGGCCTAAAACCGCCTCTGGGCTTAGGCCTTCTATAAGCCTTAATAAACTATCGCCTTGAATGTTATTGGGTTTCCTTTGTGACACGTCATTGGGGCTGACCCGGCCCCTCCTGAGCGGGTCATACCCGATAGCTATATCCCCAAGAGAAAGGGAGAGGGATGATTTGACTTGTGAAGGCAAGAAAACAAAATCGAAAGGAGAAAATAACCGGTGCTTGTGGGCCAGATATAATAAGGCCGAGACATGTGCCTGGCCTATAGATACGTGTCGTGCGGTTTATATGAAATCCGGTCGTTTTGAATGAATTTCGTTCGGTTCGTTCGAATTGTTGGCCGGATGTATGCGGACAGTGTTGTATGGCGGCTCTCCGCATCTGTGTCTGCGACTGGTCCCCTCTCTTTTCACGGACGTATGCGGGAGAAAATTTACGGGTTGTTGTTGAGATAATAAAGGCCCATAGAATACGTGTCGTGCCTGAGAATCGGCTGATTTCTTTCCCGTTGAGGCCGTTTTACGAAAAGAAAGAAGAAAGTAAGAGCACCGGATGCACGATTCCATGTCGTCTCTCCAACCTCCAGTTCCATGCCGTCACGTCACCGCTCACGCCTGGAACCGATCCGAGCCAACTCAGTTCATGCACGCAGGCACGCCCGCCGCGACAGGGACCCGACGACGCACACGCACCCACCCACCTCCGCCCATCGCGTACTACA
This sequence comes from Triticum dicoccoides, assembly GCF_002162155.2. Lineage (NCBI taxonomy): Eukaryota > Viridiplantae > Streptophyta > Magnoliopsida > Poales > Poaceae > Triticum > Triticum dicoccoides. The sequence continues at coordinate 94,799,427 of NC_041384.1, forward strand.
AATTACAGTAGCCGGAGACCCGACGGACGGCGTACAGTCGTCGTCACCCGCCGCGCCCAGCCTCCCGGTAAGAAGCCAAGCCAACCCCATCCAAGCCTTCCCTCCTCGTTCTCCTCGTGCGGGTGGATAGAGTAGAGTAGATAGGCAGAGTAGATCGACCGCGCGTCGCCGTGGACTCGCGGGGTTGGTGGTTTGGTGGTGCCATCCTCACCCGTGTGACCGGGTCCGCTGTGTGCGCAGCACAGCACGGTGGCTGGCTGCCTGACCGGGTCTGCCTCCATCTCCGGGCCTTTTTGTTCGCACCTGGATTATACTACTGCCATCCCCCGATTTCCCTGGGAAACGCAAAGTGTGCCTTCGTCGCCAGAGATCTAGCGCCGGTGGCATGGCACCTTCCCGTGTTCTTTCTTTATTTATAGCCTCAGCTCCCCACTAGGAGTTTTGTTTCCATCAACAAAACCTAACCATTAATTTGACCAGAATTATCCGCGTGAAATGCCGCCCCCCTAAATCTCGCAGCAGCAGAAATTGGGCTCGCATTTTATTTTCACACCAAATGGCTGCCAAAAACACTAGTACTCCGTATTTTTTAGTCCCAAGGAGAGAGAGAGAGAGAGAGAGAGATCAAGGCTTATCCTCCTCCTCCAGCGACCCGGCTGGGCCAAGAAAGTCCAGGGGAAGAGACAGAAAAGAAGAACAGAAAACAGTGGGAAAAAGAGGCCGGGCTCCTCGAATCTCTCACTAATTTTCTCCTTGTCTGCGTGCCTACGCCTTGCCTCCTTCGGGGTTGGTGAGCGAGCGAGCTCGGATCAGTTGGGGACTACACACCCAGAGGTTGTTGTCCGAGAATTATTTAGGCCCGCCCCCTTCTTCCTTCCACGCCTTCTTAGCCTCGCCTCGCCTCGCCTCCCTTCTCTGGTCAGTCTTCTCGGATCTCCGGCTCAAATTCGTCTCCCCAATCCCCAGTTCCAGGTTCTTGGAGGAGGGGGGAGGCCATGGGCAGCTTCGCCAAGCTGGCCAAGAGGTGCGTGGAGACGGAGGCGCCGGTCATGGTGAAGGTGAGATAGACCTCCCCACCCCACCCCACCTCGTCAACAATCTCCTGCCTTTATTATCCCCAATTTCTTTGTCTTACTTGGTGGCCTCTTCCTGGTTCCCTTTTTTCTTTCAGATACAAGAGCTGCTTCGAGGGGTCACTGATGTGATGTCGCTTGCGCAGGTAAACCTGCCTGAATTTCTTGGCGTATTAACCTATCATTGTGTTTGTTCCGGTGTTGTTTGGGAAGATTCTAGGCGATAGGATTGCGGAAAGGAAAGAAAGACAAATGTAAACTAAAATGGATCATCTTGTCTGTAAATCTTTCAACGTGTAAGTTAATTCAGGAGTAGGTTACACATGACAACTTAACATGTTTCAGATAACACGACTATGGACTATATATCATACGCTATTTAAACAATGATTATATAGTATCAAGCATGGAGGATTGGAGATTGATAACTACACCCTCCGATCCATATTAATTGTCGCTGATTTGTGCCCCTGGTTCGGTTTCTTAAAATGGTGTTTGTGCAAAGTGATACACCCCATATCTATTTGTAACAGAAGCGTATCTGATATTTTCCTATCAAAGCGAGCGGGTCGTGCGTATTTACCAGAAATCGATCCGTTGTCTTCTTGTAATCTTGGGCAGATCTTGACTGTAGGGAATTGTTTATTGGCAACCTCCTGAGACAGCCCTGAACAAGGTCAAGGAAATTGTATGGGAACCAGCAACCAGTAAATATGGTGCTGATGATGGCCTTCCCGAGCTTCGAGAAGCACTTCTCGAGAAGGTACTTCTTTTCATCTGGAGTTATATATTGACTTATCATTGGATCATGTCCCCATGCTAGCAAGCCTTGCACACAAAGCCGTTACCATGCAAGACAAAAGCACCCATGTGCCTTCTGCTAACCCACTGTCATGTTAGTTTTTTACTAGACTAGAGGTATTTGATCTTAGTGCTAGGAGTAATAGCATGAATTGCACTTTAGTTGATTATTCATTAAAGGATAGCAGTATGCCATGTGTTTGCGATAACTATTTTGTATTCATTAACTGAGAAAACAAGTTGATTTTTGGTGTGCACTCTGAAAATGCTGTCTAGAAAGTTAAAAGTACCACTTGGATTTCATATGCAATGCGTTTACCAGCTTTCTTCATCCTGATTATCTTCCATAATCATGAAAATGTGATCCAGAAAGTTATTATAGAGTTGAAGTACCACTTGGATTTCATATGCAATGCTATCGTTTATCAACTTTTGAAATCATGAGCTAAATTGTTCCTTTGTATAAAACCTTCAATGCTTATGTAACTGTGTTGCTTACTGGGACAAGATTTTTTTTATAATGTTTGAAGGATTGCTATTATTTAACTCGACTCTTGTTAGCCCTATCCTTATTTCTCTACATTGTCTTCTTGGCACTATGAACAGTTAGTGTATTCTTTGCTGATTTTTTAGGGATTATTTGCAGCTTCACAGGGAGAATAAGCTAACCAAGTCATCGGTTATGGTGACTGCCGGTGCAAATCAGGTAAAGCACATTACTTTTCATCTGGTTTATCACAGCTTTCTCGTGCCTCTACTTCTTTTGCATTGTTTAGCATTTAGCTGTCAGGCCATAGGTTATTGTCCCCAATTTATCTCCTGTTTTAGTTCTATGAAATACTACCTGCTTACTTCCCTGTATGACTGCTACGCCAAATCTTGTATGAAATACCTGCTTACTTCCCTGTATGATTGCTACGCCAAATCTTGTTTTACAACTAGGTTTGTCCAATAAAGTGATCTCTTACATTGGTTCTTCTGTGTTTTGGCAGGCTTTTGTAAACCTTGTTCTGACCCTTTGCGATGCTGGTGATTCAGTTGTCATGTTTGCACCATATTATTTCAATTCCTTCATGTCATTCCAGATGACTGGCGTCACTGATATATTAGTTGGTGCTAGCAATCCCAAGACACTTCATCCTGATATTGGTAATATGACTACCATATATCTAATCTAAAATAAGTTTCCATACCTAGCTTATGAGTGCAATATATTTTTAGATTGTTAGATCAAGTGATGCCATAGGTCTTTGCCCTGTTATGACCTCTACATGTGGTCCGAGAAAATTTATACAGGTCGCTTGAAATTTAATTTGTTTGGAATGCATATTTTACACCGTGCTTAAAAATGCAGATTGGTTAGAGAAGGTGCTGAAAGAAAATAACCCTATCCCTAAACTTGTTACTGTTGTCAATCCGGGAAACCCTTCTGGAGCTTTTATTCCCAAGCCTATGCTACAGGTTAACTCTCTCCCCTCTCTCACTTATGGGTTCTCTTGTACGCCTGCACACACCCGCACACTTAACATGGAGTTGGCATTTATTATTTCTAATATTGAATTGTCATTTCAGAGAATTTCAGACCTGTGCAAGAATGCTGGTGCATGGCTGGTGGTTGACAATACCTATGAGTAAGTTAATACTGACATACATGCATTTGTTTGTTTGTGTTTTCTAAAGCTCCTCAATCCTCTCTCATATTAAAAAAAATCAAAGAAGTGCAGCATAATGTTTTATGCAAAACAATGAGTCACACTTGAAAATTACCACCTTAAATCATGGTTAGAGTTTAGGAGGACTGGTTATTATAAGTAAACTAAAATATAAAAAAATGACTTTTAGTATACAATTTTAATGTGTATGCATAAGCTATTTCGGAATACATCAGAATGTAAAATCCCATTTAGCATTGTCTTTAAACAAAAGTCGATAAGCTAATTAACTGCTAATTTTATTGGTAGAGATTCTAAGTAAAGGTAATGCTAATGAACAGATCTATAGAGAGTGACTTGCTAAGATAAGGGATCTATGCTGTGCAGTGGTTTGTCAAATTTAGTTAAGACTCTCCTGCTCATAAACTTCGGAAAGTCCTCCTTTTTGGCGACAAGACAACTCTAGCAGAAGGATTGATGTTTTGGGTCACACTACACTAACAACCCGTCTGCCCCCCGTTGCTTGCGTTGAGGCGCATCTTGGCCTCATTGGTGCCTGTGACATTTGGCGGCGATAAGCTTGTCTTCCGCCATTCCATTCATGCATGTAGCATTGCATGATTCCCTCCTTGTCATGTATGGGGATGCTAGTGATTTTCATTTGCAGTATCACTGCCATGAGCCTGCTTGGTTGATCTACAATGCCTCAAGCAGGTGTGAGGGAGGTGGCTAGCACATCTATCGTTTGAACTTTGTAATAAAAAATCCACCTTTTGATGGTGTCGAAAATAGGCCCTCCAATTCACTTAAAGGTCGATTAACTAACAGGTTAGCCTTTAGGAGAGCGTTTTAAAAGCGAGGGGATTAGAATGAGCCCAAATCCCATGTTGAGTGATTAGTAAAGGACTTCCCCTTTCAGCCTCCAGAAAGCAATCCCAGATTAATCTTGTTATCGGGCAGCGTGGTGACCACTAAGTGGCATCGGAGGGAACAGGATCTGTACTTAGCCCTGTGATCACGCAATCAATATTTGGTTCATTTTCTCCTACTTTGCCCTTTCTCTACATCGCATATCGTGTCTACATCTGTACTTGACTGACTCAATAGTTGACTCATGAATGTTGATCTTGGTTTTGCTATTTTCTTTGCCTGATGTTGATGATTCTTCGCTCATGAATCACACTAATAATAACTTCATATACATATAATATGTATGGACTGACACATGCAACCCAGTAAATTCTTGTATACTTGAGTATTTGATGTGGAGGCGTTCAATTCCCCTATATTTTGTAGGCAATTTGTATTATACGATGCTTGTGTTTCATGTCGTCTTTTGCAATGGTTTTAGATTCATAACTGCACAGAAAATGGCTAATCTTCTATGTTGTATAAATAAATTGTGCGTGGCGCCTGTAGTTCAGTTATAATATTTACACTTTGGCTACAGTATAACTTAGATCTTGAACTCAGTTACAAAATTGGTTGGCCTTTTCCAGGTACTTCATGTATGATAAAATGGAGCACTACTGCCTAGAGGATGATCATATTGTCAACCTTTTCTCGTTCTCAAAGGCTTATGGAATGATGGGGTGGCGTGTAGGATACGTAAGTGTACCATGCTCTTTTCTATCTTTTGCTTATGCTTCAGTTGCTGTTATAGGAGTGAATACTGAACCTTTTCAGTTCCATATATCCTTTCCTGCACAAGTACTTTAATTGTTACTAAGTCAATACTTTTGGACCAGTGAATGCATTATTTATAAGTAACCAAAGCCGCTGTGCAATCTGTGTAAGTAAGAAGATGAGCAGTTAGTCTTACAAGGGCTGATCAATTGGCTGCTGCAGATCGCATATCCAAGCGAAGCCGATGGTTTCCACGCGCAGCTCCTTAAGGTGCAGGATAACATACCTATCTGTGCTTCCATCATCGGGCAGCGCCTGGCTCTATACTCATTGGAGGCCGGCCCAGAGTGGATCAGGGAAAGGGTGAACGATCTCGTGAAAAACCGCGAGCTGCTTGTGGAGGCAATGTCTCCCCTTGGTGAGGGTGCTGTCAAGGGTGGGGAGGGTGCCATCTACCTCTGGGCTAAGCTACCAGACAACTGTTCAGACGACTTTGAGGTTGTCAGGTGGCTCGCGACCAAGCACGGTGTCGCAGTGATCCCCGGGAGCGCCAGCGGAGGCCCCGGATACATCCGTGTTTCCTTCGGAGGGCTGAAGGAGGAAGACACGAGGCTCGCCGGCGAGAGGCTAAGGCGGGGTCTGCAAGAGCTGGTGACCGATGGGATGGTACAGTAACAACAGCCCGTCGTATGTAAGACAGTAAGAGTACATTTCTACATTCAGATCACACAGGTCCGATTTTTTCGACGATACGATTCTGCCGGGATTAGTTGATTCAGAGGAGCAAAAGCACCATATATCCAAGTCTTTTGTATCTTACAGAATCACCATGCTGGAGGTGCCTGATGGGAATGGCAATTGGTGTACTGAGAATTGGGGCAAAATAAAAAAGCCGCGCAGCCCCCGTGTCGTAATTCTCCGTTCGGTACTTCCTGCCGTTTAATTTACCCTTTCCCCCAGCAACTGTACACAAGTGAAATACGACAATTATAAGGTGCTTTTACACGCCTTCCCTGAGCCGTCTGTGTTTCCTGTTCTTGGCTTGGCTTGCAGTTTCATCAGAGCCTGGAAACTGAAAACACCGCAGTTTCTATAGCTGACATAACTGATGCTTCGACGAACAAACCGACCAGGTGTTTTCTGAACATGAATGCCCATGTTCAGTAACTTGGTCGTTTTGCTATGCATGCCTCTTAAGTTCTGCTACCTGCCTAGTTAGTTTTCTTCTTGATCGAGTTCTGTTTTACTTTAATTCTTCACAGCTCTTGCTGTTCTTAAAGAATTTGTTAAAATCTCCCGTTTAACCCCCGGTTGATAATTTTGATTCTACACTAACAGAACCAACAAGTGTTTGAACATGAATACCCGTGAGCACCAATGCAAATCCATATTTATAATCCCAACTCAACTAATGAATAAATGTTGCTGTGCCCTCTGAAAAAAAGGTAATGTTGTTGCACTCTTGAAGACTAGAGTGTGATAATTCTTTTACCAACTCGTTTCAAAAAAAAAATTTCTTTTACCAAGAAGAGAAGTTCCTGTAAAGGCATACAGATTGTCCCCTGAACAGTGGCTGCGGATCCAGCTGCCTGTAAATAGTATGATCCCATGACGCCGAGGCATCAGGGCTGGTTGGGCTCTCAGTCTCTCCACCTCATGCATTTGTAGCGAGTTAATTGCACAGAAGTATCATAATTGAGGCATTGGAAGCAGATTGGTATCAAGATTGGTACTTCCTCTGTTCACTTTTATAAGACCTTGAAAACATTTCAGACAATGTGCAAAATAGCCTATTTTGAGTTGTCTGAAACGACTTACAAAAGTGAACGGAGGGAGTAATTTTTACGTGTCAGTACCAAGATTGGGGCGAGCCGTTGCAAAAAAGACTAAAAGTGCGTTTTGTACATATTGACGGTGTATCTGACCAGCAGGGCCCCCCCGTCAGGTGCCGACGTGGCATGTTTTTTCTAGAAAACCCCCTTACGTTGTATGTAATCACAAAAATGCCCAATTTTTTTGCGGGAAAAAACCTACATGAGAGGCATTGTTTTTTGTTTGCAATTTTCCACCACGGAACTTGGACTGGTTTGAAATTTTCCGCCACTTGAACAAATAAATAAAAGAAACAGAAAACCCGGCGAGGCGGGAATCGAACACAGCGCAGCTCGCGTTTGAACACAGGCGTTCCCTTTCTTATACCATGTCTGAAGCGCTGGGCCGGCCCACCGAGGCCTGCATTATTTTTTCGATTCGCACTTAACTGCCGCTTGTGTTGGGCTCGTTCGTAAAAAAATTGAGCATTTTTGTGATTACATATAACGTAAGGGGGGTTTAAGCAAAAAACATGCCACGTCGGCACCTGACGGGCGGGCCCTGCCGGTCAGATACACTGTCAATATGTATAAAACGCACTTTTAGTCTTTTTTACAACGGCTCGCCCCAATCTTGGTACTGACACGTAAAAATTACCAATGTTAGTATCAATCTGCTTTCAATGCTCCAATTATGATACTTCTGTGCAATTTACTCATTTGTAGCAGTATCACTTTCATCGTACGTGCGTACGTACGTATACTGAGCGGTCACAGCGACACGCCATCCGCATGCTCGTGACATCAACGCCGTTCCGTGATGGGAAAAGGCCAATGGCAATTTCAGTCTCTGAGAAGGAATTAAGAGCCGTCCTTTTCCTCTCTGCACTTATGGAAAGAAGCGTGAACGCGATGTGGTGTAGCGGCGCATCAATGGCGTGAAAACGACTGGAAGAAACGTAGCGGTATCAGCATCAGGCTGGTAGCAGGCTAGCAGCTGTGCTGGAGAAGTATGGTACTCCTACTAGACATGAGAAGCTGGTAAAAAAAATGGTAGGTTTGTGTCCAAAACAAGCCCACCTATCGGTTGCTGTTCGTTGCCAAAGTTTGGGCGTGCATGCCACATATGGCAGCTTGCTCACTTTGCTTCGTTTTTTCTTGCCAGCATTTGACCAAACCCTGGCTACCTAAATTCACTTTGGTTTTGGTTATAACTTGTCCTTGCAAAAATTGGGCTACCTAAGTTTTTTTTATTGGGGGTAGGTTTGTGACGAAATCAAACACCCACCGAAGGCCAGCGATAATAGTAGTACGCGCAGTGGTCAGGTCACAGCAATGGTTGCAACAGCAAAGGGCGACCACGAGCACCGGCAGGTGGACGGGACGGGTCAAGCAAGAAAATGTTTTGTTTTATTTCGCTGCTGTTGTTGCCGTGTCCGTCCATCAGGCGCATTCAAGCCTTGAAGGAAAAGGCGAGGCGGCCAGCCGCGCCACGGCGAGTAAATGGGCGCAGAAGAAAGCAGGTGGCGAAGCACTGCAGGCGCAGCCTATCCTCGCAAACGCAACGCAACGCAGCTGCCCCGATTCAATGCCATCAAAGCCCCTGAATTATGGGGTGCAAGTGCAACATGTGTTACTAGTACTACTACTACCAGTAGTCAGTAGAGATTTTATTTATGAGGTCCGGCGTGTCGTGTGTAGCGTGGTGCAGTGGCCTGCGGACGGACGGACGCACGCAGCAAAGTGAGCGAGTTTAAGGGGGTGAGGTCAAGGTCAGTCAACCGCTGCCAATATCCCCAACCAACTTCCTCATATAGTAGCTGTATTAAAACTCTTGAGCAGAATTGCGGGCTAATCTACAGGGACAAGGGAACAAAACTTGTGTGGGCAGACTGCGGATGCACCAACTTCCTCATATGGTAGTTCAAATGCTTATAGTGGTACTCAACTCTTGAGCAGAATCGTGGGATAATCTACAGGGACAAGCAAACGCCAACAGTTGTGGAGCAAAGTGCAGATGCAACCAGAGTAATGTACTACTACTACTACATCTGTATATGCATGTTCACGTGCTGATGCTGGCAATGCCAGCCATTTCGAGTTGGTTGGAATTGATGGTTGGTTGATGATCCCTTTGTCGACCGGCCGCGGGCACATAGACTGTAGCATGTACGTATGCCGACTCACTGTGCGCGTACAACTCGAGCTGTGCATGGATATGGGCAGGGAGGATCGATTGGACCAGATCGTTGGCTCTGATCGTTTTGCTCCGCAGCCTGGGGTACTTCTCGTGTGATTCCGACGCCAGTAGAGGGTTCAACGGGATCCGGCGGCACGTCGACATTCGTGCAGGGAATCCCATCTCCTCGCATAGGATCGAAGGCGAGGATTGATCTTTATTTGGACATGGCAACATCGAAGTGTTGACTAACGTGATTCTATTAGGAAACATAGGTTAGATTAGGAAATATTCTGACTTGCCTTATATTTCAAGTAAATCATGTACTCCTATATATATGCCCACGAGGCTCAAGCAATATAACAATTATTCCACCAAACCTCTATTTCCCTTCTAACATAGTATCAGCCTAATCACGGTCATGGTTTTCCGGTCTCTGTGATCCGGTTTGCGTCGCCCACCACCGTCGTCGATCCCGTGCGCCTCTACTCCAACATCGACGCGATCGGTCGGCTTCTTTACCGACCCGACGGTCTCACGCGTCGTCCGCGCATCTGTCCGTCGGTCGCCCTGATCCGGCGGCCTCGCGCGGCGTCCGCGCGTCGGCTCGCCGGTCGCCCCGCCCGGCGGCCTCGCGTCATAAGGCGACTCTTCACCACCGCCGTTCGCGCGACGGCCCGTCCGTCGATCTACGCCGGCCGTCACCGTCCTGTTCCGACCGGAACTCCTGCATCATCCCGACCCGGCGGCCTCGCGCCATGCTACGACCAATCATAGACGCCCTGCCGCCTGCCGCCGCCGGATTCATCTCGAACTCCGCCACTACCGCGCCTCCACCGAGCGGCGTCCCTGACCTCGCGCGTGATCGGATTGATCACCCACCCGCCGCCGCGATCTGCCTCGTCTACGCCGTGCGACCGACCTGGCCCGTCGGTTGCGCGCGCCTCCGCAGGCCCCATGAAGACCGTCCTGAGTTCAGCGCGTCCCTCTACCGATCGAGCAATGGGTTGCCGCTGCGTCGCCCCGTCGGGCCGCTGCGCCGCCGCCCCATGGTTCTTCTCCTAGCTGCACCGACCCGCGTCACCGCTGTGTCGCCCCTTCGGGCCGTAGTACCGCGGCCCGCGGTCCACCGCCGCCCAGAGGCCGTCCGCTCCAGGTCGTCCCCGTGGCCGCACTGACCCTCACGAGCCATTGCGTCGCCCCGTCGGGCCGTAGCGAGCGTGGCACATGGTCCACGCCGCCGTTCAGAGGCCATCCCCGCGGTTGCACTGACCCGTGCTCCTCCGCTGCGCCGCCCCTTCGGGCTGTCGCGTCGCGGCCCGCGGTCCTTGCCGCCGCCCCGATGTCTTCCGCCGTCACCCTGACCTGCCCGCCGCCGTTGCGTCGCCCCTTCGGGCCGTAGCGCAGCGACCCACGGTCCACTTCGTCGTCCACGCGCGTTGACTTCCCGTGGTATGCGTCGCGCCGCCTCCCTTGGCGCGGGAACGCCACCGTCCGCGCCGGTCTCCGTCATGCTGTCGAGTTCTTCGCCTACTTCGAGCATCGCCGCCACGCTCCTAACCTAGCCGCCGCTGCCGTCAGGCCGCCGCCGCCGCTCTTCTTTGGTCGCCGCTGCCGCTACCCACGTAGCCGCTGTTGGAAATATGCCCTAGAGGCAATAATAAATTAGTTATTATTATATCATATTTCATTGTTCATGATAATCGTTTATTATCCATGCTAGAATTGTATTGATAGGAAACTCAGATACATGTGTGGATACATAGACAACACCATGTCCCTAGTAAGCCTCTAGTTGACTAGCTCGTTGATCAATAGATGGTTACGGTTTCCTGACCATGGACATTGGATGTCGTTGATAACGGGATCACATCATTAGGAGAATGATGTGATGGACAAGACCCAATCCTAAGCCTAGCACAAAGATCGTGTAGTTCGTATGCTAAAGCTTTTCTAATGTCAAGTATCATTTCCTTAGACCATGAGATTGTGCAACTCCCGGATACCGTAGGAATGCTTTGGGTGTACCAAACGTCACAACATAACTGGGTGGCTATAAATGTTCACTACAGGTATCTCCAAAAGTGTCTGTTGGGTTGGCACGAATCGAGACTGGGATTTGTCACTCCGTGTAACGGAGAGGTATCTCTGGGCCCACTCGGTAGGACATCATCATAATGTGCACAATGTGACCAAGGAGTTGATCACGGGATGATGTGTTACGGAACGAGTAAAGAGACTTGCCGGTAACGAGATTGAACAAGGTATCGGGATACCGATGATCGAATCTCGGGCAAGTACAATACCGCTGGACAAAGGGAATTGAATACGGGATTGATTGAATCCTCGACATCGTGGTTCATCCGATGAGATCATCGTGGAACATGTGGGAGCCAACATGGGTATCCAGATCCCGCTGTTGGTTATTGGCCGGAGAGTTGTCTCGGTCATGTCTGCATGGTTCCCGAACCTGTAGGGTCTACACACTTAAGGTTCGATGACACTAGGGTTATTAGGAAGACTTGTATGTGATTACCGAATGTTGTTCGGAGTCCCGGATGAGATCCCGGACGTCACGAGGAGTTCCGGAATGGTCCGTAGGTAAAGATTTATATATGGAAAGTTGTTGTTCGGGTTCCGGGAAAAGTTCGGTTTTTTCCGGTATTGTACCGGGAAGCTTCCGGAAGGTTCAGGAGGATTTCGGAGGGGTCCGGAGGTCCGAAAAATGTTCCACCACGTCAAATACATCAGCATGGGCTGTAGGGGGGCGCCCTAACCTTAATGGGCCAAGGGCACCAGCCCCCCCCCAAGGCCCATGCGCATGGGAGAGGGGAAACCCTAAGGGGGAGGGCCTCCACTTGACTTGGGAGGCACTCCTCCCCCCCTTGGCCGCCGCCCCAAACCTAGATGGGATCTAAGGGGGGCCGGCCCCCTCTCTCCCCACCTATAAATAGTGGAGGGGTGGGAGGGCGGCCACACCCTTGAACCTGGCGCAGCCTCTCCCCTCCAATAACTCTCCTCCTCCGCGTGAGCTTTGCGAAGCCCTGCCGGAGAACTGCCACTCCATCACCATCACGCCGTCGTGCTGCTGTTGGACTCTCTTCCTCAACCTCTCCTTCCTCCTTGCTGCATCAAGGCGTGGGAGACGTCTCCGTTCCGTACGTGTGTTGAATGCGGAGGTGCCGTCCGTTCGGCGCTAGGATCATCGATGATTTGGATCACGACGAGTACGACTCCATCAACCCCGTTCACTTGAACGCTTCCGCTTAGCGATCTACAAGGGTATGTAGATGCACTCTCCTTCCCCTCATTGCTAGATTACTCCATAGATTGATCTTGGTGATGCGTAGAAAATTTTAAATTTCTGCTATGATCCCCAACAGTGGCATCATGAGCTAGGTCTATGCGTAGTTTCTATGCACGAGTAGAACACAAAGCAGTTGTGGGTGTCGATATTGTAAATTTACTTGCCGTTACTAGTCTTATCTTGATTCGGCGGCATCGTGGGATGAAGCGGCCCGGACCGACCTTACACATACTCTTACGTGAGACTGGTTCCACCGACTGACATGCACTAGTTGCATAAGGTGGCTAGCGGGTGTCTGTCTCTCCCACTTTAGTCGGACCGGATTCGATGAAAAGGGTCCTTATGAAGGGTAAATAGAAATTGGCATATCACGTTGTGGTTTTGGCGTTGGTAAGAAACGTTCTTGCTAGAAACCTATAGCAGCCACGTAAAAACTTGCAACAACAATTAGAGGACGTCTAACTTGTTTTTGCAGCATATGCCTTGTGATGTGATATGGCCAAAAGGATGTGATGAATGATATATGTGATGTATGAGATTGATCATGTTCTTGTAATAGGAATCACGACTTGCATGTCGATGAGTATGACAACCGGCAGGAGCTATAGGAGTTGTCTTAATTTATTTATGACCTGCGTGTCAACATAAACGTCATGTAATTACTTTACTTTATTGCTAAAGCGTTAGCCTTAGTAGTAGAAGTAATATATGACAAGACAACTTCAAGAAGACACGATGATGGAGATCATGATGATGGAGATCATGGTGTCATGCCGGTGACAATGATGATCATGGAGCCCCGAAGATGGAGATCAAAAGGAACAAAATGATATTGGCCATATCATGTCACTATTTGATTGCATGTGATGTTTATCATGTTTTACATCTTATTTGCTTAGAACGACGGTAGCTTAAATAAGATGATCCCTCTCTAAAATTTCAAGAAAAGTGTTCCCCCTAACTGTGCACCGCTGCGAAGGTTCGTTGTTTCGAAGCACCACGTGATGATCGGGTGTGATAGATTCTAGCGTTCGAATACAACGGGTGTTGACGAGCCTAGCATGTATAAACATGGCCTCGGGACACATGCGAAACACTTAGGTTGACTTGACGAGCCTAGCATGTATAGACATGGCCTCGGAACACGGAAGACCGAAAGGTCAAACATGAGTCGTATAGAAGATACAATCAACATGAGATGTTCACCGTTGATGACTAGTCCGTCTCACGTGATGATCGGACACGGCCTAGTCGATTCAGATCATGTTTCACTTAGATGACTAGAGGGATGTCTATCTGAGTGGGAGTTCATTAAATAATTTGATTAGATGAACTCAATTATCATGAACATAGTCTAAATTGTCTTTGCAAATATGTTGTAGATAAATAGCTCACGTTGTAGCTCCCTATTTCAATACGTTCCTAGAGAAAGATTAAGTTGAAAGATATTGTAAGCAATGATGCGGACTGGGTCCTTAGTCCGAGGAGTGTCCTCACTGCTACACAGAAGGCTTACATCTTTGATGCACCGCTCGATGTGCAAACCCCTACAACGTCGTCTGTGGATGTTGTGAACACCCGGCAGACACATCCTGATGACTACTTGATAGTTTAGTGCACCATACTTTACGGCTTAGAATCGGGATTCCAATGACGTTTTGAACGCCATAGAACATATGAGATGTTCCAGGAGCTGAAATTGGGATTTCAGGCTCATGCCCGTGTTGAGAGGTGTGAGACCTCTGACAAGTTCTTTTGCCAACAAGATGGAGGAGAATAGCTCAGCTAGTGAGCATGTGCTCAGAATGTCTGGGTGCTACAATCACTTAAATCAAGTGGGAGTTAAACTTCCAGATAAGATAGTGATTGATAGAGTTCTCTAGCCACTATCACTAAGCTACTAGATCTTCGTGATGAACTATGACATGCAAGGGATGGAGTTGATCCCGGAGCTGTTCGCGGTGCTTAAGACCGTAAAAGGTAGAAATCAAGAAGGAGCATCAAGTGTTGATGGTTTGACAAGACCACTGGTTTCAAGAAGGGCAAGGGCTAGAAGGGAAACTTCATGGATGGCAAACCAGTTGCCGCTCCAGTGAAGGAACCCAAGGTTGAACCCAAACCCGAGACTAAATGCTTCTATTGTAAGGGGAACGGTCACTGGTAGCGGAATTACCCCAAATGCATGGTAGATAAGAAGGCTGGCAACTTCAAAGTATATACGTGTTATTAATGTGTACCTCACTAGTACTCCTGGTAGCACCTGGGTATTGGATACCGGTTCAGTTACTATTATTGGTGACTTGAAGCAAAAGCTACGGACTAAACAGAGACCGGCTAAGGGCGAGGTGATGATGTGTGTTGGAAGTGTTTCCAAAGTTGATGAGATCACCATCGCACGCTCCATCTGCCTTCAGGATTAGTATTGAACCTAGATAAATGTTATCAGGTGTCTATGTTGAGCATGAATATGATTAGATCATGTTCATTGCAATACGGTCATTCATTTAAGTTAGGGAATAATGGTTATTTTGTTTACATGAATGATACCTTTCATGGTCATGCACCCTATGTGAATGGTTCATTGAATCTCGGTCGTGGTAATACGCATGTTCACGCCAAAAGATGTAGAGTTAATAATGATAGTACCACTTTCTCGTGGCACTGCCGCTTAGGTCATATTGGCGTAAGATGCATGAAGAAACTCCATGTCGATGGATGTTTGGAGTCACTTGATTTTGAATCACTTGACACATGCGAGCCATGCCTCATGGGCAGGATGACTAAGACCCCGTTTTTAGGTACAATGAAACGGGCAAGTGACTTGTTGGAAATCATGCATGCTGATGCGTCTGATCCAATGAGAATTGAAGCGTGCGGTGGATATTGCTATTTTCTCATCTTCACTGACGATTTGGGTAGATATAGGTATATCTACTTAATGAAGCACAAGTCTGAAATGTTTGAAAAGTTCAAGCGATTTCAGAGTGAAGTTAAGAATCATCATAACAATAAGATCATGTTCCTACGATCTGATCAAAAGGGGATTTTCCGAGTTATGAGTTTGGCAATCACTTAAGACATTGTGGAATTGTTTCACTGTTGAAGCCACTTGGAACACCACAAGGTAATGGTGTGTCCGGACGTCGTAATCGAACCCTATGAGATATGGTGTGAACTATGATGTCTCTTACCAATCTACCGTTTTCATTTTGAGGTTATGCGTTAGAGACAGCTGCATTCACTTTAGATAGGACACCATCTAAGTCCGTTGAGACGACGTCATATGAACATTGGTTTGGCAAGAAACCAAAGTTGTCGTTTCTTAATGTTTGGGGATGCGATGCTTAGGGCTTCAGCCGGAGAAGCTCGAACCCAAAGCGGACAAACACATCTTCATAGGATACCCAAGGGTGACAGTTGGGTATACCTTCTATCTCAGATCTGAGGGCAAATTGTTTGTCGCTAAGAACGGGTCCTTTCTCGAGAAGGAGTTTCTCTCGAAAGAATTGAGTGGGAGGAAGATAGAACTTGATGAGGTTGTTGAACCTTTACTTCAACCAGAGAGTGATGCAACACAGAAAGATGTATTCTATGGCGCCTACGTCTGTTGAAGAGGAAGTTAATGATAGTTGTCGGTGTCAAAACCGGCGGATCTCGGGTAGGGGGTCCCGAACTGTGCATCTAGGCCGGATGGTAACATGAGACGGGGGACACAATGTTTTACCCAGGTTCGGGCCCTCTTGATGGAGGTAAAACCCTACGTCCTGCTTGATTAATATTGATGATATGGGTAGTACAAGAGTAGATCTACCACGAGATCAAGGAGGCTAGCCTATGGTATGATTGTTGTATGATGAAGTTGTCCTACGGACTAAAACCCTCCGGTTTATATAGACACCGGAGAGGGTTAGGGTTACACAAAGTCGGTTACAATGGTAGGAGATCTTGAATATCCGCGTCGCCAAGCTTGCCTTCCACGCCAAGGAAAGTCCCATCCGGACACGGGACAGAGTCTTCAATCTTGTATCTTCATAGTCCTGGAGCCCGGCTGAAGGTATAGTCCAGCTACCCAAACACCCCCTAATCCAGGACTCCCTCAGTAGCCCCTGAACCAGGCTTCAACGACGACGAGTCCGGCGTGCAGATTGTCTTCGGCATTGCAAGGTGGGTTCCTCCTCCAAATTCTTCATAAAAGTTTGTAAACACCAAGAGTAGTGTCCGGCTCTGCAAAATAAGCTTCCACGTATTGCCATAGAGAGAATAATATTAACACAAATCTAATCTGCTGACATATTCCGCAGCGTGACATCACACTACAGCCAAGCCTTTATTCGAATCGTTTTCACTTCTCCACCTCAGCGTGTTTTGCGAGGCGGTTTCCTTGGCACATCTTGTCAAAGAAGAGATTGTGTCCCCTTTATTTACAGGATTCTCATCAATACGGACGTGGGTAACCCAATCGTGCCCGTTAGCATGTTTTCTCGATTAAAGGCGAGTCCCAAACGGTTACGGGGAGGGCTCCTGGTATTCAACCTCTTATAAAGAGACCAAGGCCTTACTCCTTTTCTCCAATCTCAAAACAAGTTCGCCTATCGCCTCGAGTTCCAACACCCTAGGCTCCAGATTCCAGGCGCTTCGGACTTTCGACAATGTCCGGTTCCGACCTTCAAGGCCGATGGATGCCCTCCTCCATCACGGAGGAGGATGTGCTAAGGTTGAGAGAGGCTAAGTTTTTGACCGCCGAAATTCCGCATAGGTTGCCTGCTCAAAGGCAGGCTATTCCTAGTCCCCAGCCTGGTGAGAGCGTAGTGTTCATGTCTCACTTCCTTTGGGGTTTAGGCTTCCCGATGGATCCCTTCGTGAGGGGGCTGGTGTTCTATTATGGGATGGAATTTCATGACCTAGCTCCAGAGTCCATCCTCCACATTTCCTCATTCATCATTGTGTGTGAAGCGTTCCTCTATGTTACTCCTCACTTCAGATTATGGCTCAAGACTTTTGGAGTGGAGCCAAAGATGATCGAGGGACGGCACGCAGAGTGCGGAGGTGCTGTCATAAGTAAGAATGCCGATGCTCCATGGCCCGAGGGCTCCTTTCAAGAGGAGCTCGGCTTGTGGCAACGAGAGTGGTTCTATATCACCGCTCCCAGGAGCGCCAAGTGGGTGGCGCCTCCTGCCTTTCGCTCGGGTCCCCCACCACGGCTAGCGTCATGGGTCAACAAAGGATTAGATTGGGGGTTATCCAAAGACGTGCCCCTGTTGCAGGGCCGCATTAGGGATCTCTTAGAAAGAGACCTCAACCTGGTCAAGGTGACGCAGGTCATGCTGATTTGTCGAACATTGCCCGGCAAACGTCACTCCCTTCGTCTGTGGGAGTTTAATCTGGAGGGACCACGAGCTCTCCAGCATTTTATGGGCACAATGCCCGTGGAGATGTATAAAATGTTCTTCGGATCACAAGCAATGTGTCCGGATTTGACCGAGGACGCAGGTTTAAGCTGCAATCGCCCGGATACTCAAGTAAGTAACCTTGTGCCCGGACTCGCTATCCGTAAAATTGTCATAAACTCGCCCCTAAAAGAGCTGTCCTTTTAAACAGGAGTGGGTAGGGAAGGCGAAGCTGATCAGGTGTCCGGCTCCCCTTCCTGAGACCAGGCCGGATCCCGTGCTAGTCAGGATGTTGAAGATCGTGCCTTTGGAGGGAAGTGAGGGGGAGGACAAGGAAAATATGGCCTCCTCGAAGGAGGCTGCTCCGAAGGGAGGAACCGACAATTCCTCTCCTAAGGGGAAGAAGAGGGCCGCCTCTGACGACCCAGAGACCATGGCCTCAAAGCGGGGGAAGAAGTCCTCGTCAGAGGGTCCGGCGCCGGGGAGATCCTCGGCCGAACTGCGCCCCCAAAGGGATCAGCTCTCCAGCGAGCCATAAGTAGAGAAAGATTTTCCTTTAGAGGGACGAGAGAAATCCTTACTTTTTATCTGAGAAGATTAACTGAAATTTTACCTTGTAGCTCAGACCTCAACCCTTCTCAGCAGAGCCCGTCTTCGGGGGATCTTCTTCCGGAGATGATGGAGAGTGGAACGCCTCCTCCTGCCGTACCGCCTAGCGAGGCGGGCGACCCTAAGGTGTCGTCGCGGAGGGTTTCTCCGAATCCGGCAGGGGTGGAAGGTAGCCATATGCCCCCCCAAGGTTCTCCGTGTCCTGCCTTCGATGGAGGTCATAGGACGAGTCCGGCACCGTCTAGTGCGCGGTCGGAGGAGCTGATGATTCTGCTGGGGCGAGCTTCTATCTCAAAGGAGCACCGTGCATTGATGGGTATGGTGATTGGAAGGATTTCGTCCGCAGAAATCGGATTGCACGAGGCCGTCAGAAGTTTCCTGACGGGTTTTGAGGTATGTTTGATAATGTACTTCTTTGTCAGTTGCGCATAAACAAGATGCGCCCTGTGTAGATAGTAGCCCCTGAGACTCTGTGCGTTGTCAAAATTGACGGTGCGCAGAGGATCATAATCCCAGGTCTAATTTTCGCCTTTGTATATAGGTGGCGAAGTGTCCGGAATCGAGCCGAACTGATGATTTTGCCGAACTAAAGCGGCAACTTGACGTGGCAGATGCCGACATCGCGCTCGTCAACGAGCGACTTGATGATGCTCAAGGTATGCAATTCCTCGGGCGGCATCTGGTAAGAGGAGCTTTTATGCCAGTATCTTAATGTGTGTGCTTGACGCAGATGGTGCGGCCACCGTGGAGAGTCTCCGGGCGGAACTTGCCCAAGCTAAGGAACAAGCCAGGACAAGTGATGCGGCTGCCGAGAAGGCACTTGAAGAGCTGAGAGCCGAACAGGCTGCTCACTGCCGAAGCAAGAAGGAGATGGCCGAGATGGCCGTGAAGTTAAAAAGCGCTGCTGACCGTTGCAAGTCTCTTGAGAAAGAAGACCGGGCGAGACAAACGGACTTAGAGAAGGCCGTTGTTGATGCCAAGGACGCTCGCTCTGCAATGAGAGCTGCGAAGGAGGAGCTGCGTCAGGCCGGATAGATTGCGGCTGGAAAGCCCTTTATGCTGCGGAGGAAGTTTGGCGATCCGAAGTTTGCTCCGTTGGACCGGATGTGGAGTGCAAAGGACACCTATCTGGATTTGGCAGCGAGTGCTGCTGATGCGACCGAACACTTTCGAGATCAAGAAGATCGCAAAGTGGAAAGGCTTTTCTGGTCGCAGTTCCACAATCCAGAGCGTCCACTGGCAGTGGATGATCGTCTGGCTCAATGGGCCGAACTGAATAGATTGTCCGGACTCGCCATGAAGTACGTCATGGGTCATCTGTGGCCGGGGAGATCGGAGCCGAAGAGTTATTTCGGCTTGGTGCAGCAATTCCTTAGTGCGGTGCCACATATCGATGCGATGAAGAGGTCAGCATGCATAGAGGGTGCACGGATGGCTCTTGCGCATGTCAAGACATACTGGGCAGAGATGGAGACCACCGTTGTTGCATCCCGAGACTCGGACCAAAGCCGAGTACCCGCCGAGCACTATTTTCAGGAAGTCCTTGAAGGCGCTCGTGTAATAGAGACGCAGTGCTCAAAGGATGCTATGTTCTGATAGCATATGTAATTATGAAGCAATATTTTGATGAATTGTAGTAGCCTTTTATACTCATGCCTGCAAGTATGTGGAACACCTCCTGTGCGGCCGTTTTAAGATATACATACAAAATCTGAAAGATGGCAGTCGTTGGCTTCAGCCCCCACGCACATAGTGCGGGGGTGCTCGTAGAAGGCGCATTTTCACACTTAATCCAATGTCTTGGTCCTACAAAGGAGGTGATAGCGCAACGAGCTAGGCAACCGGACTATAATGCTTTAATACTTTCACTTAGCCATAGGAGCTTGACAATGGGACTATTTAGGTAGCCCCTGGTGGCGACTGCGCTCGCCCGAATTCGGGGCGCATATGTGCCTGGCCGGGAAACGGCCCTTCGTTAATGCGGGGGAATCCTATAGATTCCAGAGAGTCATCGAGTGGTTGACCAGTCTCACGCCATATCATGACAGTCGGTTTTCGGCTTTCTCTACTGAGGTGCTCGCCTGGCCGAACCAGGGCACAATCGCAGTAGTTCTCCTGGTGCCGCCTTAGCCGATAGAGCGGAATGTAAGGCGGCCGAACACAGGAGCCGGGCAACCCAACATTTGACCAAAATCATGACTCGGAGCTGATGCATATAAGACCAAACTCGCGACGCCGAACACTCCCTAAGGTATTCGGTCTTTATGAGAGCGGGCTAAGTAACGCTCTAAGGTATAAGCCCCTAGTGTCCAGGTACGCGCAAGAATTCTGACGTGGCCACATGCCAAGACGCCAGCCTCCTCCTTGGTCATAGAACCAGGGGATGTGTATCAACAAGAGATAGTAAAAAAGGTTTACGCAGGGTCTTAATCGGAAAAGAATCCTTGGAACAGGTCCCTACTGCACGTCTGCGCCTGTGTCTCCGTTGTGCCGTATCCTGGATGGGCGCATCACGACGTTCATCTGTAAAAAAGAGAGCAACTAAGTTGAAAAAGGGGCGTGCCGAACAAAAGTTATATGAAATAAACAAAGTGTAAAGTAAAATATGGAAAATTGAGCTTTATTGTCTCTTATTTTATACGTGTGAAGCCCCTAGTGCAGGGGTATATGGCCACTAAGCCTTTATCAACGATACTTTTGTGCCGGACTCGTCTATCCATGTCCGTGGTCTTAATGACCTATTCCGATGTTCTGGCTGGTGAAGCCATTGTATTGTGGGGCTGTTAACGCGGTCGCACAATCCTCCGCTTGGGGGAGGCGCCCTTACTGCTTCCCCGTTAAGGAGATGATGCCGCGTGGACCGGGCATCTTAAGCGTAAGAGATGCATAATGCAGTATTGCGTTAAAGCGGGCGAAAGCTTCGCGTCCCAGCAGTGCTTGATAGCGACTTGAGAATGGGACGATGTGGAAAGTCAGCTTTTCGCGACAGAAGTTATCGGCAGAGCCGAAAATAACCTCGAGCCGGAGAAAACCCATGCAATGGGTGTCCGGACCTGGTGTTACTCCTTGAAAGGAGGTTTTGCTGTGGCGAATTCTTTTTGGGTCGATCCCCATGTGGCGGATTGAGTCCTGATATATCAGGTTGAGTCCGCTGCCATCATCCATAAGGACTTTTGAAAACTGGAGTCCGCCAATTATTGGATCGAGTACTAGGGCAGTCCAGCCTGGGTTCCTGATACTTCTAGAATAATCCAGATGATCGAAGATGGTTGGTTTTGACAACCAGTGGTGGGATTCCTTTGGGATAGACCGTGGGGCGCGTACCTTTATGGGCTCCGCACGTTTTGTTATGTGGAGTAAGTTTACTGTTTTTACTTCTTGTGGGAAATTCTTTTGTTTCCTGGTACTCTGCTTTTGGGGTTCGTCCTCGTCTTCGCTTGGTGTATCGAGCCCCTTGTGTTCGGTGTTGAGTTTGCCGGATTGTTTGAAAACCCAACAATCTCTGTGGGTATGGTTAGCAGGCTTTCCGGGAGTACTGTGTATTTGACATATCCTATCCAGGATTTTGTTTAGGTTGGATAGGTCGTCCCTATTATCTTGGAGGGGCGGCTTTTTCTGATTCTGTCGTGAGCTTTTGAATCCGGCGTTAACTGCCGTGCTCTTCGGACTTTTTTCCTTAGTCCGGCGATGGTCCTTATTGTGTCGCGGTTTCCCGTTTCCATCCCTAGTTTCGGATGTACTTGGGTCGCTGGTGCTGCATCTTGCCAACCAGCTATCCTCTCCTGTGCAAAAGCGGGTCATGATGCTTGTTAGTGCGGCCATTGTTCTTGGCTTTTCTTGGCCGAGGTGTCTGGCGAGCCATTCGTCTCGGACATTATGCCTGAAAGCTGCTAAGGCTTCAGTGTTCGGACAGTCGACTATCTGATTCTTTTTAGTAAGAAATCTATTCCAGAATTGCCGAGCTGACTCTCCGGGCTGTTGAGTTATGTGACTAAGATCGTCTGCATCCGGAGGGCGGACATAGGTCCCTTGAAAATTTGCTCGGAAAGCGTCCTTGAGCTCTTCCCAACTTTCGATTGTGTTTTCAGGAAGGCTTTTAAGCCAATGCCGGGCTGGCCCTTTAAGCTTGAGGGGTAAGTATTTTATGGCGTGGAGGTCATCTCCTCGAGCCATATGTATGTGGAGGATATAATCCTCGATCCAGACTCCAGGGTCTGTTGTTCCATCATATGCCTCTATGTTTATGGGTTTGAATCCCGCTGGAAATTCATAATCCAGGACCTCATCGGTGAAACATAGGGGGTGTGCGGCACCCCTGTATTTGGGTGTGTCGTATTCTGATAATGGCTTTATTGCATTGCTTACGAGAGCTTGCTTTCTTGGCCCATAAATGGACCTGGCTGGGCCATGATGTGAATCCTTAAGTGGGTCGCATACCGGCTTAAGTGCGGCGCTGCTTGCCGCTTTAAGCTGGCCCTGGGGTCGTCTATCCGACCGTGTGGCTTTCTTACTTTTTGAATGCGAGGGCTCTAAGGCCTCCTCGTCGAATTCAGGCAGTAGGTTTCTCCTAGGATAGCTTTTAGTGCGGCGGCCACCGCCGTATTTGTCTGCGGTATTGATTACTTTACTCCATCTGATCCTGAGTGCATCTTCCGCAGTCTTTAGCTTCCGCTTCTGCTTTTTCAGGCTGCATGCGGTTGCAACGAGCCGTTTGTGGAGGTTCTTCTTCTTCGTGGGCTTGTCCGGCGTAGGGTCGTTCGGAATGCCATTTTCGCCGGGGGAGGAATGTTCGGTTTGTCTATCCGGGTTGTCTTGTTGGGACGGTTGCTTTAAGGCATGCTCGTCGTCTACCGGCTCATCCTGCTCTATGGCTGGGTCTTTATCGAGGCGGGGCTTAGGTTGGCGTTTACGCCGATGCTTTGATTGTTTTTCGAGAGATCGATCCCCCTCCCCATTTTCCTCGTTGTTGCTTCCTTTAGGGGTATCCACCATGTACACATCGTGAGATGAGGTGGCTGTCCAATGCCCTATAGGCGTTGGTTCTTGGTTGTCTCCTGCATCGTCGTCCATACCGTCGATGTCTTCGGAGTCGAAGTCGAGCATGTCGGTTAAGTCATCGACAGTGGCTACGAAGTGGGTGGTGGGTGGGTTTTGAATTTCTTCATTGTCCATATCCCAACCTTGCTGACCGTAGTCCGGCCAGGGCTCTCCTGATAAAGAGAGAGACTTTAGAGAATTCAGGATGTCGCCGAAGGGCGAGTGCTGAAAGATGTCCGCGACGGTGAACTCCATTATCGGCGCCGAATCCGGCTCCTCGGAGTCACGGGCCATGCGGAGTGCGGGGCTGGAGTTCGGCTCGATCGCCTATGAGATCGAAGCCCCTGAGGCAGCGTCCAACCGCTGATCCTCGATTGGCGCAGTGGGCTCCGAATCAATGGTCGGAACCGATGCGTGTGCGGCCTCCAAGGCGCTGTTCGGCGGTAGAGCTATATCATGCCCATCGAGACAGTGCGGCACGCTTGGTTGTGGCTCGAATCCGTCGAAGATCAAGTCCCCGCGGATGTCAGCCGTGGTGTTTAGGCTTCCAAACCTGACCTGATGGCCAGGGGCGTAACATTCGATCTACTCAAGGTGACCAAGCGAGTTGGCCCGCAAAGCCGCCGAAGACGAAGATCTGTCCGGGGAGAAAAGTCTCACCCTGGACTGCATCGTGGTTGATGATTGAAGAAGCCATTGGGCCTGAAAGCGACGACACAAAGGAACTCTCAATGAAAGCACCAATGTTAGTATCAAAACCGGCGGATCTCGGGTAGGGGGTCCCGAACTGTGCGTCTAGGCCGGATGGTAACAGGAGATGAGGGACACAATGTTTTACCCAGGTTCGGGCCCTCTTGATGGAGGTAAAACCCTACGTCCTGCTTGATTAATATTGATGATATGGGTAGTACAAGAGTAGATCTACCACGAGATCAAGGAGGCTAAACCCTAAAAGTTAGCCTATGGTATGATTGTTGTATGATGAAGTTGTCCTACGGACTAAAACCCTCCGGTTTATATAGACACCGGAGAGGGTTAGGGTTACACAAAGTCGGTTACAATGGTACGAGATCTTGAATATCCGCGTCGCCAAGCTTGCCTTCCACGCCAAGGAAAGTCCCATCCGGACACGGGACGGAGTCTTCAATCTTGTATCTTCATAGTCTTTGAGTCCGGCTGAAGGTATAGTCCGGCTACCCGAACACCCCCTAATCCAGGACTCCCTCAATAGTGATCATGAAGCTTCAGATCAAGTTGCTATCGAACCTGATAGGTCAACAAGGATATGTACTACTCCTAAGTGGTACGGTAATCCTGTCTCAGATATCATGTTGTTGGACAACAATGAACCTACGAGCTATGGAGAAGCGATGGTGGGCCCGTATTCCGAGAAATGGTTAGAATCCATGAAATCCGAGATAGGATCCATGTATCAGAACAGAGTATGGACTTTGGTGGACTTGCCCGATGACCAGCGAGCCATTGAGATAAATGGATCTTTAAGAAGAAGACGGACGTGGGCAGTAATGTTACCGTCTATGAAGCTCGACTTGTGGGAAAGAGTCTTTTCACAAGTTCAAGGAGTTGACTACGATGAAAATTTCTCACCCGTAGCGATGCTTAGGTCCGTCAGAATCATGTTAGCATTAGCTGTATTTTTCGATTATGAAATCTGACAGATGGATGTCAAAAAACAAGTTTTCTTACTAGTTTTCGTAAGAAAGAGTTGTATGTGATACAATCAAAGTTTTGTCGATCCTAAGGATGCTAAAAGGTATGCTGGCTCCAGCAATCCTTCTATGGACTAGAGCAAGCATCTCGGAATCGGAATATATGTTTTGATGGAGTGATCAAAGCTTTTAGGTTTATACAATGTTTGCTAGAAACTTGTATTTACAAGAAAGTGAGTGGGAGCACTACAACATTTCTGATAAGTATATGTGGATGACATATTGTAGATCCAAAATAATGTAGAATTTTTGGAAAGCATAAACGGTTGCTTGAAGAGTGTTTTTCAAAGGAAGACCTGGATAAAGCTGCTTACATATTGGGCATCAAGATCTATAGAGATAGATCAAAACGCCTGATGATACTTTCAAAGAACGCACACCTTGACATGTTTTTAAAGGAGTTCAAAATAGATCAGTCAAAGAAGGGGTTCTTACCTGAGTTGTAAGGTGTGAAGTTGAGTAAGACTCAAAGCTTGACCACGGCAGAAGAAAGAGGAAGGACGAAGGTCGTCCCCTATGCTCTTGTCATAGGCTCTATACGGTATGCCATGCTGAGTACCGCACCTGATGTGTGCCTTGCCACATGTCTGGCAACAGGGTACAAAGGTGATCTAGGACTGGATCACTAGATAGCAGTCGAAATTATCCTTAGAGGAATAAGGAAACATTTCTCGGTTATGGAGATGATAAAGAGTTTGACGTAAAGAGTTATGTCGATGCAAGCTTAACACCTATCTAGATAGCTCTGAGTAGAGATACCGGATACGTATAATGGAGCAACAATTTGGAATAGCTCCAAGTGGAACGTGGTAGCAGCATCTACGGTATGACATAAAGTTTTGTGCAATACATAGGGATCTGAATATGGCAAGACCCGTTGACTACAACCTCTCTCACAAGCATAACATGATCAAACCCAGAACTCATTGAGTGTTAATCACATGGTGATGTGAACTAGATTATCGAGTCTAGTAAACTCTTTGGATGTTGGTCACATGGCGATGTGACCTGTGAGTGTTAATCACATGGCGATGTGAACTAGATTATTGACTCTAGTGCAAGTGGGAGACTGTTGGAAATATGCCCTAGAGGCAATAATAAATTAGTTATTATTATATCATATTTCATTGTTCATGATAATCGTTTATTATCCATGCTAGAATTGTATTGATAGGAAACTCATATACATGTGTGGATACATAGACAACACCATGTCCCTAGTAAACCTCTAGTTGACTAGCTCGTTGATCAATAGATGGTTACGGTTTCCTGACCATGGACATTGGATGTCGTTGATAACGGGATCACATCATTAGGAGAATGATGTGATGGACAAGACCCAATCCTAAGCCTAGCACAAAGACCGTGTAGTTCGTATGCTAAAGCTTTTCTAATGTCAAGTATCATTTCCTTAGACCATGAGATTGTGCAACTCCCGGATACCGTAGGAATGCTTTGGGTGTACCAAACGTCACAACGTAACTGGGTGGCTATAAAGGTTCACTATAGGTATCTCTGAAAGTGTTTGTTGGGTTGGCACGAATCGAGACTGGGATTTGTCACTCCGTGTAATGGAGAGGTATCTCTGGGCCCACTCGGTAGGACATCATCATAATGTGCACAATGTGACCAAGGAGTTGATCACGGGATGATGTGTTACGGAACGAGTAAAGAGACTTGCCGATAACGAGATTGAACAAGGTATCGGGATACCGACGATCGAATCTCGGGCAAGTACAATACCGCTGGACAAAGGGAATTGAATACGGGATTGATTGAATCCTCGACATCGTGGTTCATCCGATGAGATCATCGTGGAACATGTGGGAGCCAACATGGGTATCCAGATCCCGCTGTTGGTTATTGGCCGGAGAGTTGTCTCGGTCATGTCTGCATGGTTCCCGAACCCGTAGGGTCTACACACTTAAGGTTCAATGACGCTAGGGTTATTAGGAAGACTTGTATGTGATTACCGAATGTTGTTCGGAGTCCCGAATGAGATCCCGGAGGTCACGAGGAGTTCCGGAATGGTCCAGAGGTAAAGATTTATATATGGAAAGTTGTTGTTCGGGTTCCGGGAAAAGTTCGGTTTTTTCCGGTATTGTACCGGGAAGCTTCCGGAGGATTTCGGAGGGGTACGGAGGTCCGGAAAATGTTCCACCACGTCAAATAAAGCAGCATGGGCTGTAGGGGGCGCCCTAACGTTAATGGGCCATGGGCACCAGCCCCCCAAGGCCCATGCGCATGGGAGAGGGGAAACCCTAAGGGGGAGGGCCTCCACTTGACTTGGGAGGCACTCCTCCCCCCCTTGGCCGCCGCCCCAACCCTAGATGGGATCTAAGGGGGACCGGCCCCCTCTCTCCCTACCTATAAATAGTGGAGGGGTGGGAGGGCGGCCACACCCTTGAACCTGGCGCAACCCCTCCCCTCCAATACCTCTCCTCCTCCGCGTGAGCTTGGCGAAGCCCTGCCGGAGAACTGCCACTCCATCACCACCACGCCGTTGTGTTGCTGTTGGACTCTCTTTCTCAACCTCTCCTTCCTCCTTGCTGGATCAAGGCGTGAGATACGTCTCCGTTCCGTACGTGTGTTGAACGCGGAGGTGCCGTCCGTTCGGCGCTAGGATCATCGTTGATTTGGACCACGACGAGTACGACTCCATCAACCCCGTTCACTTGAACGCTTCCGCTTAGTGATCTACAAGGGTATGTAGATGCACTCTTCTTCCCCTCGTTGCTAGATTACTCCATAGATTGATCTTGGTGATGCGTAGAAAATTTTAAATTTCTGCTACGATCCCCAATAGCCGCCGCCCGTCCACCTCCTTCGTCTTCATCCAGCACCAGCCCGTCGCCAGCGTCGCCGTCATCTACTCCGACCACCATTGGTGACATCGGCCCCGCGCCGATGGACGCCGCAATCGTCGTCGAGTTCTTCTCTGCTGGCCTCTCCTGCTTCTTCGACATGGCGTACAGCTCGTGCAGGTCCCGGTCTCCGCGTGCTCGGTGTTGGCAACACCGCCGCGTGCCTTCATCCACGACGTGTCCCCGGGCCTGGCAAGCCTGGTGCGGCGCTCCGTCAACATCGTCTTCGTCCGTCTACGCATGCCCGGTGCTGGCAACACTGGTGCGTGCCTTCGTATACGATGTGTCCCCGGGCTTGGCAAACCCACTGCGACGTGTCGTCAACAACATCTCCTTTCCGGCGCACCACTACTTCGACACCACTGCGCCCATGCTAACCCGGCGCCCTCTTGCACCCGCGGCTCCACAGCGACTTCCTCAACACTGGCTACCCCGACTCGACATTGACCACGGCATTCTTCTCATGGCTACCTCGACCACGGCTACACCACCCTACGCTCTCGGCTACATCGATGAACGACACAAAGGGCTACCGCCTTGCTTGAGCAACCTCGTCGGTTTTCACTCCAGCCACGACTCCGCGATGCGTCGACC
>NC_041384.1:94828320-94832857 GCF_002162155.2 Triticum dicoccoides
TTACGACTATGTGTGTGTGTGGGGGGGGGGGGTCCATCTGCTTGCCTTCGGATTCTTCTCCAGTCTCACCGTCTGCCTCGCTACCGTTGTGACTGCGGGGGATGTTGAGTAACGTGATTGTATTAGGAAACATAGGTTAGACTAGGAAATATTCTGGCTTGCCTTGTACTCCAAGTAAATCATGTACTCCTATATATATGCCCACGAGGCTGAAACAATACAACAATTATTCCACCAAACCTCTCTCTCCCTTCTAACACGAAGGATGAGTATTACTCTGAAATTCCCCACAAAAAAGAGAGCACTTCTTTGACTTATTTTTTTGAAATCCAACCATATATTAATTAATTTAAAACACTCATACAATCATTCGTTACAGCTTTCACCATGCAAGGCGAAACACTATTAATAACCACATCATCAGACTTATTATGAAAACTAAATTTCGCAATCTTATGTGCCATCACATTGCCCTTTCTTTTAACCTTGGAGATATTTAAATTCATCAGCATCTTCGAGACACCTCTTAGAGACACTCAACGCTTTCTTCTTTAGATCAACAAGGGGAGACCCGTCAAAATTATCGTTTCCAAGAAAGAAAACCACAAAAGAAGAATCAATTTTCAATATAATGGGCTTATGAAGTGTGATACACCGATATAAAGACCGGAGACGGTCGCTGTAAGTTCCGCTTCATCGACGTTATAGGACCCAATATAAATCCTAGAGAAAATGATAACTTCTCCAACATGATTCCTCTTTTAGAAAACTATTATAGTACGTAGTTGCGTGTGTCTTAGAAAGCCGAGAGGTTTGCTCTTCCTCTGTAGAAGATTAAAAAAAAAACTGTCCTCGTTTCAAGGCGGGTTGGAACGAATGGCCGGTCCGTCCATATGCAAATGCAAGCGATGCATGATCGTTTGCCCAGGGCTACAGGTTTCCTCCTCACGCAGGCGTGCACGGCCAACAGCTCCCGAAGAAATCGCGTGCACGCAGGCGGACAGACACAGCCGCATCGATCTCCAAATCTGGTCCCTTTGCCACTTGCGTTCGTTCGGTACCACTCCTGTCGAACGCGGTTATTGGCCGATGTAGTGTGCGTACGGGCACTAGATTAAAATCATGGGACCATGTACATACTAACAGCTTCATACTACCGAGTAGTATGGAGCCCATGGAGTGATGTGTCCAGACTAACGATATTGTTTTACAGGGCATACAGGCAGGTTCCTCGTCGCTCCCCTCACAATTAAGAATGGACCTATTGCATGATTGTGCATTTCTGCATAAGTCCACTCGTGATTAATTGTAGCATGCATCTACGGTTGGGGTGAGTAATGAACGACCTCCACGGCTCACTGGCCGGTCCTCCGCGCCGTTGCGTGCACCTCAATTTTCCACCAACCTTTCTTCTTCTTCTTCTTCTTCTTCGCGTTTTCGAAGCCGAGTTCTACTTCATGCGGGCTACGTCGGAGAGGTAAAATATGAGGAAATATCACTGGAACAGAGGGGTAAGAACTGGAATAGAACGAATTTGGGAAAAAAATATCAACTCTCACCTTCTACTAATGGGCTCATGGGTCACTCCTGTTGGATTGTAGTTTCAATCGAGCAAACTATAGGGCTTTCAACAAAGATAAACACAACTTCCAACCAACAAAGAAAGAGCCTTTAGAAAACGGTGGCGCTCCACCTCCAAACATACGTGGCATCCTTTCAATATAGCAATGCTATGCATACGGATAAATTTCATTCAGTTTGTGTACGGCAAACCATTTACACCACTTGATTTGGCTTCTTCCTTTAATCTGTATGGCTTGAATTTGCGTCATACATGAACCGGACTTCAAACGTCGTATGCCTAGCTATTTCACTTCCAATACCAAGCTTTCAATAATAAAACAGTAAACTCTATTTAGGTTACACAATTTTTATTTTTTAGTAGAACTAAATCTTGCGTGTAAGAGCCATTTGGATCATATGATTGGGGCTGTCAAACTACAGAATGCATCTCTCTCTCTCTCTCTCTCTCTCTCTCTCTCTCTCTCTCTCCCCCTCCTCTCCGTCTCTTCCTACCTCCCAAATACTAAATGCATTATAGCTGACATCTTAAACCTGCCTTTTCGTATTCCCATGTTTCTATTTGTGTGATACTAGAGGCCCTCAAAATTCAACCCCAATTGTGTTTTCGACCAAATAAAGTAAGACTTTCAACCATACGAAATGCAACTCTCCGTAGATCAAATATATTTGAACACCAAGACACCATTATGTAACCTATAATTTAATTTGATAGAACCCATGATTTAAAAAAAACCAGCCACAACAAATTCAACAAATTTTGGACGCCAACAAGGACAAATTGATGACTTCTTACGTCTTGGGAGAAGCACTAGTTGCTCCCCACCACGACGATTGTGAATGCAGTGCAAGGGTCACATGCATATGTGACAAGTCCACCCGTCCTCTACACGAACGGTGTGACGGTTCGGCGACATCATGTTCGTCCCATTCTTGCCCCATGCGGTCGAGGGCGGATACGGCTTTTTACAAGGGGGGGGGGGGGCATGCCCCAATATTGCATGATTCGTCTCCCCAAATCAAATCATATTGGCACCTTCTGACAGCTGACATGCTCCTGCCCTGCCTTGAAATTTGCATGTGCCTCCCCGTAGTGGAGTCATACGGGGGTGTTCCTCTCGAGTGCCAGCCTTTTTCGTGGTGGTCTGCTTGAACATTTCACGGGACGGACGGACGACACATAGGCGGTGTATCGCTCATCCCAAGCCTCCTTAACAGTGAGGCTATGGAGAGCACATGGTGGCTAACATGAGAAGTTGTATGGATGAGTCATTTTCTGCCCATACGGCATCTACTTGTAGCCGTGTTTGACATCCCAAACAACGGTGTGTGTTGGGGACTAGAATCCAGCCACAATTGAGGAGGGTGGGATCCTCCTGCATGGCCTCCTCCATGTCATGATGATCCCACTCCTCCTACTCAGTGATGCCAATAGCTACCTTATTTGTCGACCAACTGTTGTTCGTCCTCCAAGAGCGCAACCTAGTTCACTGAGAGTCAACTAGCATCGTGAAAGTGGAGAGAAATATGAGTTTTGTGAGGCATGTATGGTGGGAGTGGAGAGAGAAAGGGCCAGCCTTATAATAGCGGTGGTCGGCGAGAAAATGTGGCGGGAAGGGCACGGGTAGTTGGGAACATGACGCCCACCATTAGTTGGCTCTCTTCCCAATGTGATGGTTGTTTGGCCGCCTGCGCCATTGGCAGGGAAAGGGGCGGTTCACGCAGTAGGATGAGGAGCATGGTGAAACTTCCCTCCCGCGTGAGTGGTTGCCAGATAGCGCATCTTCCAATCCAAGCACCACATCCTCCAAATAAGGAATATAGCTATACATAAATTATGGTGATCCGTGGTCGGATAACGACTCTGCTATAGCGGTCTTTTTGGTCAAAATCAACATACTGACGGTTATTACGGTGATATTCCATTTTGTTGATTTTGCTAGAGTTGCTCTAAGAGTGGATAGGAGTATGAGAAGGAATGTGGAGTTTCCACATGATAATGTTGTGGGGAGTCGATCCTTGTCACGTGTCATTCATAGATTATCTATTCTGCACTATCGTCGTAAGAGCATCTATAGCCATACTCACGAAAGACCTACTAGGTGCTGACCGGCACCCCTCGTATCTAGCCCATATATGGGGTGTCCTGGACGTGTCTGCCATGTCAGTTAGGCCCACGCTGGCCTGCACCAACCCCACTCTGTCCCCACTAAAATTCCCATCCGGACCAAACCCTACCTCACACTCTCACTCCCTACTCCACTCCTCGTCACTTCCCCTCCCTTCTCCACCCCCTCTACCAATGTTGAGCACCGTCAGCGACGGCGTCGAATCCGACAACTAGGATGATCCCATCGCCCGGGGTCCGCGAGGCGGAGGCGAGAGACGACGAGCAGTTCGCGCTCCGCATCTCTCAGCAACGGTCGTGGGTGGACAGGCGTAGTAGCGGCCCGCCACACACCACACGCAGCTCCGTGCGCTCGGTTGGCCCGAGGCCCTCTCCAACCCCTCTGGTGGCTACTCCTCTGGACATCGGTGGACGCTCGTACTAGTGCCGCGGACGTGGAGTCCCAAATCGGAGGCACGAGTCGCATGCTGCAAGAGGGAGCGGACTAAGAAGAGGGCTTAAATTGTCGAATTGGCAAAATTCGGTGGTATCCCTATCATAGTACCTGCTAAGTTCAGGGGCTGAAGTGGCGGCGACTGCATCTTCCTTCCACCGGGTCCACGGTCAGCAGGTAGTCGATGCGGATTACAAGCTCTTCGCAGTAATCTCCCGTTGCTCACTGGCCATAATAGAGATGGACGTTCACCGGCTCCGCCACAAGAATGGCTCGGCATCGAGTAGTCAGAGCGCGAAGTGGCAGTGAAGATGGTGGCCGCAGCGAAAGCTGTCCGACTGGTGAAACAACAGACGCATGCCGTCCAGCGGATGTCCGACTTCATCTCCGCTCCA
>NC_041384.1:94833218-94863955 GCF_002162155.2 Triticum dicoccoides
GAGGTACACGGCTGAACATGAACATTTGAGAGGTGATCGGTCACTGTTCGCGGACTTAGAGTATTAGGTATGTCCGGCTGAGTCCCGGGCGACAAATGCAGGGCCCCTCCTTGGAAGTACTACCATAATGTAGTAACAGTAATCGGATTCCTCCTTGATCCGGTGGTAATTACCAGCTCCGTATTCGTGTACGGTTGTTGCCACTGATTGTCGTAATTAAACTTGGCCGGCCGGTGACCTCAGTATGATCACATCACTTGTACTCCACCTAGCAAGTCTGCTATACTCGACTGGCGTCTGGCAACGTGATTACGCGACCATCAGGCGTCAATTTGCTTAGCTAGGCCTCGTACCGGTACCACTGCTAGTCTGCTATACTCGACTGGCGTCTGGCGGTACTGTAATAAGCTGTAAAACATATGTACGGTTGCGGCCACCAACTCCACGTGCATCACGCCGTTTGTGCCAACCCCTGTTCATAGTGTCTGCTGGTATATTTACAATGCCATGTACATACAGCTACTACGTTGATGTACATGTATCGATGCAACAAGTTAGCATGGAGTAAGGCCAACTTCACCGCACGATCCCAAACGAACGTTCGTTTTGTCTAGATTCTGTCCGTTTGGGTAGCGATTT
The DNA here is from genome assembly GCF_002162155.2 of Triticum dicoccoides. NCBI lineage: Eukaryota > Viridiplantae > Streptophyta > Magnoliopsida > Poales > Poaceae > Triticum > Triticum dicoccoides. The sequence continues at coordinate 94,833,858 of NC_041384.1, forward strand.
GGGGTCGTATCCGGGCGTGTCCTGGGATGCGGTGGCCGTGCACCCAGCGCGCGGCCGCATCTATTTGCCCCATCCTATCCGCGTCTATTTAAAAAACCAGTAGCAACGTTTCAAATGCCAAGCCCTAGTTCAGGCCAGCGGCCCCGGTTCATCACGCCGGCAATAGAACCAGCGGCCTACATGTCCATCGCCGGCATCAGCCAGCGGCCGGCAACACAGCCAGCCTCCAAAATGATTAGTTGTCCTCGCCGATTCATCACGTCGGCAACAGAGCCAGCGGCCTACATGTCCATCGCCGGCATCAACCAGCGGCCGGCAACACAGTCAGCCTCCAAAAGGGCTAGGAAGAGGAGAGCATACCATGTCCCCAACGCCGAAACCACTCACGGGCCGTGCTTCAACGCTCTCTAATGCGGCGCAATACTTGTTTCACTCTTGTTGGATGAACAACCATCTCTTTTGAATCGAGCCGATGCCACGGTTGCTTGTAAATTGGTAGGGATCAAACATCTTTCTTTCATGGAATGTTTTGTGGACTCTCGTCCAAAAAACAATGCCCTTTTGTTGCGCGCCGGTCCTCGGATCTTGGTTAATCTCCATCCAAACTTGGCAAATCAACTTGTCCTCATCTTGTGTGTATGAACCCGTGCGAATGCTCTTCCTCTTCTTTTGTGCTTCCCTCTTTGGGTGAGCTCGCCGATGAACAATGACTCGCCACTAATATCAACGCCATTGCCTTCTTCTTCATCACCTTCGAGGGTGCTCGTTTGATAGATGCCCAGTGCTCGAAGAATATTATGTTTGAGTGACATGTATTCCGATTGTAAACACAATGTTTTTATGAGATTTATTAAGGCTGTGTTTATACTTTTGCCTGAAAGTAATATGATGCCTCCTGTGCGGCCGTTTATGTATACATGTGTATAACCTGAAAGATTGCAGTCGTCGGCTTCAGCCCCCATGCATATAATGCGGAGGTGTTCGCAGAAGACGCGTGTTCACACTTAACCCAATGTCTTGGTCCTATTAAGGAGGTGATAGCGCAGCGAACGAGGCAACCGGACTATAATGCTTTAACACTTTCACTTAGCCATAGGAGTTTGATGGTGGGGCTACTATATTGCCCATGTTGGCTCCGCACTCTCCCGAATTCGGGGTGCGTACATGCCTGGCCGGGAAACGGCCCTTCATTAAGGCAGAGGAATTCTAACATTCTGGTAGGTCATCGAGTGGTTGACCAGTCTCATGCTATATCATGACAGTCAGTTTTCGGCTTTCTCTACCGAGGTGCTCGTCTGGATGACCCGGGGCACAATCACAGTAGTTTTCCTAGTGCTATCTTAGCTGATAGAGCGAAATATAAGGTACCAAAACATAGGAGCCGGGCAAACCCAACATTTGACCAAAGACATGATTCGGAGCTGATGCATATAAGGCCAAACTCGCGACACCGAACACTCCCTACGGTATTCGGTCTTTATGGTATAAACCGGGCCTAAATAGTGCCCTTTGTAAGAAGCCCCTGGTGTCCAGGTACGTGCATTATTCTGACGTGGCCACATGCCAAGACGCCAGCATCCTTCTCAATTCTACTGAGAATCCGAGGGATGTGTATCAACAAGAGAAGTAAAAAAGGTTGACGCAGGGTCTTAATCTAAAAAGAATCCTTGGGGCGGGTCCCTGCTGCACGTCTGCGCCTGTGTCTTTGTTGTGCCGTATCCTGGACGGGTATAGCACGATGGTCATCTGTAAAAGAGAGAAACTTAGGTGAAAAGTTGTCGTGCAAAAAGGTAGGTTTGAAGTAACCATGTATAATTCAAGATGAGTAAAAATTGCCACTTGTCTGAGCGTGTTGAGCCCCTTGTATTTGTAATAGGGGTGTGGCTTATCAAACCCGTGTGAGTTACATATGGCTGCGCCGGACTCGTCTAACCGTGTCCGTGGTCTTGACGACCTATCAAATTCTTTAGCTGGTGAGACCCTTTTTAGTGTGCGGCTGCCAAGGCAGTCGCACGCTCTTCGGCGCGTAGGGATCGCTTAATATTTCCATTTACTGTAATGATGCCACATGGACCGGACATCTTAAGCGTAAGGGAAGCGTAGTGCGGTATTGCATTAAAGCGAGCGAAAGTTTCACGTCCAAGTAGTGCTTGATAGCCACTTTGGAATGGAGCAATGTGGAATGTTAAATGTTCGCTAGGAAGTTATCGGGGAAGCTGAATATAACCTCTAGTAGCAGGGAGTCCGTGCAATGAGCCCCTCGGCCTGGCGTTACTCCTTTAAGGGTAGTATTGCTTAGGCAAATTTTCGTTGGGTCTATCCCCATTTTGCGGATTGTATCCTGGTATATCAGGTTTAAACTGCTGCCATCGTCCATCAGGACTCGTGTAAAGTGGTATCCGTCAATTATTGGGTCTAATATCAGGGCAGCCCATCCTGCACATCGGATACTTGCTGAGTAATCCCGATGGTCAAAAGTGATCGGTTGAAACGACCAGTGGCAGGACTCCACGGTGATAGGCCCTTGGGCATATTTATCTGGGAGTGCCGCTTTGTTTCTCCCCTTTATCACATGTAACACATTTACTGTTTTGATTTCTGGTGGAAATTTTCTTTGTTCCCCAGTGTCTTGCTTGAGAGACTCATCCTCATCTTCGCTTGGTGTATCTTCCCCCTTGTGTACGGCGTTGAGCTTGCCGGACTGCTTGAAGACCCAACATTCTCTGTGGGTATGATTAGCAGGTTTACCGGGGGTGCTATGGATCTGACATACTTGGTCCAGAATTTTGTTTAGGCTGGACAGTTCGTCTCTGGCGCCTTTAGAGGGCGGCTTTTGCTGACTTGGCCGAGAGCTTTTGAATCCGGCGTTTACTGCCGTGCTCTTCGTGCTGTCTTCTTTATTCTGGCGTTTATTATTGTTGTTGCACCGTGATTTCCCGTTTCCATCTCTAACTTCGGATGTACTGGGGTCGCTGGTGCTGCATCTGGCTAGCCAGCTATCCTCACCTGCGCAAAAGAGGGTCATGAGACTTGTTAATGCTGCCATTGTTCTCGGCTTTTCTTGGCCGAGGTGTCTAGCAAGCCATTCGTCATGGACGCTATGCTTAAAAGCTGCCAAGGCTTCGGCGTCCGGACAGTCGACTATTTGGTTCTTTTTAGTAAGGAACCTGTTCCAAAGCTTTCGGGCTGACTCTCCGGGCTCTTGAGTTATATGACTCAAATCGTCCGTGTTCGGAGGTCGGACATAAGTCCCTTGAAAATTTGCCCGAAAAGCGTCTTCGAGCTCTTCCCAGCTTCCAATGGAGCTTTCGGGGAGGCTTTTAAGCCAGTGCCTAGCTGGCCCTTTGAGTTTGAGGGGTAAATACTTAATGATGTGGAGATCATCTCCCCGAGCCATATGGATATGGAGGATATAGTCCTCAATCCAGACCCTAGGGTCTGTTGTTCCGTCGTATGCCTCTATGTTTACGGGTTTGAATCCCTCTGGAAATTCATGGTCCAGTACCTCATCGGTGAAACATAGGGGGTGTGCGGCACCCCTATATCTGGGTGTACCATAGTGTTCGGATGTTTGTTGTGTTGCATCGTATGCTGGAGCGTGCCTGCGTGGTCCATAGATGGATCTGGTTGCGCCGTCCTTTTGATGCGAGCCCTTGCATGGATCGCGTATTGGCTTATGTGCGGCATTGCTTGCCGCTCTATGTTGGCCGTTAGGTCGTCTATCCGGCTAGGTGGCCGTTTTAGTTTTTGGTTGCGGGGGATCTAAGGCCTCCTCATCAAATTCGGGTAGCAACTTCCGCTTCTGGTAGCTCTTAGTGGGGCGATTACCGCCGTACTTTGCTGCTGCGTTGAGTACTTTGCTCCATCTGATTTCGAGTGTGTCTTGTGCAGCCTTGAGTCTTTGCTTCTTCTTTTTTAGACTCCTCGCGGTGGCAACAAGCCTTTGACGGGCATTCTGTTGCTCCAGGTGTCTGTCCGGTGTGAAGTTGTCCGGACTATTATCTTTGACAGAGTCAGGTTGTTCGGCTTGATCCTTCGTGTTGCCGTGGTCCGGCAATGGTCCCCCCCTGCTCTAACGCTGGGTCTGTATGATCGTTGTTTCTGTCGAGGCGGGATTTGGAGCGGCGTTTACGCCGCCGCTTTGACTGCTTCTCGAGGGGACAACCCTTCGTTGCGTCCTTCTGTTCCTCGTCGTCGTTTTCTTTTGGTGTGTTCACCATGTATACGTCATGTGGTGAAGTGGGCGTCCAGTGCCCTGTGGGCAGTGGTTCCTCTGCGTCTCCCGCATCGTCGTCCATACCGTCGATGTCTTCGGAGTCGAAGTCGAGCATGTCGGTTAAGTCATCAACAGTGGCTACTAAGTGGGTGGTGGGTGGGCCTCAAATTTCTTCATCGTCCGCATCCCAGTCCTGCCAGACATAGTTCGGCCAGGATCCTCCTAACAAGGTGAGAGACCTTAATGAGTTCAGTATGTCGCCAAAGGGCGAGTGCTGAAAAATATTCGTGGAGGTAAACTCCATGATCGGCGCCCAATCGGATTTGACAGGAACGGGTGCAGGCGGTTCGGAGTCCGTGGCCGGAGAAGGATCCGGCAGTTTAACAGCACGGCTCTCGTGCAAGGTAAGGTCGACGTTTGGCTCGATCGCTGCTAAGGGTAAGGCCTCCGTGGCGGGGTCCATCCACCTGTCCGCGGAAGGCGCACCTGGCTCCGAATTGAGGGTCGGAGCGGCTGCCTGTGCGATCTCTTGAACACTATCCAATGGTAGAGCTAAATCGCACTCATCGTGACCGCGTGACGCACAAGGCAGAGGCTCGAATCCGTCGAAGATCAAGTCTCCACGGATATCGCCCGTGTAGTTTAAGCTTCCAAACCTGACCTGGTGGCCAGGGGCGTAACTTTCAATCTGCTCCAGATGGCCAAGTGAATTGGCCCGCAGTGCAAAGCCGCCGAACACGAAGATTTGTCCGGGGAGAAAAGTCTCACCCTGGATTGCATCACCATCGATGATAGTAGGAGCCATCAAGCCTAACGGCGACGACACAGAGGAACTCTCAATGAAAGCACCAATGTCGGTGTCAAAACCGACGGATCTCGGGTAGGGGGTCTCGAACTGTGCGTCTAAGGCGGATGGTAACAGGAGGAAGGGGACACAATGTTTTACCCAGGTTCGGGCCCTCTTGATGGAGGTAAAACCCTACGTCCTGCTTGATTAATATTGATGATATGGGTAGTACAAGAGTAGATCTACCACGAGATCGGAGAGGCTAAACCCTAGAAGCTAGCCTATGGTATGATTGTTTGTTGTAGTTGTTGTTGTCCTACGGACTAAAACCCTCCGGTTTATATAGACACCGAAGAGGGTTAGGGTTACACAAGGTCGGTTATAAAGGAGGAGATACACATATCTGCATTGCCTAGCTTGCCTTCCACGCCAAGTAGAGTCCCATCCGGACACAAGACGAAGTCTTCAATCTTGTATCTTCATAGTCCAACAGTCCGGCCAAAGGATATAATCCGACTGTCCGGAGACCCCCTAATCCAGGACTCCCTCAATCGTCTTCATGCCACGAGTCACCATGGTCGTAGTCAGCACGGTCGTCGGCCTCTTCATCGGGCGCGTACTCGGCGCAGCCATCCTGACTTTGGGTCTCCTCGGGGTCGTAGGCACGGCCATGCGCACTCTCGAAGATCACGTCCTCCAGGTACTTGCTGTAGAAGGGGTCGTCGACCGTTGGCATTGGGGTTGGCATTCCGTCAAACAAGACGCGGGGGGCCGGCATGGTGCCCGTGAACGGTGCCCGTGCCTGCTTTCTTTGCATCTCGACGGACGGCCGCCCGCCGCTGCTGGACCCAGGCGTGGCGTTGAGGTCGATGACGGTCGCGGGGTGCGATGTGGATGGCACGAACAAGCCCATGTCCGGCAACGCCAAGGAACGGGTCTGGCCGTCGTGCCTTGGTGGAGGAAAGTCGGGCAACATGGGCGCGGCGCGCGACGTCCGCGACTGGTAGTGCGTAGGCCGGGCGACTGACGAGCCTGTGCTCGCCGGGCCGACGGCCGCTGCAGGGAACCCGGCCGGACGGCCCATGCCGCCAAGCATGATGATGGCGTGCGCTTTGTTGATGAGGTCCTCCTTCTCGTTGGCAGCGGCCTTGCGCCGTGCGGCCTCCAGCTCCTCGCGTTGGGTGGCGAAGTTGGCCGCGGCGGCATTGACCTTGACGGCCGCTCTCCATTCCCTCCTCTTCGCCGATTCCGCGTCTAACTTGGCGATCTCCTCCGGCGTGCACTCCGACCGCGGCTTCCTTGGCGCCTTCTTCTTCACCTTTGTGGGCGGGTCGACGACCAGGCCGCTGGAACTCGGCGGGGCATCGGCCATGGCCGGGGGAGAGAGGGGCGGCGGGAGGGACGTGGAAGGGTTTGGGGGAAATGGCGGCAAATGGGCGTGGGTGGGTTTTGGTTTCTCCCACCGACAGGCGGGCCAGGGGAGGACAAGCGCGCGTCCCGCCCGTCCTCGCGCTGTCCGTTTCACCCCAAAACCGGTGCAAACTTGGGCCAGGGATGGGTCGAAAGAGGACACAAAGCGGACAAAAGTCCGTTTGCGCCCGCGTGCTGGGCCGTCTCGTTTGTCCGTTTTACCCCAAACGGACAGGGGCGGACATGATAGGGTCGCACGGTGGAGTTGGACTAATAACTGGCCGCTTGCGGGAGCGGCTCCGGAGGACCCCAAACCCTAGAATACAAGGCAATTCGATCTCCCTTCCACGGCTGGCGAGGCGGTGGCGGACGCGCCCGGCCGTCAAAGACAGCTAGTGTGGGCAGCGCTTCCCGACGGGCCACCTTCGCACGAAGGCTGAATGTCCCGAGGGATGTGTTGGTGGTGAGTGGTCGGCGGCACGAGTCTGCGGGGGGCTTCGCCGGCACATGGCATGGTTTGTGGAGGAGCGGCGGAGTTGGCGGGAAGTCTGCAGGTGTCGGTGTCAAAACCGGCGGATCTCGGGTAGGGGGTCCCGAACTGTGCGTCTAAGGTCGATGGTAACAGGAGACAAGGGACACGATGTTTACCCAGGTTCGGGCCCTCTCTATGGAGATAATACCCTACGTCCTGCTTGATTGATATTGATGAATATGAGTATTACAAGAGTTGATCTACCTCGAGATCGTAATGGCTAAACCCTAGAGGTCTAGCTTGTATGGCTATGATAATGAATCTGCCCTATCCGAACTAAGTCCTTCGGTTTATATAGACACCGGAAGGATCTAGGTTACACAAGGCCGGTTACAAAGAAGGGAATCTACATATTTGGTTGCCAAGCTTGCCTTCCACGCCAAGGAGAGTCCCAACCGGACACGGATGCAGTCTTTGGTCTTCATATCTTCATAGCCTATTAGTCCGGCCCATGGCTAATAGGCCGGATGCCCGAGGACCCCTTAGTCTAGGACTCCCTCAATAGCCCCTGAACCTGGTCTCAATGACAAAGTATCCGGCGCATAGATCTGTCTTCGGCATTGCAAGGCGGATTCCTCCTTCCGAACTCCAAAACAGTCTTCGGATGAAACAAACTTATTCGGATCCAATATGCTGACAACTTTAGTAATGTGATGTCACGCTTCTCGGCCATTATTTCGAACCATTTCTCGTCCCGCCGTTCCACGTTTCAGGGCGTGGTTTTCATTGACACGTCTTGTCAAAGTAGAGATCATGTCCCCTAATTGCGATATGTTTGTCAATACGAGTGTGGGTAACCCAACCGTCCTGCAGGAAAGGTCCCTTAGGAATAGGCAGGTTCTTAGGCTTAGGAGGAGGCGTTCAATACCCGCGGCCTTTATAAAGGAACCAAGCGCCGTCCTTTTATGCCAAACTTCTCCTCAGCCTTCCCAACCTCGAGCTCTAGCACCCAATGTTCGACTTCATTGTTTCAAGCCTCCCCATCATGTCCGGACCCAGCTCTCAATGCCGATGGGTGGCTTCCTCCGTTACAGAGGAGGATATCACAAAGTTTCAGGGCAGCCAGATATTTGACCGCGGAGGTCCACCACAGGCTTCCTGCTCAAGGACAGGTTATTCCGACCCCTAGATCTGGCGAGAGGGTCGTATTCATCTCCCACTTCCTTCAGGGGCTAGGGTTCGCTCTTCACCCCTTCGTCCGGGGGCTAATGTTTTATTACAGACTAGAATTTCATGACCTAGCCCTGGACTCTATCCTCCATGTCTCGGCATTTATCATTACATGCGAGGCCTTCCTCCGAATCCCCCCACACTTCAGCTTATGTCTCAAGACCTTCAGTGTGAAGCCGAAGGTAGTCGACGGGGAACAGGTGGAGTGCGGCAGTGCTATGAGAATCCAACTCACCAGCACTCTTTAGCCAAAAGGTTCTTTTACCGTAACTTCCAATCACTAGCAGCGGGAGTGGTTTTACGTTACAGAGCCCTGCAGCACCAAGTGGGTAGCTACACCCACATTCCATCCTGGCCCGCCGTTACAGCTTGCATCATGGGTCAACAAGGGATTGGACTGGGAATCAGTTAATGAAGTGCAGACTTTATAGAGCCGCATCCAAACCCTCCTCGAGAAAGACATCGATCTTGTCAACGTGATCCAAGTGATGTTAGTTCGCTGAATCCTGCCATGCCAGCGTAGGTCTCGCCGCATGTGGGAGCTTAATCCAGAATACCACAAACCCTCCAACACTTCTTCGGCACCACACACGAAGGGATGTGGAAGTTATTTTTCGGGAAGCGGAAACATTGGCCGGACACTACCGAGGACGCTGGCCTTAACTGCAACCGTCCAGATACCCTGGTAAGCACTTGGCTCCCGAACACTTTGTAATCATGCATACCATAATATGGTACTGAGCAAGCTATCTTTTTCCAGGGCTGGATAAAGAAGGCGGAACTAATTATGTGTTCGACCCCTCTGTCCGAGGGCCCAGCGAATCCTGTTCTAACAAGGATGCTGGCCCTGGCACCATACCAGATGCCTGTGAAGGAGGGCGAGGCGGAGAGTGAGAGGACCAAAGATGGCCCCTATTCCAAGGGTACATCGGACTTTGTGTCCGGAGGAATCAAAATCCCTTCATCCGAAGACAAAAGCGAAGGGGGGGGGGCACTGTCTCCTTCCCTCTTATGAAGAAAAGGGTCACCTTCGAAGATTGGGAGAAGCAGGCTCCTAAGCAAGGCAAGATGCCTCAGGTGGGTGGCTCAGGCTTGGAGGACGTCAAAGTGCAGTCTCATGACGAGGACAAGCCTCAGGCCAAATCATAAGTGAACAAGGTTGTTTTAAACATGTCCCGTTCTTTTCTTATAATGCATGGGATATATATTTTTTGCAGCTCAGCACGCAGTCTTCCTCAACAATCCTCTTCCTCGGGGGACCTTCTCCCAGGATGATGGAAAGCGAGACGCCCCCATCGGCCTCTCCGTCCAATAGGGCGGACGCCTTCGAGGTGTCGCCGCGGAGGGTCTCCCCCAACCAACAAGTGGTGCAAGGGATGATGAAGACATTACCCAAAGGTGATACTTCAGTGGCCCAGGGTCCGAGGAACAACAATGAGGGCCCCGAACAATCCGGTATACAGCCGGATACGAATGAACGGATCCCTTCAAAGGGTGGCCGTACTCCTACGGCAGCCTCCGGAGACCCAGAGGCGTCGGATGTCTTGACGAACATGCTATGGCAGGCATCCGTCTCAAAGGAACGTCGTACCTTGATGGGCATGGTGGTTGAAAAGGTCCTGTCCGTGAAGAGCGGACTGGATGAGGCCTTTGCGAGCCTACTAAGAGGCTTCGAGGTTTGTACTGTAATATGTGCAATTGTGTTTTATTCGCAAAACACACCTGTGTATAGATAGTAGCCCCCGAGACTCGGGTTGGCTTCCCATGGGAGGCGAATGGAGGATCAAGAAGAAATATTCAAGGACTATTCTGATTAACTTGAACACAAGCTGCTTCCCCCTGGCTACTTCCCAGACTACGGATATTGCCGAACTGCAACGGAAGCTTGATGTGTCCGGGGATGACATTGCGTTAATCAATATGCGTCTTGACGAGTCGCAAGGTATGTAGGGGCAGTCCCTCCACATACATTGTTGTGATATAAGCATGATGCTGAAAGTTATATACTGTAATATGCATGGCTGCAGATGGTGCTGCCACCGTTGAAATTCTTCGGGCAGAGCTGGCCCGGGCCAAGGAGCAGGCCCAGTGTAGTAATGTGGCTGCCGAAAAGGCATTGGCTGAGTTAAAAGCCGAACGAGCTGTTCGGCGTCAAGACGAGGAGAAGATATCCGCGATGGCGCTCGAACTAAAAAATGCCGTTAGCCGCTGTGAAGTCCTTGAGAAGGAGAATCAAGCCAAAACGGCTGAACTTGACAAGGCCTTACGAGAGGCGAGAGAAGCGCGGTCTGAATCCAGAGCAGCTCGTGAGGAGATCCGGCAAGCTGGGGAGATTGCGGCTGGTAAGCCCTTTTTGCTACAGACTAAGTTCGGAGATCCGAACTATGCTCAGCTTAACCAATTGTGGTGTCCTCAGGACGAGTTTTTAGATTTGCCGAAGAGTTCTTCCCATGCGGCGTAGTTTTACCAGGCGCGAGAGGGTTATGCAATGGAGAAGCTTTTTTGGTCACAATTCGGCGCGTCGAAGCGCCCCCTGTTGCTGAATGAGCAGATGTCCCAGTGGGCCGAGCTTCATAGGATATCCGGCACTGCCATGAAGAACGTCATAACCTGGTTATGGCCAACTGAGCCTGTTTCGAATAGTTACTTTGGCTTAGTACAACGGCTTGTTGATGCGGTGCCACGTATTGACACTGTGAAGCGGTCGGTGTGCATCGAGGGTGCACGGATGGCCTTTGCCCGAGTCAAGACATTCTGGGGGAAGATGAAGGCCACTGATGTTGCGGTGAAGAGTCCACCCAAGGGAAAGGACCGCCACGAACCGAAGCATTATTTTGAAGACGTCCTAGTGGCCTCCCACTTGATAGAGGGTCGATGCTTGAAATACATAATGTTCGAGTGAGGTGTATGAGAATTGTACGAGATAATTTTTATAGTTAATATGTTTTATGTTGCTCGAAAGTTTGTATTCCTCCTGTGTGGCCGTTTTAATATAATCTGAAAGTTTTCCGGTCGTCGGCTTCAGCCCCCTCATAGGAAGTATGGGGTGAGGGAGTCCTGGACTAAGGGTCCCTCGGGCGTCCGACCTGTTATCCATGGGCCGGACTGATGGGCTGTGAAGACATGGAGGCCGAAGACTGTACCCGTGTCTGGATTGGACTCTCCTTGGCATGGAGGGCAAGCTTGGCGACCGACTCTCAAGATTCCTTCTTATGTAACCGACTCTATGTAACCCTAGATTCCCCCTACCCGGTGTCTATATAAACTGGAGGGGTTAGTCCGGAAAGGATATACTCATTACCATAGTCATACATGCTAGGCTTTTAGGGTTTAGCCATTACGATCTCGTGGTAGATCAACTCTTGTAACACTCATATTCATCAAGATCAATCAAGCAAGACGTAGGGTATTACCTCCATTGAGAGGGCCCGAACCTGGGTAAACATCGTGTCCCCCGTCTCCTGTTACCATTGATCCTAGACGCACAGTTCGGGACCCCCTACCTGAGATCCGCCGGTTTTGACACCGACATTGGTGCTTTCATTGAGAGTTCCACTGTGCCGTCGACGAAAGGCTCGATGGCTCACCTTGTCCTTAAAGACAACATCACCTCTGGGGGAGCTCTGGCCTTGGGACAAAACCTCCGGTTGGGCGGCTTTACTATGATCGCCTGTTCGGCCGTGGAGCCAACGATGACCTCTCGGGCCATTGAAAACCCCCTTTGCATCAACTTCGAGCACTCCAAGCAGATGGATCCGACAGAGTTTTCGTCTTTGAACGAACTCCTAGATCGCATCGCCATTTTGGGAATAGCCACAGACTACGATCGGATCGTGCCTAAAACCGATCAAGGAGAAATCGAGACCCTACCGGTCACCCACCAGATTGCGGTAGTCGTGGAGTAGGATGGCAAGTCTTCTTTTATACCAAAGACGGACTATGTTCGAATCATCGATCAGGAAGAGCCGGATACCCACCCGCGAAAGGATGCGACCAACCCTTCGAACATAGCATCGGACGACGGTCCTAAACAATCAGAAGATATTCCGGAACCCAGACTGTTAAGCCCAGAAGGTTGTCAGACTCCGGATAATCGGTCAGGTCGGGGTTCGGATTTAATTCCACCCACCCACCAGGATATAGACGCTCTAATGAGCATAAAACAACAGTCTCAGGAAATGGTCCACCACTTCTGGGCTAGATTCCTCCTTGTAAAGGACAGGGTAAAAGATTGCCGTGACAAGGACACAATATCAGCATTCTGCAACAATTGCACGAACGAAGGAATCCTCAACGCCATCAATCGCCGTCGCATACTGAAATTCGCTGACTTAGCAACCATCTTACAAAAGTACAGCGCGATGGAGAGCACCTAGAAAACACAGGCAGCTCGCTGGGAACCGTCAGTCCCAACTCAACTCCCCCTATAGGCGAAAAGGGCGCACCCTCGCGGCACGCCCAGTCCAACAGTCAAGAAACACAAAACCGCTATGCGGTATGGCACCGTTCTGGTGGGGAGGCAAGATGGCCCATGCAAAATACATACAACACAAGATACCTTGGCAACCCATAGCCTTAGAGCATGTTGGATACTACGACAAGTAGCCAAGAGCGGCGAGGACATCCTTACCAAGGACGACCCGGAACGGCATCCCCCAGGGGACAATAACTCAAGAGTATTGACGGTCTTTGAGACATTCGCTTCAAACAACAAGCGCAAAAGGGCGCTTCGCGAGCTCGCCGAAGTCTGCCAAATTGTTGCGATAAACCCCTGGAATGACACGGCTATCACAATCAACACCGGTGACGAACCAAAGTACAAAACAGTACGAGCGCCAGCTGCGTTAGTCCTCAGTCCCATCGTGGACGGGTTTCGACTTACCAAGGTCCTCATGGATGGCGGCAGCGGACTAAACCTCATTTATGAGGACACACTCCATAAAATGGAAATAGACAGGAGCCGCATCATGCATAGTAACACAACCTTCCGAGGAATTATTCCCAGTCGGGAGGCGCGGTGCGCAGGCAAAATCACACTTGACGTAGTATTCGACACGCCGGAGAACTATCGGTCTGAAGAAATAACTTTCCAAGTGGCCCCTTTCAGGAGCGGATATCATGCCCTGTTGGGGCGGCATGCTTTTACACGCTTTCAGGCAATACCCCATTACGGGTATATGAAGCTCAAAAATGCCTGGACCAAATGGTATAACCACTTTCGTCAGTGATCCGGACATAGCACTCCGCGCAGAAAACAAAACTGCATCCCTGGCCCTGGAGGAGCTATCCGAAGCCCTCGCGGCCGACGAATTAATCGCACTATGCTCCATGGTGGACAGGGACGACGTGATCCTCGACAAACGCCCTAAATCCACATCCTTCAAACCAACAGAAGAAATAGTCAAATTCCAGGTCCACCCAACGGACCCAAAGAAGACAACATCTATCGGAGCTCAACTGAACCCAACAGTTGACACCGCACTACGAGAATTCCTGCGCGAAAACTGGGACATATTCGCCTGGCACCCTTCAGATATGCCAGGGATCCCACGCGAGCTAGCCGAACATAGACTCAATATATGAAAGGGGTTTAAACCGGTCAAGCAATCACCGCGGCACTTTTCTGAACCCAAGCGAGAAGCCATGGGGGAGGAGCTGGCCAAACTCATCGAGGCTGGATTCATTAGAGAAATCAAACACCCGGATTGGCTGGCAAACCTGGTGATGGTACCAAAGAAGGACAAATCCTGGCGCCTATGCGTCGATTTTAAAGACCTCAACAAGGCTTGCCCCAAGGATCCCTTCCCCCTCCCCCGCATTGATCAAATCATCGATGCCACCTCAGGACACGACTCACTGTGTTTCCTCGATGCATATTCCGGATACCATCAAATCAAAATGAAGGAGTCCGATCAAGCCGCAACATCATTTATCACCCCATATGGGCCATTCTGCTTCAACACCATGCCCTTTGGGCTCAAGAACGTCGGCGCCACATACCAATGCTGTTGGGGAACGTAGTAATTTCAAAAAAATTCCTACGCACACGCAAGATCATGGTGATGCATAGCAACGAGAGGGGAGAGTGTTGTCTACATACCCTCGTAGACCGTTCGTGGAAGCGTTATATCAACGCGGTTGATGTAGTCGTACGTCTTCACGATCCTACCGATCCAAGTACCGAAAGCACCGCACCTCCGAGTTTTGCACACGTTCGGCTCGGTGACGTCCTCGCCTTCTCGATCCAGCAAGAGGGGCGACGTAGTAGATGAGTTCCGGCAGCATGACGGCGTGGTGACGGTGTTGGTGAAGAACAATCTCTGCAGGGCTTCGCCTAAGCACTACGAAAACTATGACGGAGGATAAACTAGAGGGGACGGGGTTGCCGGCACACGGCTTGGTGTTTCTTGATGTGTCTTTGGTGCTAGCCCTACCCCTCTATTTATATGTTGAGCCCTGGGGTCGAAACTTGGAGTAAAAACCTCCTCAAAGTCGGTTTCACCCGAAAGGCAAGAGTCCTTCTCGGACTCCAGGGCTAGACGCCAGGGTTCCCGGCGTCTACCCCCTAGACGCCAGGATTCCTGGCGTCTAGCCTCTGGTCTCCGCAAAACTTCCTTTTGCAGTTTCCAAAAGCCTCGTGGGCTTTCCCCTTTGGCCCAGATAAAGTGTTCTCATGCCCAAACATTTCAGGAAACATCCGGAACCCCTTTCGGTGAATTCTGAAACCCTTCCGGAGATCAAACACTACTATCCACATATCAATCTTTACTTCCGGACCATTCCGGAGTTCCTCGTCATATCTGTGATATCATCCAAAACTCTGAACAACATTCGGTAACCAACATACATAACTCATAGTACTATATCGTCAATGAACGTTAAGCATGCGGACCCTACGGGTTCGAGAACTATGTAGACATGACCGAGACACCTCTCTTGTCAATAACCAATAGCGGGACCTGGATGCCCATATTGGCTCCTACATACTCTACGAAGATCTTTATCGGTCAGACCGCATAACAACATACGTTGTTCCCTTTGTCATCGGTATGTTACTTTCCCGAGATTCGATCATCAGTATCTCAATACCTAGTTCAATCTCGTTACCGGCAAGTCTCTTTACTCGTTCCGTAATACATCATCCCGCAACTAACTCATTAGTTGCAATGCTTGCAAGGCTTATAGTGATGTGCATTACCGAGTGGGCCCAGAGATACCTCTCCGACAATCGGAGTGACAAATCCTAATCTCGAAATACGCCAAACCAACAAGTACCTTTGGAGACACCTGTAGAGCACCTTTATAATCACCCAGTTACGTTGTGACGTTTGGTGGCACACAAAGTGTTCCTCCGGTAAACGGGAGTTGCATAATCTTATAGTCATAGGAACATGTATAAGTCATGAAGAAAGCAATAGCAACAAACTAAATGGGTCAAGTCAATCACATCATTCTCCTAATGATGTGACCCCGTTAATCAAATGACAACTCATGTCTATGGTTAGGAAACATAACCACCTTTGATCAACGAGCTAGTCAAGTAGAGGCATACTAGTGACACTCTGTTTGTCTATGTATTCACACATGTATTATGTTTCTGGTTAATACAATTCTAGCATGAATAATAAACATTTATCATGATATAAGGAAATAAATAATAACTTTATTATTGCCTCTAGGGCATATTTCCTTCAGTCTCCCACTTGCACTAGAGTCAATAATCTAGTTTACATCGCCATGTGATTTAACATCAATAGTTCACATCACCAGGTGATTAACACCCATAGTTCACATAGACATGTGACCAACACCCAAAGGGTTTACTAGAGTCAATAATCTAGTTCACATTGCTATGTGATTAACACCCAAAGTGTACTGAGGTGTGATCATGTTTTGCTTGTGAGAGAAGTTTAGTCAACGGGTCTGCCACATTCAGATCCGTAAGTATTTTGCAAATTTCTATGTCAACAATGCTCTGCATGGAGCTACTCTAGCTAATTACTCTCACTTTCAATATGTATCTAGATTGAGACTTAGAGTCATCTGGATCAGTGTCAAAACTTGCATCGACGTAACCCTTTACGACGAACCTTTTGTCACCTCCATAATCGAGAAACATATCCTTATTCCACTAAGGATAATTTTGACCAATGTCTAGTGATCTACTCCTAGATCACTATTGTACTCCCTTGCCAAACTCAGGGCAGGGTATACAATAGGTCTGGTACACAGCATGGCATACTTTATAGAACCTATGGCTGAGGCATAGGGAATGACTTTCATTCTCTCTCTATCTTTTGCCGTGGTCGGGTTTTGAGTCTTACTCAACTTCACACCTTTGTAACACAGGCAAGAACTTCTTATTTTACTATTCCATTTTGAACTACTTCAAAATCTTGTCAAGGTATGTACTCATTGAAAAACTTATCAAGCGTCTTGATCTATCTCTATAGATCTTGATGCTCAATACGTAAGAAGCTTCATTGAGGTCTTTCTTTGAAAAACTCCTTTCAAACATTCCTTTATGCTTTGCAGAATAATTCTACATTATCTCCGATCAACAATATGTCTTTCACATATACTTATCAGAAATGCTGTAGTGCTCCCACTCACTTTCTTGTAAATACAGGCTTCACCGCAAGTTTGTATAAAACTATATGCTTTGATCAACTTATCAAAGCGTATATTCCAACTCCGAGATGCTTGCACCAGTCCATAGATGGATCGCTAGAGCTTGCATATTTTGTTAGTACCTTTAGGATTGACAAAACCTTCTAGTTGCATCATATACAACTCTTCTTTAATAAATCCATTAAGGAATGCAGTTTTGTTTATCCATTTGCCAGATTTCATAAAATGCGGCAATTGCTAACATGATTCGGACAGACTTAAGCATAGATACGAGTGAGAAACTCTCATCATAGTCAACACCTTGAACTTGTCGAAAACCTTTTTGCGACAATTCTAGCTTTGTAGATAGTAACACTACTATCAGCGTCCGTCTTCCTCTTGAAGATCCATTTAATCTCAATGGCTCGCCGACCATTGGGAAAGTCAATCAAAGTCCATACTTTGTTCTCATACATGGATCTCATCTTAGATTTCATGGCCTCAAGCCATTTCGCGGAATCTGGGCTCATCATCGCTTCCTCATAGTTCGTGGGCTCGTCATGGTCAAGTAACATGACCTCCAGAACAGGATTATCGTACCACTCTGGTGCGTATCTCACTCTGGTTTACCTACGAGGTTCGGTAGTAACTTGATCTGAAGTTACATGAATATCATCATTAGCTTCCTCACTAATTGGTGTAGTAGTCACAGGAACAGATTTCTGTGATGAACTACTTTCCAATAAGGGAGCAGGTATAGTTACCTTATCAAGTTCTTCTTTCCTCCCACTCACTTCTTTCGAGAAAAACTCCTTTTCTAGAAATGATCCATTCAAAGCAATGAATATATTGCCTTCGGATCTGTGATAGAAGGTGTACCCAACATTTTCTTTTGGGTATCCTATGAAGACGCACTTCTCCGATTTGGGTTAGAGCTTATCAGGTTGAAACTTTTTCACATAAGCATTGCAACCTCAAACTTTAAGAAATGACAGCTTAGGTTTCTTGCCAAACCATAGTTCATACGGTGTCGTCTCAACGGATTTAGATGGTGCCCTATTTAACGTGAATGCAACTGTCTCTAATGCATAACCCCAAAACGATAGTGGTAGATTGGTAAGAGACATCATAGATCACACCATATCTAATAAAGTACGGTTATGAGGTTCAGACACACCATTACACTGTGGTGTTCCAGGTGGCGTGAGTAGTGAAACTATTTCACATTGTTTTAACTGAAGGCCAAACTCTTAACTCAAATATTTTACCTCTGCGATCATATCGTAGAAACTTTTATTTTCTTGTTACGATGATTCTCCACTTCACTCTGAAATTGTTTGAACTTTTCAAATGTTTTAGACTTGTGTTTCATTAAGTAGATATACCCATATCCGCTCAAATCATCTGTCAAGGTTAGAAAATAACGATACTTGCCGTGAGCCTTAACACTCATCGGACCGCATACATCAGTATGTATTATTTCCAATAAGTCTGTTGGTCGCTCCATTGTTCTGGAGAACGGGGTCTTAGTCATCTTGCCCATGAGGCATGGTTCGCAAGCATCAATTGATTCATAATCAAGTGATTCCAAAAGCCCATCAGCATGGATTTTCTTCATGCGCTTTACACCAACATGACCTAAACGGCAGTGCCACAAATAAATTGCACCATCATTATTAACTTTGCATCTTTTGGTTTAAATATTATGAATATGAGTATCACTACGATCGAGATCCAACGAACCATTTTCATTGGGTGTGTAACCATATAAGGTTTTATTCATGTAAAAAGAACAACAATTTATTCTCTTACTTAAATGAATAACCGTATCTGCAATAAACATGATCAAATCATATTCATGCTCAACGCAAACACCAAATAACACTTATTTAGGTTCAACACTAATCCCAAAAGTATAGGGAGTGTGCGATGATGATCATATCAATCTTGGAACCACTTCCAACACACATCGCCACTTCAGCCTTAACTAGTCTATGTTCATTCTGCAACTCCCGTTTCGAGTTACTACTCTTAGCAACTGAACCAATATCAAATACCGAGGGGTTGCTACGAACACTAGTAAAATACACATCAATAATCTGTATATCAAATGTACCTTTGTTCTCTTTGCCATCCTTCTTATCCGCCAAATACTTGGGGCAGTTCCGCTTCCAGTGACCAGTCCCTTTGTAGTAGAAGCACTTAGTCTCAGGCTTAGGACCAGACTTGGGCTTCTTCACTTGAGCAGCAACTTGCTTGCCATTCTTCTTGAAGTTCCCCTTCTTCCCTTTGCCCTTTTCTTGAAACTAGTGGTCTTGTCTACCATCAACCCTTGATATTTTTCTTGATTTCTACCTTCGTCGATTTCAGCATTACGAAGAGCTTGGGAATTGTTTCCGTTATCCTTTGCATATCATAGTTCATCACGAAGTTCTACTAACTTGGTGATGGTGACTAGAGAATTCTGTCAATCACTATTTTATCTGGAAGATTAACTCCCACTTGATTCAAGCGATTGTAGTACCCAGACAATCTGAGCACATGCTCACTGCTTGAGCTATTCTCCTCCATCTTTTAGCTATAGAACTTGTTGGAGACTTCATATCTCTCAACTCGGGTATTTGCTTGAAATATTAACTTCAACTCCTGGAACATCTCATGTGGTCCATGATGTTCAAAACATCTTTGAAGTCCCGATTGTAAGCTGTTTAAGCATGGTGCACTAAACTATCAAGTAGTCATCATATTGAGCTAGCCAAATGTTCATAACATCTGCATCCGCTCCTGCAATAGGTTTGTCACCTAGCGGTGCATCAAAGACATATCTCTTCTGTGCAGCAATGAGGATAAACCTCAGATCATGGATCCAATCCGTATCATTGCTACTAACATCTTTCAACTTAGTTTTCTCTAGGAACATATCAAAAATAAAATAGGGGAGCTAAACGCGAGCTATTGATCTACAACATAGATATGCTAATACTACCAGGACTAAGTTCATGATAAATTAAAGTTCAATTAATCATATTACTTAAGAACTCCCACTTAGAAAGACATCCCTCTAATCTTCTAAGTGATCACATGATCCAAATCAACTAAACCATAACCGATCATCACGTGAAATGGAGTAGCTTTCAATGGTGAACATCAATATGTTGATCATATCTACTATATGATTCACGCTCGACCTTTCGGTCTCAGTGCTCCAAGGCCATATCTGCATATGCTAGGCTCGTCAAGTTTAACCTGAGTATTTTGCGTGTGCAAATACTGGCTTGCACCCGTTGTAGATGGATGTAGAGCTTATCACACCCGATCATCACGTGGTGTCTGGGCACGACGAACTTTGGCAACGGTGCATGCTCAGGGCGAACACTTTTATCTTGAAATTTAGTGAGAGATCATCTTATAATGCTACTATCAAACAAAGCAAGATAAGATGCATAAAAGATAAACATCACATGCATTCAATATAAGTGATATGATATGGCCATCATCATCTTGTGCTTGTGATCTCCATCTCCGAAGCACCGTCATGATCACCATTGTCACCGGCGCGACACATTGATCTCCATCGTAGCATCGTTGTTATCTTGCCAATCTTATGCTTCCACGACTATCGCTACCGCTTAGTGATAAAGTAAAGCATTACAGCGCAATTGCATTGCATACAATAAAGCGACAACCATATGGCTCCCACCAGTTGCCGATAACTCGGTTACAAAACATGATCATCTCATACAATAAAATTTAGCATCATGTCTTGACCATATCATATCACAACATGCCCTGCAAAAACAAGTTAGACGTCCTCTACTTTGTTGTTGCAAGTTTTACGTGGCTTCTACGGGCTTAAGCAAGAACCGTTCTTACCTACACATCAAAACCACAACAATAGTTTGTTAAGTTGGTGCTGTTTTAACCTTCGCAAGGACCGGGCGTAGCCACACTTGGTTCAACAAAAGCTGGACAAAGTGACACCCGCCATCCACCTGTGTGCAAAGCACGTTGGTAGAACCAGTCTCGCGTAAGCGTACGCGTAATGTCGGTCCGGGCCGCTTCATCCAACAATACCGCCGAACCAAAGTATGACATGCTGGTAAGCAGTATGACTTATATCGCCCACAACTCACTTGTGTTCTACTCGTGCACAACATCAACGCATAAAACCTAGGCTCGGATGCCACTATTGGGGAACGTAGTAATTTCAAAAAATTTCCTACGCACACGCAAGATCATGGTGATGCATAGCAACAAGAGGGAAGAGTGTTGTCTACGTACCCTCGTAGACCATTCGCGGAAGCGTTATATCAACGCGGTTGATGTAGTCGTACGTCTTCACGATCCGACCGATCCAAGTACCGAAAGCACGACACCTCCGAGTTCTGCACACGTTCGGCTCGGTGACGTCCTCGCCTTCTCGATCCAGCAAGAGGGGCGAAGTAGTAGATGAGTTCCGGCAGCACGACGGCGTGGTGACGGTGTTGGTGAAGAACAATCTCCGCAGGGCTTCGCCTAAGCACTACAAAAACTATGACGGAGGATAAACTAGAGGGGACGGGGTTTCTGGCACACGGCTTGGTGTTTCTTGATGTGTCTTTGGTGCTAGCCCTACCCCTCTATTTATATGTTGAGCCCTGGGGTCGAAACTTGGAGTAAAAGCCTCCTCAAAGTCGGTTTCACCCGAAAGGCAAGAGTCCTTCTCGGACTCCAGGGCTAGACGCCAGGGTTCCTGGCGTCTAGCCTCTGGTCTCCGCAAAACTTCCTTTTGCACTTTCCGAAAGCCTCGTGGGCTTTCCCCTTTGGCCCAGATAAAGTGTTCTCGTGCCCACACATTTCGGGAAACATCCGGAACCCCTTCCGGAGATCAAACACTACTATCCACATATCAATCTTTACTTCCGGACCATTCCGGAGTTCCTCGTCATATCTGTGATCTCATCCAAAACTCCGAACAACATTCGGTCACCAACATACATAACTCATAGTACTATATCGTCAATGAATGTTAAGCATGCGGACCCTACGGGTTCGAGAACTATGTAGACATGACCGAGACACCTCTCTTGTCAATAACCAATAGCGGGACCTGGATGCTCATATTGGCTCCTACATACTCTACGAAGATCTTTATCGGTCAGACCGCATAACAACATATGTTGTTCCCTTTGTCATCGGTATGTTACTTGCCCGAGATTCGATCGTCAGTATCTCAATACCTAGTTCAATCTCATTATCGGCAAGTCTCTTTACTCGTTCCGTAATACATCATCCCGCAACTAACTCATTAATTGCAATGCTTGCAAGGCTTATAGTGATGTGCATTACTGAGTGGGCCCAGAGATACCTCTCCGACAATCGGAGTGACAAATCCTAATGTCGAAATATGCCAACCCAACAAGTACCTTTGTAGACACCTGTAGAGCACCTTTATAATCACCCAGTTACGTTGTGACGTTTGGTGGCACACAAAGTGTTCCTACGGTAAACGGGAGTTGCATAATCTCATAGTCATAGGAACATGTATAAGTCATGAAGAAAGCAATAGCAACAAACTAAACGATCAAGTGCTAAGCTAACGGAATGGGTCAAGTCAATCACATCATTCTCCTAATGATGTGACCCCGTCAATCAAATGACAACTCATGTCTATGGTTAGGAAACATAACCATCTTTGATCAACGATCTAGTCAAGTAGAGGCATACTAGTGACACTCTGTTTGTCTATGTATTCACACATGTATTATGTTTCCGGTTAATACAATTCTAGCATGAATAATAAACATTTATCATGATATAAGGAAATAAATAATAACTTTATTATTGCCTCTAGGGCATATTTCCTTCAAATGCATGATTCAAACATGCCCGGAGAAACAAATCGGCAAAATAGTAGAAGCTTACGTCGATGACGTAGTCATCAAAACCAGGCACGTCGAAACACTAATAGATGACTTACGTCTTACAGTCGACAACCTCCGGGTGTATGACATTAAGCTCAACCCGGAAAAGTGTGTCTTCGGCGTTGCCGCTGGAAAACTGCTGGGCTTCATCGTTTCCAATAGAGGAATCGAAGCAAACCCATCCAAAATCCGAGCTTTGTCACAATTGGCTAAGCCAAGAGACCTTAAACAAGTTCAAAAGCTTGCGGGTTGCGTAGCAACTCTAGGCCGTTTTATCTCCAGATTGGGAGAAAAGGCACTGCCACTCTATCGCCTTCTACGACGAACTGACCACTTCGAGTGGATGGACGCGGCAACAGCCGGACTGGAGGAAATAAAAACCCTTCTTGCAAGCAATCCAATCCTGGCCGCACCAAACACCGGCGAACCGATGTTATTATACATATTGGCAACACACCAGGTGGTGAGCATAGTACTCGTCGTTGAACGAGAACAGGACAGACATATATTCCCGCTTCAGAAGCCAGTATACTACGTATCTACTGTCCTTACACCATGCAAATCCCGGTACCCTCATTATCAAAAAATAGCATATGCGGTCATCATGGCATCCTGAAAGCTCCGTCACTACTTCCAGGAGTGTTCGATCACGGTGGCCTCCGAAGTACCACTCAATGACATCATAAACAACCGCGATGCTACGGGCAGGATTGCCAAATGGGCCATTGAACTCCTCCCATTTGACATTACATATAAACCACGTCGAGCTATCAAATCCCAAGTACTGGCCGACTTTGTCGCCGAATGGACAGAGACCGAACTCCCTAAAGAGTACGACACATACTCCAATTGGGTCATGTACTTCGATGGCTCCAAAATGCTGGCAGGGTTAGGAACGGGCGTCGTTTTAACGTCCCCTACTGGAGACATCGTCTAGTATGTTCTCCAAATACTATACATAGACTCCAATAACGCAGCCGGATACGAGGCCTTATTACATGGTCTCCGGATGGCTGTCTCCATGGGCATACAACGCC
Source organism: Triticum dicoccoides (assembly GCF_002162155.2). Taxonomy (NCBI): domain Eukaryota; kingdom Viridiplantae; phylum Streptophyta; class Magnoliopsida; order Poales; family Poaceae; genus Triticum; species Triticum dicoccoides. Next base: position 94,857,523 of record NC_041384.1, read on the forward strand.
TAGAAGTACGCGAGGACTCCAACCTTGCAATATCTCAAATAAACTGAGATTTCTACACTAAAGATCCGAAGATGGCAGCGTATCATAACGCATTCATAAAAATGTCAGCCCGGTTCGAGGGACTCAAGTTCCATCATGTGGCTCGAGAAAGTAATCAAGCGGCGGATGTTCTTGCTTGTATCGGGGCTAAGCGCGACCGTGTCCCACCTAATATTTTTCTGGAAAGGCTCTTTAAGCTATCCGTGGTGTGGCAGGGGGAAAATGGCAATACTAGTCTAGAACCAAACATAATCCAAGATCTCGGAAACATCGACGTCATTGGGCTCAGCCATCGAAATAACACCGTCGGCGCATCTCATTATGGCAGCCATTGCCCCATGGACCGAACCCTTCCTGGCCTACCTCAATAGGAAAGAGCTTCCTGAGGACCAGAATGAGGCCCGTTGCATTGTCCGGTGTTCAAAGGCCTACAAGGTTCATGATGGAGAGATCTACAAGAAAAGCGCCACCAGAGTCCTTTAACGATGTATATCCGAGGAAGAGGGGCGAAAACTCTTGGCTGAAATTCATGCCGAACTTGGTGGTCACCATGCCGCAGCTCGGCCCCTTGTTAGGAAGGCCTTCCATACAGGGTTTTATTGGCCGACGGCCCAAGCGGATGCACAGGACCTTGTCCAACATTGCGTCGGATGCCAACTCTTTGCCAACCAAAGCCATATGCCCCCACCGCCTTACAAACAATCCCCATCACTTGGCCCTTTGCGGTCTGGGGAATCGATATGGTTGGACCTCTTAAAGGGGAAGCCATAAGAAAAAATATCTGCTGGTTATGATGGACAAATTCACTAAGTGGATAGAGGCTAAGCTGGTCAAAGTGGCTGAGTCCGGTCCGGTGATAGGCTTCATATCCGGTGTTGTGCACCATTATGGTGTCCCACGCAACATCATCACTGACAAAGGCTCCAATTTCACAGCCGACGAGGTAAAAACCTGGTGTGCTAATCTGGGTATTAAACTCGATTATGCCTCCGTCTACCACCCACAAACCAACGGTCAAGTCAAATGAGCCAACGGTCTTATTCTCAGCGGCATCAAGCCCAGACTAGTGCGGTCTTTGAAAGAATCAGACAAGCACTGGGTTGAGGAGCTCGACTCTGTACTCTGGGGGCTGCGGACCACGCCCAACCGCACTACCGGATACACACCTTTCTCCATGGTGTATGGCGCAGAGGCTGTATTGTCCTACGATAATATTCACAACTCACCTCGAGTGCGTATGTATGAAGAGAGAGAAGCCGAGCTTGATCGGCAGGATGGCATAGATGCCCTGGAGGAGGAACACGATGTCGTGAAAGCTGGTTCAGCATTTTACCAACAGCAGGCTCGAAGATATCAAAGCAGCGAAGTATGGGCCAAGACTTACAACATTGGAGAACTCGTTCTACGCCTGCCGGAGAAGAAAAAGGACAAACTCAAGCACAAATGGGAGGGTCCCTTCATAATTGACGAAGTTCTCACCGGAGGAGCGTACTGTCTTCGCGATGCATCAGACAATCGCCTCGAGCCGAACCCCTGGAACGCGGCCAGACTCCAGAGACTCTATGCCTAGCGCCAAACCCCTTGTTTGTCTCCTCCTCCCATATAGTTTCCATTATTTTTTCTCTCTTTTTCGATTATTTTCTTCTCTCTTGCTTTAACGCTTTGGTACGGCTAGACCGCACACCATCGACACATACATCTCTAAATATGTATGTCACTCGTACCTTGGGGCTTCTTGGACAGAAGTTCTTGTCACTCCTTGAGCCTTAAGCTCCTCACATATGAGTTTTTCCATATATACCTTTTCTTTGACACTATATGCATCGATATGACTTAAGTTTTAGCCAAGCTGGGTTGCCTGGCTCCTGTGCTTATGCCCTACGTCCCCGTTAGTTCGGCTAGGGCATAAAGGGAGCACCTCTGCGATTGTTACTGCCGGGTCATCTGGATGTGTACCTCAGACTGGGTGAAGCCAAAAGCTAGCGTTCTTAAGGGAATATTCGGTCAGTGAATTGAAGATGTTTTCTAAACTCACTCCATTGTGCACCCCCATAAGTTATACAAATTGTGGTGCTCGCATCACAATTCAGACATGTACATTAAATGCATGCACACCCGGGGAAAGGAACCCTTAACAGAACTATTCTCTCTAGAAGATGTTTCTTACGATATCAATGTAATATAACATAGCTAGCCGGATACAACTTGTCTGTTCAAGCAACTATGACCCCTACGCTTAGTTTTTCAGGCATACCCCAGCCTATTCGGCCGCAACGGTATTCGGAAACACTCCGCACCTTCGGGTCCGGAGGTTGAAGCGAAAAGGTCTGCCATGACAAATGATATACAGTTCATCTAGATGAGGAAAATACACAGTCACTTGGACTCGAACACCTCTTCCTCTACACCTTCCAACAGGCAGTCTAACTTACAATCCTGTTGGGAACATTTGGAGGCCACCTCTACTTGGTCATATACTATATTAACGGGAATTTCTTCCCCATTCGGCCCTACCGGTCCAACATGAGCCATGTGATTAGGATCCAGCTTGGTATATCGCGTCTTCACCATGGCCCAGGCCTCTCGCGCACCCTCTCGGCAGGCAGATATCTTCCACAGCCGGATACGCCGCCGCACTCCCTTGAACAGCTCTACCAGCTTCTCCATGCTTCCTGGAGGGGAGTCGGATGGCCATAAAGCCTTGGCTACACTCCGCATAGCCTGCCGAGCTTGCTCGTGCAACTGCGACAGCCCTTTCAGAAGATCATTTGATGATCCGAACACTTCCTCTTCGGGGTGGTTCATCAATACACCTGCAATTATAGCTATATCAGCTACCGCTACCTCCAAACTGCTATAAGATAAAAGCGGCCACGTATTGAATATGCTGCCTTGCAGCTTCTTGTTCTCCTTCACAGAGTCGGCTAGCTGCACTCGCATATCTTTCAATTCATCGCCCAGTTTGGTGTTCGAATCCTGGAGTTTCTTTTTCTCTTGAACGACTTTTGTCAATACACGCTCGCCCATGGCTAGTAGCTTTTTGGCTCCGTGTTCTTCGCTTCGAGCGGCGTCCAACTGCTCTCGTACTTGGTGTAATGACCCAACACAAAGATTAGAACCTATATTCACACTATTGGTGTATCATTATGAATTTTCGATAGAGGAAAATATTACCGGGAGATGCCTTGTATTTCTCCAGTTCGGCATTGGCAGCAAGCAGCTAGCGCAGACACTTCTCTAGTTCTTGAGCTAGCCGGGTATTCTTCTCCGTAAGCACCTTGTCATACATTGATCCTTAAATCAGTTGTTTCAACTCCTTTAAGTCTCGGGGGCTACTGGCATATGGTTATCATAGTCAGACAAAGCGAATTTACCTGCACATCTTTCAAATGTTGCTTTGTGGCCCTGTTAATCCCATCTCGAGCAGCCCGGATGTATGCATCGGCTGAGTTGAAGGCGTTAAACGACTCTTCTGAAAAGCCAGGGTCTTGTAAAATGGCCCGGCGGCGCCAATGATTCATAGCAATCTCCACTTCCGAGTTGGTGACGGATACATCATCCAAGTCCTCGGCTGGAGGACAGTTCGGTGTCGCCCCTGCATCAACCCCCGTCTTCACGACAGGATTTGAATCCTGGCTGTGGAAAGTACTGCCGCTCGAACCTCCGGATATAGTTGGGCGCACCTTCCTCCTGACACATGGAAAATGGGAAGGTCACGGTCGGACGTGACCGCTGAGGTGCAGGTTGGTGAATTCATACCTCTTCAATGAAGGCACTGTCGTGTCTTCGTTTGCTTTCCTCTTGGAAGACTTGCCCGACGCGGGAGCCGATCTCTTCAAAATAGCCGATTGTCTCCCCTGTGAAGGACGATACAGTGCGATGGGTGAGGCGGAATAAGAGCACTCTTTTAGAGAAGGTGTTTCTTAACTATTTACGCGTGAAGCAGGAAGAAGGCCAGGGTAGTCGGCGGTGATGGCCACTTCTGTGCCATCATAGCTTGTCTGGTAGAACACTCCCCCCGCAAGCACCACGAATATATCCGGATCCTCTTCAAACCCAGGATCTAGTTCCCGGTTGTGGGGCAGGATTATGAAGTCCTTTGGTGACCTTCCGCCAGTGCTGTCATAACAAACAGACTTGAAATTTATCAAAAGTAATCCGGAAGGGGAATGAGTGGAATAGAGGGGACGAAGCTTACCCAACTGGGAGTATCATACATAGAATATCCATCTCTGCGCTTAATGCGAAGAAACTCCTCTTCCTCCCCTTTAAACAGCTCGACCAATATTTTGGCTAGAGTGGCGGGGCTATCCGGACCTTTTCGGCCATTGCGGGAGGCGTCATCCTCTCCATTATAGTGCCACATGGGCAGCCCTCTGTATTGTAGCGGCTGAACCCCACGCACTATGAAGATCGCCATTACCTCGATTATTGTGAGCCCGGACTGAGCGAGCGTCTTTATCTTGCTCATAAGCTGGCAAACTTTGGCGCTGTCATCCTCTTCAAGACTCCGTGGACGCCAATTGTGGCGTTTCTTCAGCGGAATGCTCGCAAATTCAGGAAGACCCTTTTGAACCGGGTCGGGAAGCGCGATGTCCTCAATATAGAACCATTCTGAAGGCCATTCTTCGGATGCCTTCCTTGGTGTGCCGGACAGATATCCGATATCAGCGATACGCCATACTTTGGCTCCGCCCACTTCAAATATTGACCCCTCGTGATTACGCGGGACAAGACAGAACAACTTCCTCCATAGCTCGAAATGAGCCTTGATACCCAGGAATAGTTCGCATAAAGCGACGTAACCCGCAATGTGCAGAATGGAGGCAGGGGTGAAGTTGTGCAGCTGGAGGCCATAGTATTCCAGAAGCCCTCGGAGGAATGGATGAATAGGAAATCCAACGCCCCTTAGCAGGTAGGGGACGAAATATACCCGCTCTCCCCCGGATGGATTGGGGAGGTCCTCTGCCTGAATCTCACCGTTGAAGGAATCTAGCCCCGCTCGAACAGGAACTAGATCTACGGGGAGAAGAAATCCCTGCGTCTGCAGCTTCATCAATTGACTGTGGGACACTGAACACCTCTCCCACTGGCCTTTCTCTGGGCCGGAACAGGTGGAGGAGCTGGGGGCGCTAGCCATGCTGGAATGGTTTCTCCTAAGCAGCTTTCGGGGATTTCCTCTGCATGGTGCCAAATGGATCTAGGGTCCAATCTCTTTAATAGGTGCTCATCCTTGCATGGACGGGGTGTTCTCTTCAAAAATACCCTGACCTTCCACCTTCGCCTGACATGTGGGAGGCGAAGTTATTTAACGCGCAGAAGCCGAGGGGAGCGACTGTAACACCCTCGATACGACTATATCTCCCACGTGTCGAGGCACGACTTAGAGGCATAATCGCATTGAAGGCATATGTCGCGAGTTAGGCAATCTTCACAACATCCCATGTAATATTATCATGAAAGGGGAGATAACATAGTTGGCTTACACTCGCCACGTCAATCAAGTACATAAATAACATTACATCAACCAAACACACATGGCCCGACTACGGCGCCAAAATAAAAGAGAACCCAACATGCGACAACGGTCCCGTTCACCCCCAACTGGGCACCACTACTGATCATCGGGAAAGGAAACATAGTAACGTTGAGAGTCTTCGTCGAACTCCCACTTGAGCTCATACACGTCTCCTGGAGCGGAATCATCAGGCCCTGCATCTGGTGTAATAGTAATCTGTGAGCCATAGGGACTCAACAATCTCGCACCCTCGCGATCAAGACTATTTAAGCTTATAGGTAAGGCAAGGTAAATATGAGTGGAGCTGCCGCAAGCGACTAGCAAGTGTGGTGGCTAGCTTATACGCTAAAGAGAGCGAGAAGAGGAGGCAAAGCGCGAGCAAGAAACTAGAGAACCACCTGCGCAAACATTACTCCAACACCGTGTCCACTTCCCGGACTCCGCCGAGAAGAGGCCATCACGGTAACACACTCAGTTGATTCATTTTAGTTAAGTTAAGGTTCAAGTTATCTACAACCGGACATTAACAAATTCCCATCTGCCCATAACCACGGGCACGGCTTTCGAAAGTTCAAATCCCTGCAAGGGAGTCCCAACTTAGCCCATGACAAGCTCTCACGGTCAACGAAGGAATAGACCTCCTCCCAAGACGTTCCGATCAGACTCGGCATCTCGGTAATTCAAGACACTTCGACAGGTTAAAACAAGACCAGCAACACCGCCCGAATGTGCCGACAAATCCCGATAGGAGCTGCACATATTTCTTTCTCAGGGCACACTCAGATTGTCTTAGGTACGGGTAGGCCAGCCCAGAGTTGCCCCTGGTGGCCACCGGTAGCTGACAGGTGGACCAACACTCAGCGGAGCACTGGCCCG